>NC_044245.1:45857419-46159919 GCF_003957555.1 Calypte anna | reverse complement strand
TTATAAAACTTTATCTTCTGCTTTTACAGTTTACATTATGTTTTACACCTGTCTCATAGTAGCAGTAAAACTGCATCATGATTCCTTCATGTTTTTATAACTTGACAAAATGCAGGACAATTCTGAACTGCTCCAAGTATGAATTACTTTGCAATACACTATCCCCATTCAAATACTGTAATCACATTATTACACAGCTGCCTTGTTTTCTGAGAAAAAAAAGACATACATTGTGAATTGAAGAGCCAAGCAAAACCACACCTGACCACGTCCTGCTAGTTAAGAATCAGCAGTGCCAGGATCTCATTTTAATATAGGCAGTTCAGAACAGCAGACGTTGTACTGAAGTGACACTAACTTGATCTGTGTTTCTGACTGTTCTGTTTCAGGTACTCATACAGCTTATCTAACGAAGGCTTCATTCTCTTGGCAGCTGGATTTGGTGTTCTTTACACGCGGTTGATTTTCTTGATGTTAACGGATTTGTATGTAAAGAAAACAGTATCATAGGAAGCAATAAACACAGCTGGGGGAGGTTCAGCTCTAAACCAACAAAAGGTTAGTTGCATCCTGTAGCTCTGACCTAAATGTCCAAAAAATAGAGAAGCATTTTGAGCATCCTTTTAAAGAAATAAATACATAAGAATAAATAACAAGGAAAAAAAAAAAGATTATTTGTCTTGGTAATTAGTGCAAAAAATAATTCAGCATTAACGTAGAAACTTCAGCTGAGAAAATTATTCAATCAGATCTCTTGGTAGTGGATTCTGCTATTATCAGTTCTGACACCCAGCTACGATTTAGAGACAGACGCATTCTCTCCCAATTAGTTCACCCCTTGTTGTAATCTAAATAATCTTACAGGCATTTTTAAGATCAATGTATTGTCTTGTTTCTTGCTTTGTTCTTAAAGAAAGAGAGAAACCAACTCTTCAGATCAGCAGCCAATTTAATACACTTCCAAGGTAATACAGGTACAATTTATACATACAGCATATACCACAACAAAACCACAGTACGATGCCAGCACAATCTTTTAGGAAAGTTTCTCCCTACACCTCTGCAGAAAGCCTTAAAAGCCTTAAAAGAAAGCAGGGATTAGAGTGAGCTGGAAGGCAGGGAGGGGACTTACCTCAAACCCAGCCAAGCAGAAATCAGTAATTCTACAAGTCGGCAGAGTACACTTTTAGAGCCATAATGGTGTGAAGAAGTGCTGGGCAGCATTGCCTAAAGGCAGCACTAATACACTGATGACTAATGACTGGGCCATGCAGACAATGAATTTGGGGATTGAAAACTAACAGAAACCGTGCAGTACCTTGACAAATGGGCTTTCACAATTTCATTCATTGAATAAACTTTAAGGACAAAATTGGCTCAAGTTCTCTCGGGAATAACATGACACATGTTGGACAATAAGTATTTTCCTTTTTAATTAAAACTATTACACCAAATACATAAACATTATTACAGTGAATAAAACATAAGAGTTAACTATTTAGCAGCTGGAAAAGAAGACTAGACCTAGTATTTGAGGTGCAACACCATTCATTCAGAAGGGTCAACAAATCCCAGGGTTAACTACCTGATTCACTGAAATTCACCCTTGGCAGAATACATTTTCCCTTCTTTGACACTTAAAGGAGAGTGGAGAACTTCAAAGGTATGTTTAATGAGCTGCTACAAATACAATTGGTTAAAAGAGGCTCAGAAATTATGTACTAAAAGCTGAACTGTGCTTAGAATTACAACTGGAAAAGTCTGGTTTTAAAGAGCCCTAAGTCAGACCCCCATAAAACAAATCAAGCCTCAAACAGACGTTGTAACCTTGTGTACCAACAAACACATTACAACAACAGAATCCCTCTTTAAAAGGGTTTTTTTGCTTTTTTTTTTTTTTCTCAGTGCAACTCGACTTCCAATTTGAAAATAGTGATTTTGGCTATTTTTACAGACAGAATGAAATATCCAGAGTCTCTCTAAATTAACAAGTACCACTTGCCATAGACAGCATCCCCTTTAGCAGCTCCTAAAAACTTCAGAAAAGGATCTTAAAACAGGAAGCTTAGTGAGCTCATAAAACTGTTGTTGGAGCCAGGAACACATAGCATATTTAATCTGCAAACTGTGAGAGTCTACAATGATTTCAGCAAGATCTGAGGCATGCCCTCAAGGTTTGCTGGGATCTGGGATTAGGGAGTTGATAAGAACCCTCTACTGCCCATGGACATGTTTTTCTTCTGCAGTTAAACACAAATGCATAGAGACGTTTGACTGCTGCTTGGCGTTACTACTCAAGTTATATAAAAGCTCTGCAGCTCCTTTTGCTGTCAATATATCAAAGTTAAAAAAAAAATCATCAAAGTGTGAAATTTCATTTAAAGTCTTTGCCAGTCTACAGCTCTATTTCACAGACCTATCAAATAAAAGTAAAGATGAAAAATGCACTGAAAGAACTTGAAAAGTTTGCAGCGGCACCCATGCCCTATTTTTGTTTATTCTGCCTCATTTTATTTGATTTTGAAGTATAACAAATCAATTCCCTTATAAAAATGACAAAGTCTAAAGGGAGGACATCTATAAAACCTATGGTTAAAAGAAAACCTGAAATCATTACTATAGCTGAACATTTTGTTGAATAGAAAGATTTCTCTGTAGCCATTTTAGCATTTTAATTGCCTAACTGCAAGTTGGCAGAAAATTTCTTGAATCTTCCAAAACAATCAGAATGACTACAGAATTTGAGTGCCAGAAAAACTAAAGCCTTCTTCAAAGTATTCTTTAGCTAGGGATTTACAACAATTGCATAAAGAAGAAAAGTCTGACTTTTAAGATAATCTACTATAGTCTAAAAGCATTAACATTCCATTACTAAGGTTTTCCTGAGGATTTCATGACTCATTGATTCACTTTTCCTTCAAGTCTGCTTTCTCTTTGTGCATTACTGTCTCCATGTACTTGAGTGCATGCAACACTGATCATTAAACTGCTTCCTTCCATAACTCCAAATAAATCCTTCTTTAATAACCATCAGGTTCCTTATTTATCAGGCAAAGATGAGTAACTTTTCACTAACACTCTGCAACACAGAAACATGCCATTCCTTCCTTGCACGTGCAGGATGAAATTCAAACACACTACAGAGTGCAGGTAGTGGAAGAGCTTTCCCAAAAACGAGGCAGGAAGAATAGCTGCGGCTTTTTAGGGTCAGGATCAAACGCACATATTTATCTTGTGCAAAAATCAAGTAATCTGCGAGATGAACAAATTACAATATCTCAAAATTTGGGCATTTCAGTTTTTCTAACACTGAGTCCAAAATAAACAGAAATTACTTACAACCACTGATCCTTTAATTTGTTGGTTACAAAATGGTTTTACTTTTGAAAATGCACAGCACATCTTTCAGAACTGAAGATTACCTATTCAGTAATACACGGTCTCAAATACTGTATGCCTAATCAAGCCAAAAACGTTACTCCACTTTAACAGGAAAATGCAGGCGATGTCTTTGTTCTGTGGTACTTCCACAGAAATGTTTTGGAAAACAGCATGTCCTACTGAAAACCATACGAAATTATCAGAATGCAAGACTGCATTCATTTAGGCACCTTAAGCCACGGTTTTCCTTCTACTGTTGCTTAGAAGAATATATACACACTGAGGGAGTCCTCTTCTTACTCATTCAAAATCATATAATCCTACTTTTAAAGAAATAATCCTCCCCCTCAGAATAGTCTTCTCTTTTAGTTACTATTATTTATATTTTTAGAAATGGGCTGTACACCAAACTGAGAGTATTTACATACTAACTAGTTTAAACTCAAACCTTCATTGTATAAACAAACTCCCAGGAGGCTGCCTACAGTTTACACTGCTGTACTCATTCACCATTACTTCTAATATATATTTCTTCAATGGTAACACAGTGGTGTGGACATGGCAATTACATTTTAAGGTTGCTTTACTTTTAAAACACTGCATTTGTCTTCCTTCAAAATAATCATGGCATATGTAATTAAGAAACTGTCAGATCATTATTAATTTTTAATAAAGGTCCTAAATGAAATAATTATAGGAATCAATCAGTGAGGCACCTTTCCAAATTACAATGCAATTGCACAAATATTCAAACTACTTTAAGCCAGTTCTTGCACACTTCAATCTGTAATACCACTTAACACATCAAAAACAATTTTGTAACACAGAGAAACTTAGTGATTTCTCACTATTGCACCAACTTGAACAGTTTCAAAAGAGATCCCCTACATCACACACGGAAAGAGGAGCAGTCATGACCTCTTAAAAATGTTTGTTGATTTAATTGGCCACATATATTAAGGCCTCTGAAAAATTTCTGTTCCAAGTTTTTCTGTAGCACACAAAACAGAAACGAAGTCTGTGCACTGAAGCTTGAAAAAAAAACACATTTATTGAGCCTTGAAAATCAAGTGGGAAGTAGCAAGGGCACGACGGTGATGAGTATTTTGCTGTGGGTTACTACCTAATATTCCTTTAGTGAAGTAGCCTCTAATACGTGACACTGTATATCAAGTCGACAGCTATCCGTACCTTTGACTAAAAGGCTCTTTGAGATCCGTACAGTCCATCATTTCAAACTGAAGTGGCAGCTGGAAAATGTGGAACAGCTGGCAAGGAGCTGAGAGAAAATGTTTTACATAAATATATCTACATACAAACTGGCAGAAGACCACGGACACCGTACCCACAGGGCCGGATCAAAACTACGCACCAGAGGATTAGAAAGAAAATTTCGGGGGTGAGGTGGAGTGTCGGGAGGGGGGGGGGGGGGGGGGAGGTGTCCCTTTTACCTTTTCTCTTCACGTGGTGCGAGGATTTGGGAGTGGGCACTGGCGGCTGAGCGCCAGCGAGCCCGTCCGGAGGCGCCGGAGTTGTGTCAACACCCCGACTTTACGGGCTCATTAAAAATCGCGGCGGTTCCGTTCTTCTCGGACCCTTCAAAGTTGCGCCATTCGAGGACGCCCCGTGGTGCCCGGCTCTGAGGAGCTCCCCCGGGACGCTCCCGCCCCCCAACACCAGACCGGACCGGCCCACCCCCGCCCCACCGCCGGCAGTCGCCCCGCTCCTCCCGCCTGGGCCCGGCCCGCCGCCGGCCGCTCAGCTCCCCGGCCTGACCCAGCGCCAGCGGTGGCGGCAGAGAGGAGCGGCGCCCCACGCCGCGCCGCACACGCCCCACACACAAAAAAGGTGCAGACGCCCCCGCACACCCACACCCGGCCGGGACGCAACTTTGCCTCCTTCCCTCCAGGGAGCCGCCGGCGGGGAAGCACGGGCACCCCAACGCCGGCCCCCCGGGCGCCCCTCTACTCCGCCAGATGTGACAGCGCCTTCTGCCTCGCTCCTCTCGCCTTTCCCCCTGCGAAGTTTTGCGGCCGGCCTCCCGCCTCACGGCGGTGAAACAGCCCGGGAGTTGCTCGGGGAGGGAAGCCGAGAAGGAGGAGGGGGGGGGGCGAATAAAAAAAGCAGCTGCTGCTCGCAAATCGGCAGCTCCGCCGCGGGACGTGACCGGCCGAGAACGGGCGGTGCGGCCCGGCCCCGGCCCGGAGCGGGGAATGCCCCCGCCTCTCCCCGCTCCCTCAACTCCCGCGCTCTGTGACAGCCATTTTGGGGGTTAGACCCCTCGCTCCCCCCTACTCCCTCCCTCCTCTAAGTTAGAGAAGCGGGAGTAAGGGGCCGGGCGCGGGGAAGAAGCGCTGGGAGACGAGAAGAAAGTGGCCCGGAGCAGAGCCCGGGAAACAAAGAACTTCTCGCCCAAGTGGGTACGTACCTGCCGCCGCCGCTGCCGCCGAGCCCCCGCGCTGCCCATGGGCGAGGGCCGGGGCCGCCGCGGCTCGCACCCGCGCCTCTCCCCCTCTGCCGCGGCTAGCGGGGCTGACCCCCGCCGCGGCCGGCAGGCATTCTCCGGGGTGGGGGACGGGAAAAAGGGGCAGGGGCGGCAGAAGGAAAGGCCGGCGGGTGTTGGTGGTGGTTGTTTTATCCCTGCCCGCCTCCCGCAGGGAGCAGCCCGCGCCTCTGCCTGTGCGTGTGTGCGCGCGGATCCGACATCAGTTTCAGTGATCTTGTAATCTGATCCCTTCTGACTCACTCGCACTGACTGACATTTCTGATTTGGTTCAACAAAAAGAGGGGGGGAGGAGGAAAAGGAGAGGGAGTGCAAACAATATAATCCAGAACCCCAAATCCACCGCCTGGTATCAAACAGTTTTCGGAGTGAAGGGGGAACCTCTCCGTCCCGTCCGTCCCTCCAGCTCCGCCGCCGCCCGGCATTGTTATGCCTCGGCGCAGCCAGCGAAGGACGGGAATAAACACATCGTCCCGAGATACTCACGTGTCGGAAAAGTTGTCCCTTTTGCTTTCCTCCCTCTCGCACACTCCTCTCCGCCGCCTCCTCCAAGTTTTACAGATGTTGCAGGGCTCCTCGCCGCCGCCGCCCCCTCTTCCCAGCGCTGCCCTCTGGATCAGAGGAGGGGAAAGGCTCTTTAGGGATAAGTCCTAATTCAAACACCGTCCGCTAAACTTTCCCTCCTCCTCCCCTTCCTCGTAAGCGGCGGAGAGGGCTCCGTTCTCCGTCCCCCCTTCCCTCGGCCCGTTTGGGACGTGGATGCCCCGGGCCCTGCGGGAAGCAGGGCCGCCTGCCTGGGGGAGCGGCAGAGGGATGCGCCCCGGGGTGCGGGTCCGGCCGAGGCCTGGCAGGCTACGACGCGCGCTCTCGGCATGACACCCCCGCTCCCCCCTTCCTCCTCCTCCTCCTCCTCCCCCGCCATCCCCCCGGCCCGGCCCGGCCCGCCCCGGCGGCGGCCCGAAGGCGGCGACACCCCGCCCACAGCCGAGAGGCAGCGCGGGGCAACGGCGGGCGCCCCCGGAGCGGCCCCCTCCGCCGCGGGTCGTGCTCCCTTTTCCTCCTCGTCCCCTCCCGCTCCATCCTTCAGCTCAGCCTGCATCGCCAGCCCCATTTCCCCGCGCTCCAGCGCGTTGCACACCCCCGTTCTCCCGCCCTGAGAGATCGGGGCCTTCCCTACCTCAAAAAAAGTCAGGGTTTTGGGGGAGAAAACTGCTTCCTAGCTGGGGTTCCTGTGTGCGCCGCGGCTTCAGGGTTCGCGTTTGCTCTGGCGCCACAGGCTGACTTGACTGACAGACTTCAAGGAAAGTTTCATCTAAGCAGTGACACTGAAAAATAGAGCTTTCGGGGGAAAAAAGTGCAAGCGCTTGAGTGAGGGGAAGGTTGACGGTGATGCCTTCGCCTCCTCCTCCGCCTGCCTGCCTCCCCAGCGCTCCGCCGGACTCCTCTGGCCTTCCCCTCACCTCGCAGAGCGGGGCTCCTCGCTGCCTCCATCCCTGCCCCGCATCCTCATCCTCCCCCCGGGCACAATGTGAGCAGGTCACACCGCGGTTCAGAAATAGCGGTAACTAGGATGCAGAAACTTACTTGGTTCCAATATGTCCATCCTTCGGGAAATGTTACATCCTGACAAGACTCCACACTTCTTGCTAGCCCCGCAGATTGCTCCCCTGATATTAAAAAAGTCTGAGAAACCATAAATTATCATTATCACAAACATTTTCCATCAGGTCAAAAGGTGGGGCTGACTCTCAGGAAAAGCATATATATATAAGTTGCAGCCATCCCACGTCAAATATTTCATATGCACCTTTGTTTATAACCTGGCTCACAACAGAGACAAGTAAAGATTTGTTACTAAAGTAGATGATTTAACAAGGTGACAAAGCTCGGACTACCCTAAGCGTTTGAGAAATCCCACAAAAAAACAGTGGTTCTTGAAGAAGTCTGGAGGAGATGAATGACTAAACTTTGTTGCTGCACACTTCATAAAGCTTCCCTTAGTGTCACCATTGAAAAAATTCATTTTATTACAAAACAAAGCTGCAGGTACTTGTGGTTCAGGGTGACTTGGCTCATGAGTTTTTTTAGAAAAAAAGAAAATGCAATCTTATCTGACCTAAAGGCTGCCATATATCCAAATTCACTCACTATTGCGGAGGTTTGTGTTTGGTTTGGTTTTAGCCTGGAAATTTCTGGGTGCAATAGGAGAGCTTTGGAGACATGCCTATGAAACATGGAAGTGCCAGGCACAGTCAGAGCAATCTCACTGGCAGCACCAGGGATGCTCATTTGTGTGCACATTGTACAGCCCTGGCCCAGTTCACTCTGCCTTTCAGGACAGACACAGAAATCAGATGCTTTCCCAGTGAGTGAGAGGTGCACATCACCCACCTGCCATGCACTCCAGGACCTGCATATCCCCAAAGCCTGACTCCTGTGCACTGGAGACTTGAGGAAAGCACTGGAAACCCATGGAAAAGAATGCGACCTGTGAGCCTGGGGTCACAGCACCCTGACAGGCAATTTCACCATGTACCAAGGGAGTAAGAGATCTGCCTCTTCTTGAACAAGCAGCCCTCAGTTGCCCACCTGATACTGGAGGCATGTGCAGCAGTGGGATCTGAATACAAGTATCAAAACTGATATACTCCCTCCTTTTTTCCATTTTATATTGGACTTCCTTTTCCATTGCCATTTATCTGGGGAAGTGATACTGTGATAATAGTGGTATGGTACTGCATATGTTTTCTTTTATATGGTGGTGCTGTACAGAATGTCTAGGCAAACCTTGGGTCCCTTTAGAGATCTCCTTAAAAGCACTATGATACCTTCAGCCCACAGTTCCCTTCTCTCTTTTTCTGCTTATTGCCTATTTGTTTGTATTTTTGCAATCTTTTTTCTTAAACTTTTTTTTTCCTCTTTACATAATGAAAGCTCCTAAAAGTAACAGGGGAAATAAACCAGTGTACAAAATTTTACTTTATAAAGAAGCAAATTAATGTGGAAAATCCTGTTTGTCTAACCATTTATAATTAGGCATTGGTGAACTTAAGATACTAGTTTTAGCAATAGGTAGAAATGATGATCAAACAGGGCATGATTTTAAGTTGAGGGTGGCCCTTCAAATAAGTATACCTCTTGGACTTTTGAAAATAGAAATCCCTATTTCCTGAGAGTTTGGACATCTTTTCATGTCATAAAAATATTTTTTCTCTCTCTCTTTTTTTTTTTTTTTTTTTTTTGTTAATTTGTTCTGATTCATGCTAGCTCTGTTCAAGGCACACATACATTTCTAATTTAAGATAAAAAACCTCAAGCACTTAGTACATTCAACTCTCACCAAGATTAAGACAGTTAAGAAATCTGAAATTTTAAAAACCAAAAAGCAGATAGAATCCTTTAAACTCTGCATAAAGAAAACAAAACAAAACAAAAAACCAACCCAAACCAACCAAAACAAAAAAAAAAAAAAAAAAAACCTCCAAAAAACCCCAACTCCTGACACATTTCTGAGCAGTCTTGAGAGAAGGGAAACACAGAAACAACCAAGGTTTCTGCCTGTGCCTGCCTGAATGGTCAGGCCAAGCAGAAAATAAAAACTGATGGAGAGTGGGTGACATTTGCCATTTGAAACGTATTGTAAATGTTTCAACACCTTGACAATGAAGTGCATAACAGAAACTTAGAGCATCCAAGACCCGTCAGCTAAACAAAATGAAAATGTGCAGCTTTTTTTAGGGAGGTGCCTTTCTTAACTTTCATGTCTGCTTCAGAGGAATCATACTTGAAAGATAGAATATGAAGACAGAAACCACATATTAATAAAATGTAATGATTTTTCCGCACATCTGGGTCGCCCCTCTAAAAGAAGCTTACCCCTGAAACTTGTCTAGGATGTTTCCTTCCAACTAGGAACTGGCTCTTGCAGAAGACCTAGTGGTCAATGCCAAAACCCATCTCTCCGACAGAAGATACCACAACCACAGGACATTTCTGCCAAAAATGATATCACACACAATACTCCTGCATTTCTTTGGCCTACCTTATGTCCCCACTTCTTCTCAGCCATGCCCTGAGAATTACAGGCCTCCAGGCAGTGCACTTATGTTCCCTTTTTGCTGCACCCATTGTTCCAGGGAAGCACAATCAGAAGGAGCAAGTGTTTTGCTGATACAAGCTGCAATGGAAAAGACCTGATCTTAAGTCACACCAAAAATCAGTCTTATCATCACTCCTACTTGCACCACCCTCCATTTTCTCTCCATTCCCAGTGAATACTTGGTCTCCAGCTTGCCTTCTCCATCTTTCCTGGTACCTGCAACCTTTTGGGCTTCTCACCCTCTCACATGCACACCATTTAGAGCATCAGCACCTCCTCCCCCTCAGCAGCTAGATACCCAACTGGCTGTTGCTGATTACCTAGCTAAGTGTCACCCCCTAGCAGATAAAGCTATCAAAATAATAAAGTTTTTTTGCCAATTGGCAAATACCTTAATGGAATAAATTATATTAATCAGGCACATCTGCTGTGTTTTTCCAGGGGCAACCTCAAGGAGCATGGGTGGATCACTACAGTATGGAGCAATCAGCAAAACTGATTTTTGGTCCATCACAAGAGAACTTGGCCAGTGCATCCTATTCTCACCCATGTAACCCTCTTGTTGGATGTCTTTCTAGTACAGCAGAGAGGTCTTTAGAGGGAGCTGGTGGCAGAAAAACAGGTGTATGAGGGGGTACCATGCCAAAAGCATTAGTCTGAAAGAGGAGCACCTGGGGGTGCAGGTGAAGGTGCATGTCCTGAGGGAGGATGCAGAACTGGGAGGTGGAGGTGACCAAACTTCAGAGAGATATAACTGTCAGGGCAAAAACCTTAATGAGGAATTGATGTGAGAAAGGCAAATGGGGCCTGAGCAGGGAAAGAACTAATAAGTTGGAATCCCTTAGTTTTGAAAGATATCACAAACTAATGTACCACTGCACACTAGTCTAATTTAAGTCTTTAGTGGATGTCATCTTTTAAAACTTTTTGTATGAGAAAGGCAGCATAGTATCTGCTTTATTCCTGAAGGAAGACCGGGAGATGGAATACTGAACTTTAATGAAAAAAATTGAGCCAATATAATGATTTTTCTTGCAGTTTGATTGCAATTTTTTACCTCTCTAGATTAGTGGCAATATAGCATAACATTCTAATGTTTTGGAGCATAGTTAAACTTAAATAAAATATTGAAGATCCAAATTACTAGTTAGAGAAGTGTGTTGTTTACTTATTCATAATTCTTTGCATTTCATTTATCTCAAAAGGTTATACTGATCCTATGAATTTCACTATCAATTTGCCTTGCAGAATTTCTTTTGCTTTTCCAGTCTCAAAGATAATATTTTGTTTTGCTTTAGAAGCTTTCATTGTATGGATTATTAATTATAATTAGTGAAAAAACCCAGAAAATTGTCAGCCAATATCCAGATTTTTTCAAAATAACAACCCTCACTCAAGAGTAAATTTTCTAAGGAAAACTGTAGTCCTTCACAAACTTTGATACACATCATTCCTTCTGGTGGTCCTTAGCAAAGAATCTCTGTGTCTTTCTACTTCTTTTAATAACATTGGGGATCTTGCCAGATTTCAGTGGAACAAGAACTGATCCCTAGTGATCAGGATTATCTCTCTGCTCTAGCAGATCATCTCTTTTCCACCATCCTTTTTTTCTGAATGTCTAATCTAACTAATCTGGCTATTTATACTATGTTCATCACTAGATTTTTTTAATGCCATACAATACAATCAAACAGGTAAAGGGCTAGTGATAATTTTTTGTAATCTCTTCCATTTTAAATATGTTTATTTATTTATTTCTAACTCTGCTGTGAGAGCTGAACTAAAAACAAGGCAAAGAGTTTGGTGGACATGGACATGGACAAAAAGAGCATTACTTTCTGCAGAAACTTCTGTATTTTGGGGCTGGCTACATAGAAAGCCTGAGCCCTTCAGCTTATATAAACTTTCGTTCAAGATACTCTCACCCTCTCTGACTTCAGGTTTATGATTGCATTAAAACACTTCATTATTAAGAACATAATTTTCATAAGAAGAATGTTTTCTTCTTCCAATAAATTTAAACTGCTGCTGTTATGTGTGAGATGTTTTTGGTGTATGACCATAAATATATCAAACAAACAAGCAGAGTGAGTTGCCTTTGTATGCTATTTTAAATCACCCCATACACATTAATTATCAGACAGGGAGCATATGGGGAAAAGCAGGGTCTCTCTAACAGGCTACATTCAATAAAACCACCAAAATCATAACATTCCACACAGAAAAAGCAAAAATAATCTGTTTATCTCCTTTTTTGCCATGCTATAGTGCGAAATGAAATTGTTAACAGTGCTGATATTTAGGTTGCTATAATTAGATAGATCAGCATTAGCATCCCCTTTAAATGATCTGGGATACTTTCAACCTCTCTCTAGGGAAGAGAGGGAATTGTTTCAGCTTCTCTTCCAACTGAAAGGATTTAGCAATGTTTTTCAGGGTGTAGTTACAAGCCCTGCTACAGGAGACTGGGTTTATATAGACTCTTCTGGCAGAATTTAAACCAGTTCCTTGAATGAAATAATCTTTATCAGAAAGAAGACAGTTTTTTCCTAGCATCTCCAATCCTACTTTAACACTGCCTAGTATATATGGTTGTGTCAGTCAGGGGTGGGAAATATCACAGGTATAAAGGATCAGTCAAAATGTCTTTTTTTTCTTCAGTTGTTGATGCAGTGAATTGGAAATACACATTCTGAGGTGAAATGTGGCATTCAGACACTCCCCTAGGAAATGACTGGGGTTTTTTCCCTAAGCCTTAAATCTACTAGCCAGCATTTTAGAGTTAAAGCATTCTCAAATGCCATGGAAAGCTTGCAGTCTTCAGGCTTTTTATCTGCCTTTTGAATCATTATTCCAATAGCTTGTGGATGCCTATTGTTCATAGTTCAAATGCACATATAAGGGTTTTGTTTGCCTTTATAATGGCAACAGGAAAAATAGGTAAGCAGTATCTAAGTAATTTCATCTTGGCTTTACATATCTATAATGAGAGTGTTTAGTGAGCATTTGCAAATATGTATTTTTTTTTTTTTCATAAAGTTTAAGTGCTCTACTACACCACAAGCAGAACATCTCCAGTTATAGCTGTTCAAGAAAAGAGTGGCAATAACAGTTGTAAATCAGGTAGCATTCCATGGGCATTAAAGGAGCCCCTGCAAACTGCTAGTTTATCCTCTGTGGCTGCCTGGGTACAAACTCCAGGAAATCCAGACAGTTTACTGGCCTTAATCTCTCCTTGGCTGACATTTGTCCTTACTGAAAGATACAATGCAACATATTTGATTATATCTAGAGAGGAGATATCTGGGATCAGTGAATCTAAAGCATGAATTTGTCATCCTCCAAGACCTCATATAATATATCCACCCATCTCAATCTTTTCATCTCTACCAGTTGCTGGCTTAGACACGTTGTGAATGGGACACTGAGCTGTGCACCCACCAAACAGATCAAATAAAATGTATATGCTACACCAGATGATACTTTGAAGGGACTTCTCGTAACTCTGCTCCCACTTTCATCCCTGGAATCTTGCCCCATATCTGAGCAAAGTTCAGGAATACATTAAGTCTAGCTTTATAGCTGCTACAACTGATCCACTTCTGTATAAAGCTATTCTGTTGGTAGAAAATCAGGACATCAAAAAAAGTTACTTACAAACTTGATCACTCAGGATTTATACCAGGTGAGAAATATTCTGTTTCCCTGCAGCCAGCATAAAACCAACACAAGTTCTGCATCTGCTTAATACAGCAGAAAGGTGTTCAAGTACTTTGGGCAGATAAAGTTATAGCTGGTGTGGGACCCAGCAGCATGCAGAGCTCTCATTGATGACAAAGGACAACAGTCCCATATACACATACACACATATATACAGAAATATTTTTAAAGCATTTCATTTTCCCTGTAGTTATTTTTCCTTGCATGTCATTTACATCGGACAATTTGAGTCCTCTCTTCTAGTCTTCTGTAATGAACATTCACAAGATCCTGGAAGGAACTGATTAGCAGGAGATTTGCAGTGTTTCACAAGGGAGTTATCTGAATTACACCTGTCTGCTCCCCAGACTGAAGGTTTGTGTAACACCTCACTGAGAGACAAGAAAAAATCTGCAGGTTAAGTTCATGCAGTGATGTCCAAAGGGAAGTGAAGAACTGGTACTTCAGAAAGAATAAAAGTATATACACTGAAGTGCTCTGAGTCCTTTTACTGAGCTTATTGCTACACCCTGCCTATGAACTCTTAGAACAACAGGCCAACTAAATGTTGGGATCCCAGGACCCCAACTGATCCTGCAACATGCTCCCTTTTTTTTTTAATATATCCACATATTATTTCTTTGGCACTACTTTTAAAATTTCTACTTGCAAAATTGAGAAAGAGAAAATACAGCAAATCTGAGCTCTGTCCAACCAGATTTATGGTCCTAGACTGAAATGCCAAGCAGATAGTTCTCAAAATTACACCTAGTTAGTTATACAAAATGGAAGTTTGGAGTGAAGCCCAGTGCAAAACCAGCCATCCCCAGCACCAGTCTGGCTGTGATTCCCACTGCTAGCAGCCTGAAATCAAACACAATGCCAGGTGGTAGCTAATAGTCACTGAACTTTCTGGCTCTTTTCAATGTCCTTCAGCAACCTGGGACATCCAGGGACCTGCAAGTCTTAATTGAAAGCAGATGTCACATTTTCACTTGGCAATTATTTTTACCACTTGTGTCAAATATGAGTCTTGCTTCCCAATTCAGTTTCCTGAGTTTCACTGAAGTCGATGGAATTTTTGCCATAGGTTTTCTTAGGCGTAAGGGATGTAATTTCAAGAGTAAATTCTGTTGAATTTACCAGGGTTACACAAAGTAAATGGGAATTTATTTTCTATCTTTTCAGGATTTCATCCTAAGGCATCTATTTGGAAAATAAAGAAGAGAATAGCATTTTACCTATGAAATTATGACACTTCATCAACGTGTCTCAAATTTGTCAACAGTTGGCAAGAATATCTGAAAAAATACTGTACAAATTGGAAGAGTTGCATGTTATTTTGCTTGAACCTCAAAGGTTTCAGTCCCGCAGTGCTCAAGCAAACAAAAAGTCTGTGAAATTTTCTTGAAAAAACATTGCAGGCTGGTGCTAACTTGTTTTTGGTACTGACACAGCCCAGCAATTGGCCAACCAAAAAAAAATCAGACAAGGAAAACAATGTGAGAGGTGCTATAATATATAGTCCTGCTTTTCGAGCCAGTAAGACAAAACTAAACACAAGTTTTGAGAAAAAAAATCACAAGAGATTTTAGACAGGAGATAACACTTCACAATCTGTACATTTACCCAGCACAGTTAGATCAATGCTCCATCAAAGGCACTAGAACATTCTACAATGGAGACCAACCATGGTTTTATGATTATTGTCATCAGCTCATGTAAGTACCACAAATTGCTACAGAGAAAAGGCAAGCTTGCAGAATATCTTGAAGTGAAAAAATAAGATAAAAAAAAGAGAAAAAATGCCAATGTACAAAGAATTGTTCCAGGTATTTGTTTTATATCCATTTAGGGTGAAGAGCAATCCAGGGGAAGAATGCCAGCTGTCATAAATGTTCTCCTATCCCAGGTTCATTGCAAGCTTTCAGCTTTTCCTTTTCCTAAAGCACAGCCATGGTGTGGATGGATGAGTCCTTTCTCCTTCTTGATTTATTATTTTACCCTTCAGTTTATTCTGCTTTTTGTTTTGTTTTGTTTTTCTTTGGGTGGGTGGGTTTTGGGTTTTTTTTTGTTTGGTTTAGTTGGTTGAACTATTAAACCAGACTTGGAAACCAGATTCTTCCTACCTTTTATAACATTAGTTAATAGGAGCACAAACAGGATCTAAAGCACTTTCTTTTATATATATAGCTTTCAGAATATGTTGTGTGAATGATGCACAGGGTACCACACAGTACTTAATCACAGTAGAGACATCAAAGTGTCCAAAAGAAATGAATTTGTCTCTCATACATCATAAAGTGTGCTTAAAAAAGATTAAATTACAACTGAAATACTACTGAAGTCTACTGATTTTCTTCTGCTATTCAATTAATGAAGAGTATGATGCAAAAATTGAAACTGAACTAGACTTGTAAGTTTTGCTTTGCAACTGCAAAGTCAGGGAAGACACAAAGTTGAAAGTTAATGTTCACAAGATTCTGGGACATGGTGTTTGAAGAGAGAAATTGCCCCACATAATAAAGTGGGATACCTGCACTAAGAACTGGAAATCTGAGGACACTGGGCAGGGAAATTTAACAAGGCTGACAGGAATCAAGGGAACATACTTTAATTTTTCTAGGTAGATAAAATAGGAAATTCATAAGCAGAAGACAGTAATATGATCAAAAGATGACAGTGAGCTCTATTCATCCTTCATCATACACAGCTTCATGACTACTCATACCATGGCCCAGACTTAGATAAGATCAGCTAATGGATGGAAAAAAGGAAAGAAACAATACAGAAACTGTGCTGGTGAGCAGACAAGAGCTTTATGGAGAACTTGAAGCCATGATACTATTTCTTCACCTAAATGTATATAAAAGCATTTGGTCAGTGCATTCCTAAGCATCTTCTGCACTTGCATTGGTGAGCAAACATCACGTCAACTTCACTTGAATAGGTTAACAGCTCATCCTCCAGTTTGAACTTCTCGTATGGATATCCTTGACAGTCCATGCTTCACCCGTCCTAAAACAGAACAAGGTAGATGTCACCTGTTTGTCTAAATAAAGCCCTCATTCAGCCTGAATAAGAAGAGACTCTGAGGTGATGTTATAGCAGCTTTTCAGTACCTGAAGGGGGCTTACAAGAAAGCTAGGGTAGGACTTTTTGCATGGGTGTGTAGTGAGAGGATGAGGAGCAATAGTTTTAAACTTGAAGAGGGGAGATTTAGGTTAGACATTAGGAAAAAAGTATTTCCTGTGAGGTTTGTGAGACACTGGAACATCCAGGGAAATTGTGGATGGTCCCTCCCTGGCAGTGTTCAAGGCCAGGTTGGATGGGGCTTTGAGCAACCCAATCTAGTGGTAGGTATCCCTGCCCATGTTTGGAACTAGATGTGCTTTAAGGTCCCTTCCAACCCTAGCCATTCTATGACTCTATGAATCAGTCTCTGAAAATACAGGGCCAATTAATCTTGAAGACTGCAAGGGAGTTGCAGGAGGAGGTTGGGCACTGGCATCCGGTTGCCCCAGCACTGCCTGGTGAGACGAAAGGCACCTGGGCTCTGACCTTCCAGCTCCCTGAGCACTGCTTTCTTCCATCTGTTGTTCCTTCCTGGCAGCCAGTGACCTTGTCTCCAACTTCTGCATTTGGCCCCTTCACCTTTGCCTGATAAAAGGGCCTCATACAATTCTTCTAGTATAATATAATAAAAAGAACCCTCCTCATGCAGCCTCCTCAACAGTATAGACCACTGCAGGGAAATCAAGCCTGTCCTTTGTCTCCAAAGAATCCCAAGAATATGTGGTTTCCTCAGCTCACTGTAGCTTAGAACATGCCTAATGCTTTGAGGTGATAACCACAATAATAACATAATTCCTCAGACACACTGGAGCCTACCAGAGCAAATCTTGTTTGTATAGGAAACTGGGATAAGGCAACACCGAGAAACAATCTTTACTGTCTTCTGTCCTAACCGCAAAGCTGCGAGCTTCTACCTGCTACCTCCACACAGGGAGGAGAAGCACGAAGCATTAAAAACAAACAGAAAACCTCCAACTCTCCAGAGTTTGCGTGCAGGAAAACAAACAAGCTGTACTCAGTTCTGTGGAGCTTGGAGAAGGTAAGACTTACAAGCAACATAGAGGAGGAATCATTCTGAGGTGGAGCAGAGGAAAGCTTAATTCATAGTTATGCCCCCCCCCCCCCCCCCCCCAGTCTCACTTAGCAGGCTAACGTGTGATTAATTTGTTCTACTGTGTTGGGTAAGAGGATGTGCCCTAAGATAAGAGCAGTCTAATATTACTCACTATATCAAACCATTAAAAACTTCTTCCAGAGCCCAGCCTACTCAAGGAGGTTACAGAGAGCTGGCAATCTTCCCTTGGTGTATGATCTTCGATGAAATCGTATCACTCCTTATATCTATTCATAAAGAACAGAAGCAATGGCCAGAGAACACACACTTTATTAAAAAATTCTTGGATCACACATAAATTCTTTTGGTATTGATATTCTTTATATACCACACAAAGAGTAGCGTATCTTTATGGTCTAATCCAGGCAATTTCCATGGAGCAGGGAGAAAATGTGTTGGCTTCAGAGTCATAGATGAAATATACATTTATACATACTATTCCAGTAAGCTTTTTATACGCCCAGGTATCAAACCATGATTGATTGGTATGCTCTGCTCCTTCTTCCTGGGCCAAGGTCAGCAGGCCATATTCTTCGGTCTTTATCCAGTTGCCTCTCAGGTTTTTACTGCCTGGTCTGGGAGACATCAGTGAGAAAGCTGCCTTCATCAAGAAAAGCTGAATAAAAACTTCAAAAACTGGCCTGTATTTGGTCTGTTATCTTTTGAAAAATCTGTTGAGACTTGTGGTAGCAAAATGAAGCTGTAGCTTCTCCAGACCCTGAGTTTTAAACAGCAGACCAAAACACAGCCAAATCAGTGGCGACTCTTTCTGCACCCCAGATAGTAAAAACAAAAAAACCAAAACAGGACCCTATTCTGCAGAGAAGACCAAAGTCTCATTGCTCTTCCCAGGTGTGTAAAGAGATGGATTTTGCAATGTGGCCTGCAAGCAGCAAACCTGAGCACCTTGAGACTGGAAGGACTCAAACGGGGACTCACGGATGTGCCTGCCTCCTTTGCTGGAGGCTCCCTCTGCTATGGGAGGCAAGATCAGCTCCTGATGCTAAGCAGCTGCTTGGCAGAGGGTAAGAACTGTCCCTGTAGATAGGCTGGCCTCAGGATGTTGTGAGGCTTTACAAGTCAAAGGCAATGCCAGCATCATGTGCTCAGATGCCCACCCTTAAGTGTTTCGAGGCGGCTTCCAAATACGCCTGAGACGGAACCCTGGTGGGGATGAGCAAGGCAGTGGTGAGACTGCAGATGATAAATGCATGAATCACAAGAATGAGATCTGCTTTGGAGAAAAGGTAACTGTAGATAAATACGAGACAAAATACCCTTCTCAATTAGTCTCACTTTCCAGTTATCCAGCAAGAAATGGAAAGCTAGCCAGAACTGGGAACATGACTAATAAGTGGCAGGTACACACCCTCTCAAAGGGGCAGATATTATCCCTACCATAACTCCTGGTTGTTTTCCTGGTGTTATTAACAGCAACGTGCTCTTATCTGGATGGCACCACAGCCAGCTGGCCCTCCTCCATGCCCCAGCCTTGCATGCCAGGGGAGACAATCAACTTTTCTAACCAAATGGGTAAAGACAAAAACACAGATCTGCATTTTATCTGCAAAACCAAAGACACACAAGCAACCCTCACGTCCTCACTACCTGCCTCATCTACATGTAAAACAACCTGCTTCCAGATCTGGCAGCTACAAAAATGAAGGAGAAACCCTCCTATGTTTAGGGTCTGACAGATGAAGAAGCTCAAGGTCCTGTCCCCAGTGAAGCTTTTGAAGAGCTGAAGGGAGGGCATACATGATTCACTTGCGCTTTTTCCAGGTCAGTTTTGAAGCTGCTTCTACTCAGACTCCATTCCATGGGCTGAGAGACCCCTCCTTTCTATAGGGAATAATGTGGTGGGGTTTGTTGGTTTGGGGTTTTCTTGATTTGGGTTTTTTTTTCCCCAGGATATCAAAGGTACCTGAACATGTTCCGGCTTGTACAACAGATCCATAGTGATTTTCATCATCCTGGATAAAATAAAATAAATAAAACAGCAGTGTTTTCCTCATAATTATCGATTCATACAACAAAATCTCAGTATTTGTTACTTCTGGGGTTATTTCTTTAGTGCACAACTGACATCAAAGTACCATTCTTCTACACACAATACTTATGGAGCGGAAGCTTATGCCATTTAGTCTGCTTCAATGCCAATCTTACTTTGCCCCACCTTCCAAAAAGCTGAAGATTTCACAATTCGTTTCTCTTAACTAAAAGAATAAAAAATATTATTTCCACCAAGGCAACCAAGAAAAATAAAATTAATATGTATTTCTCTGAAAAAACGTTATCCTTCCCCACAGTACTGACCTTGGAGACAAGGATTACTTTGAAAGCATCATATCCCTCATGCTATTTAAAGAGGGGGGCAGGGAAAAGCTTTTCAAACAGTGTCAGGCTGGACATGGTCCACCTTTCATCATATTTGAAATGGATTGCCTTTGAAATGCAGGTAGAGTAAACCACCTGACTGACACCCACCTTCTCACATAATTTGCTATGGTTTTCCTTATCACACAGAAAAGTTACATCTGTTCTTGAAGATTCAAACATACAATGGCACAGAGACTTGTGCTGGTGTGCACACAGATAGACAGTATTTCTAATATAATACTAGGAAGACTCCAGATATATATTTGTGGTTAGGCCAGAATCCAAATTTAGGAGAAGGGAAAGAAAGCAATTAAAAAGTTAAATTTTTCAAAGGTAGAGTATTTAGACAAACAAAATTTATTAATTTTAGTGCAAGATGAATATCTAAATACCCAGACTGGCTTTGAGAATATCAGCCTTAATTCCTTTGTGAATACATTTCCAGATTTCTGTTCTGTTTTCTGTTCAGTCATTTGACCGAAAATGCCTAAGCTCTCCCTTGGAGTGCTCAGAACTTTTCTTTGCTGTAATTGTGTTACTGCACCAGGAGAACCTCAGCCTAAATACATTGCTCTCATTTTGCTCTCCAGCACGAGTGAACTAACAAAAGGAAAACATTTTTAAATTTTCTGGTGTGTTGGCGTTGGTGGGGAGGGTTTCTTTAACAACAAGTACACTTGGTTTTCATCATACTAGAGAACATTCAGAGCAATTCTGCTGAATCCATTGAAATTATCTCCATGTGCATCTGGTTTCAGTGAGACAGACTTGAACTAAAACAAATAGATATTTTTGACCTGTCATTGTCAAGTTAATATTTTTCATGAGCAAACTCAGAGGACCAGACTTGCAAACAATTTCAATGTCATCGCATCTGCTTAAATTAGCAGTACTTTTGGCTCAGAATCTTTTCAAGCGGTGTATTAGCCAGACAGTAGATCAATAAACAACAGAGATAAACACAAATCTTCTTTAGAAGTGTGTGAGCATTTCTACAGAAGAAGGGATATGACCATTAGGATGTTCTTCAAACTGTAAACACATCATTAGCCAGATGTTTAATTCCCTTCTAAGGCTGGACAATAATAAATACCAATAAACACTTAAAAATCAGGTTAACAGTCTCCAGAGCAACTTATACAACTATTTTTAAGGCAAGAAAATTCTATCTGCACTCCTGATTCTTCATTACCATGCGCTTTATATTTTTGGTCAAATGATCCTCAAAGCTGAGTATCCTCAAGTCTCACAGGAGACAGGGAGCTCCTCAGAGGACTGATGACCAAGCCAGTCACTTATTTAGTATCCTCAGTTATTTGCACATTCAGCCAATATTTATGCAGTTAACCTATGTAAGGTCACACACAAGGATACAGAATACAGTGACATAAATTGTCTAAGTCACTTTTTAAATCTTTAAAAGATGTCTTTTGAAAAGATTTTTGCTTATTTATTAATATTTTAACAGGCATAATGCAGTTCTGCCCAAAACATCCACACAGGATTCTGAGTAGGAATCTGATCATTGTTTATAGGAAACCCACTTCCATTAAGCAACTGATCTTTGTTTGTCCCATGAGTGTTCATCACAAACAAGTTCTCTGTATCTGGTCACACTGCCTGTCTCTTTCCTTCCTCTTGCAATTTGCAGCACCAGTGATATACCTGGAGCTTCTGAATCCACTTATTTCCCCCCCTCTGGCTACTCACTGCCCTGGCAGGCTTTGCCCCATAACTTAGAGTGGGGAAAGCTCTTCAACCTTGTGGGCAATAACAGGGCTGCTGGGGCCAGGCAAGGGAATCCAGTTCCAAGAACAGAGGTAGAGAAGTGACTGATGATGGGAGGGATTCTTTAGGCAGTGATGGAAATAGCTAGAGGTTGAAGGAAAGCATAGGAGTGGAAGGGAGTGAGATATCTAACTGGAAAATACAGGAAATATTAAAGCCAAAAGAAAAAAAAAAGGGGGGGGGGGGAGGGGGAGGGCTAGAAATACATTATTCCATTAACTGGCACTGCTGCATAGTTACATCAGCAGAATGAATTTGGAATGAAGGAGCTGACTAATATGTGAAGAACAGGAAGAATTCAATCTTTAAAAAAAAATAAAGAAGGCAAATGCACTGGGAAAGGAATACATATTCTTTTGCTTTGACTCATTTCTTTCACCTTTGTTTTTTTTCTCTAAGACCTTGCAGGGACTTGCAGTGCCAGGGGGACTTCACTGTTCTACTCTTCTCTGGTTGCATTGGTCCCATTTCCAGATACGAGCTGACTTGGGGGCATTAGGGGTATGGTCAGGACTACAGACACCAGTGACCCAGGCAATTAAAATCCATGGAAGAAGGATGTATTTCTTACAAGCAGGAACCACATTTCTGAGTCTTCTGCCACAAAACAACTTTGTGCTATATGAAGAGGCTGCTGTAGCATCCAGCTGCTACAAACACTTTGAAAGAGCCCATTTGTTTAGACATATAAGAGTTTAAGCTTAATTTCCCTAAGATTAATTTTCCCTCTCAGGTTCTAGTTAAAGCTTTTAGGGAGGAAACCATATGGACTTTTGCCTTTCTGTAAATGCTATAATTTCAAATTCCAGAAACTCACTTTTAGTGATTTTCTTCCTTTGACTATTTTATCTTCCTTTTTTTTCCCCTAAATGTTTGGATATAGTCCAATGAAATTAACTAAACTTGAAGGACATATTAGTTTCTTGTTTCAACCTCTTTCCCAGATTCCTGATGCTGGGCGTTGCCCTTAATTAATAGCATTTTTGTTTGAAATTACATACTTAATGATCTTTATGTTCTCACTCTCAATGATCTCTATGTTCTCACTCTTTTGTTTGGTTTAAGTTTTTCATATTTCGCTCTTCTTTTTCTTATTTTGTTTTGTTGTTGCTAAAAAAATTGTTTATTTATTTGCAAAGACTATACTGTTTATCTAAGTGAACAGTATCTTCAAGTGGAAAAAGAAAAGCCAGGCCAATTTAGCTGCTTCTTTACTGTCTCGGCTTAATAGCCCTGTGGTTTCTTTTTTTTTTTTTCCCTATTTGTGTGTTTCTAATTCCAGCTGTGCAACACACATCAAACTAGTCTGTGGCTATACTTCTCGGTAAACTATGCTACTTAACATTTCATTTAAAAAACAATTAGTCTTTCTTCCCCCCAAGAAAGCAAAATGAAACTACAATAATATTCTTTTGGTTATATCCACAGATACTGGATAATTGATTTCCGCTGTACGTTAAAAAAGCATTTTTCTGTTTTGTTGGCCAGACTAGATCCTTTTAATTTAATTAATGTTTCAAGAAGTAAACTGATTCAATTAGGGTAACTTTTCAATGGGAATAGTGAGATGAAGAAGAAAGCATTTTTCAAACTTAGTCGAAGGATCTTCTGTGACTTCCCTATGAAAGCAAAGCAGCCTACTTTAAATCAGCTGAGTTTCATCACTAAAAGGAGAATGGGGCCTAGTGGAATCACTCTGGAGTTAAGCTGCTTGCAAAAGTATTTTATTTCCCATGATAATTTAAAAAATCTTTTTCCCGCCAAAGCCAGCCCCGGTTTTGTCAAAAAGAGAAACCAAAATATTTTTCTAAAACCCATCCGATGAACTCTTTAGGGGTGCAGGATCAGGAGAAATTCTTGCAATAGAGAACTGCTATGACTGGAATCTACAATGTTTAGGGCTGCATTAAGTCTTGAACTGCAAATAGTATTACAATGCCTTCCTAGGAAGTTTCATTCCTAGGAGGTGCCTTCCTTATGGAGAACAAGGTGCTGCCTATCTGGCAGTCTTGAAATGGACTGCACCAAGGTGAAGTGACTGACTGCAGCCAGTGACTGGGCAGTAAAACCTTTCACATCCCTCTGCTCAGCAGATCCAGCAGGAGGACTGCTCGTTGTCAGTCTGTGTGAGGATGGACAGTGACTTCACACAAGGATAAGTACGAGGAGAAGCAGCCAGGCAGTGCAAGCTGAGGGCTCTGAAAGTCTGAAAGAGCACAGCACAAGAACTTACCAGTTGGAATGCCCCTACCAATTGTAATAGTTTATGAGAGTAGCAACACTGTTTTATGAGACCCAAAAATCATCCTTTCTTTCACATTAGGAGTGAGATAAAGGTACTCTGAAACCAGCAAGAAACAATAATTCTACTTGCCATGTTCAATACCAGTTAGTTTTTAACCACAGGCTTATATAGTCCTTACTGGATCCCCCAAACCCAGGAAAATCTGGTGGGTTTTTTGGGGTTTTTTAAACTTTGGGTCATATACCATTCATCTGTGTGCATGGGATCCCACCGTTACTGGTTTATGGGACTGACACACAGAACAAAACCAGCATGTAGCCCCTTTCATGATGCATGTCTCCAGTTGACATAATCCAACCTGAAGGTGTAAAATGGCTGAAAATGCAGGCCCTGCCTGTCTCGTGATTCATGCCTAAACCTCCCACTGGTGCCATTGAGCAGGGGCATGGAAGAAATGCAGCATCTGTTGCCCATTGCCCTGAATGGAGGTTATAGCATATGCTTTAAAAAAAAATTCTTAATCATCAGCCATAACATCTGCTTTCAGTGAAGACAACCCAAGTCAGCTAAAAGATGATGGGGAAACAACCTCCTGCTTTCACCTCTGAAGTGACTAGGTAATCATATGTCTTTCCTGTAAAGCATGAATCATATTCCTTTGACATTTAGACAAGGGAAATGGAATGCATCCAGCAAAAAAATACAAGCCATCTTCTAGCAGACCACAGAAGTCAGACAGATGCCAACACTGAGGGAGGCTCACTTAGGTAGACTTGGGAAAACTACTGAAAAGAGCTTTTCCAGAATTCAGCTTCCTCCCACCCCAGTTGTGCAATGAAGAATCACAAAGTCTCTGAGAACATGAGCTAGGAGAGTGTGCACAACACTCAGAAATGCCTACATAGCAAAACCTAAAGGACTGGGTTTTACAGAGTGGTCAGCCAAGAAGACTTTTTGTTGATGATGTAATACTTGTAACTTGATAATCTGCTTGAGAAATGTGATGAAGAAGTTCCTGGAACTATTTTAAACTGCCTCGGAGCCTGCATGAGTATTTGCAGATGAACAGTTAAAATATATCCGTGTTAGAAAAACACTGATATCTTCATCAGTTGAGCTTGATGTGTAATACAAAGCCAGGCTCTCTTCTCCAGCTCAGCTGTTTGGCTAACAGGCCAGATGACAATGTTGACAATACAAATTACAGACTATTTCATTTCTCACACCTTGATAAGAAGATAAAACCAGACACACTGCAGGTGTTTACATTGGTATGACACTTTGGTGTCCCTGATCATACTGTGTGCCATTCTCTGCTCATCTGCCAAGGACTACCAATACATTTGTATTTAGAAGTCACTGACTGTAGATATGAGGAGGAGGAGGGGAGGATGACCACTCCTCACCCACAGTATATTGCTCAGACTATGAAATAGTGAAAGGTGGATCACTCTTTTCTCCTTGTAAGGCTGGACCATGGTGGTAAAGAAATATGAGTTGGGCAGAGACAGGAACAAAGCAAAACAAAAGGCTTTCCTCCATGAGTCAGGAAAACAGGGACTCTTCCTGCTCTCAGCCCTGTCTAGACACATCATTCAGTGATACAAATAGAAAATCTGTTTAATTAATCCTTGGGGCAGGAAGCAGGACTCACTCCTCCTGTGTTGAGGCAAGTCCACTCTAACAAAACATTTGCCATCTCAGTCCTGCAAGCTGGTCATCAGACTCAAGGCTGTCAATCATGAGAGGTTTACAGTTTGGTACTGCAAAAAAAGAGTACTATGTCAAGGCCTTAACAAATTAGGCAAGTGCACAGTCATCCTTCTCCCTTCCCTTGGTTGCTCAAACTCACACTGGAAACAGATGTTTACAGCTCCTCTTTCCACCATCATCATTCCTGTATTACATCTACCTTGGATATGATGTTTGTGCAGTGAGGATAGTTATAGTTCTGGCTTGAAGATCATGTGTTCAAAATGTCTCATAATGTCCCATGTAAAGCTGTACCAGCATGTTTTCATACCAGCACGAAGGTAGAAGGAAGGTGCAAACACAATAGAAATAATAATCAAGCAACCTTAAGCAGTGAGGGAAGGAAATGAGCTAATTTCCAAATGCTTGGTGCCCAGTCACAGAGACTGAGGGCAGGTAAACAGGAAAAGAGAGGAAAGAGGAGGTCATTACACCTTTGGCTAGAGAAGCTACTCAGGGCAGCTGTTTGGATCAGCTGTTGGACTCTTCTTTAAGAGGTGAAGAAAAATGTAGGCTGAAGGACTGTCCAAGCCAAGCTTGTCCTTGAATGGGTTTTGGAGCCCATATACCAGCCATATAAATCAGCTGAAATATTGTGATGTCTAAAAACTCTTGTTAGATGTTTATTAAGACTATGCATAATCCTGCTAAATGCATTTCTGTTATTGTAAATTTCTGTAACTTTTGCATTACTACAAATCTACATTTTACTTATTACTTTGAAAAAATGCATCTTGGCTGAAGTTAGTTCTTAGCAATCTGTCTCTTGGTACACTCATGGGGGAGATGATGAAACTGCCCCATCTCTGCTTCCTCACACTTTGTTCCATTTGTTTTTCTCAGTCTGAATAGTAGGACCCATGGGCTGAAAAACAGAGTGCTCCTGTGTCAAGGCACAAAGAGAGGCTTTCCTCCAGACTGAGGATGCTGGAAGTTGCCAGGGGCATATTCCATAAAGAGAATGGTGGTTTTGGTGCTCAACCGTGCAATGTACAAGTCAGCCAGCCTGCTGAGAGCCTTTGTGGGTCATGATCCAGGGCAAAGTTGGCATGCTTCCCTGCAAAACACATGGTAGGGGTGAAAGTGGAGGATGCTAAGAACACCATGTAGATTAACCCAGGCCCAGCAACATTTAAGCACCTGAAAAGCCCTTAAGTCTCTTAATGGGTCTTCTCGTAAGACTTAAAAGGGCAATTCCCTGGGACCAGGGAATGTGAGAAATGTGTTGATTGACATCCATCAGTGGCAATTTTTTGGGAGCCTGGACTCAGTAGGAATTGTGGTTATTAGACACCAAATGAAATATGGGTTGTCTTCCCTTGGAGTTCAAGGGACATGCTACACAACAAAGTGTAATTTAAACTTTCCCATTCCAAGGAATCCACATCTATATCTTTGAATTTTCATTTAATCCTCCATTTTCCTTTGCTGCTTTTATTATTGTCTCCTTATCCCAATAATCCAGAAGTGTTATTTTCTCTCTAATTTGTTCCCACATATGGTAGAGTAGGGAAATCGAAAACAGAAGTGAGAGACCTTGGGAGTATAATGAAAATGAAATCATGTGCTTCCAGATTTAAAAGAGGAAATGTATTAAATCTTTAAAAATACAGATTAATCAATTATGTATGCAAAAGAGGACACAAGAATTAGACTCATGAAAAGCGGAAGGAAATTCAGAAGTGCAGTATATGCCTTTGGGATCCTCCTGACTCAAATCCAGCAAAGGGATATATTTTCCCTCCATGCCTGCCCATAAATCCCATGAATGTCAAAGGGACACTGTTAATTTAGAATAGGCCAAAAATTTAGGTTTAGAGAAAAGAAAAAGAACAGAGGTCTCATAAAACACTATCATAACAGCAACAGCTTTAAAAATTTTAAGCATATTTCAGTGACTCTTAAGGCGGGAGAGAAAAAGAGGGAACTAAACAACTTCCCTCACACTATTAGAATTTCTACATCAGAGATTACCATTTACAGACACTGCTATATTGGCATTCATCATGCATTATACTGATGGAAGAGGCCTGTCGCAGTCAAAAATGGATGTACTGAGGAACAGTATAGAGAAGCACTTTGGAGAGGATGCCTCATGCTCTTTAGGATAATCTGAGGAACTGCCAGTGATACTTCAGGAAAAAGAGAACGGCCAGTGATCCCCCCTTAGGAAAAAGGGGGATAAAATGCTGCCACCTAAGTTAGTGTTTACTGTTCTGCTGTTGCAATTTTTGAGATGCAATCTAGGTTGTCTCATGGGTAATATCACAAAGAAGAAATTAAAAAAAATAAGTGCCCTGTTACTTGTCTGTGCTTGGAGGGCCAAATTTTATCCTACCAGACAGTCTGGAACAGTAAACTAATTCATAACACTAACATAAAAGAAACTCCCCAGTGCTTTTCCTAGTATTCTTCTGTTCCACTATTCTGACCAGGATTTCAGGACCATGTCTTTCATCATGAGGACTAAATACCTCACTAGTGAGTTAAAAAATTACAGAAATATAAAATTTATGCCATTTTATATAGAAACACAGCCTGGTAGATCTCCTGGTACTCTAAGTTCAAATCCTTACCATCACAACTATCCAGCGAAATCTTAAGAACATTTTAATTTGTATCAAACAAAACCACCTGAATACTTTCCTTAGGCCCTCTTTCTAAGCTTCTAAGAACTTACCCCAAACTTACTGTAAAACTAGCTTGGTTACTTGCCTTCAAAAGATCCTGGAGGATGGCTATTCTAGATCTTCACCACTCTGGTGGTTCAAAAGCTTCTTATTACAAATACAGATAAATTCACAGCCAGTGTATTCCCTTGGTTTTGCATTAATATCGACCTGAATAATGCTGAAATAACTGTTTTGCCTACCTACTCTTTATCCTCCCTAACTCAAGAGAATTGCTTCTCCTCCCAGACTTTGTTTTGCCAAGCCATCATGCTTTCATCTCATCCATTGAAATCACCACTCCCAGACCATCCTACCAGTTCTTTTCTGTTACAGAGTCAGTTAATGTTTCCTAATATGAAAGAACACAACTATACACACAGTAATTCTAGTTGGCTCTTACTTATACCTTACACAACACTATTACAAGTTCCCTGCCTCTGCCTCGTCAGTGCAGTTGGAATGGCATATTACTGCTGTGGCCATGTATCCATCAGCCTTTTTTCACAATTGTCACCAACTCAAAAGCTCCTGGCCTAGGACAGAAATATTAGTTATTAGACCCCAAATGTACATTTTTGTACTGTTAATTATCATCCCATTTTTACCAGCTCACTTTTCAAAATCATTCATACAATTCATTCTGTGGACTACTGTGATCGTCCCACATATTGGAAATGCCTTCCAATTTGGAGGGTCTAGAAAACTTTAATACAAATCTAATTAGGACATTTATAGGAAAACTGTTAGATAAAGTCCCACGCTGACTTCTGATGACCTCTGCTAGCTACATCTTAGAAATCACTAGAAGTTTTTAAATAGTTAAACAATGCTATTTCTGTTGAAGAGAACCACATTTGTCACAGTCAGTCTTAGAAGCAAAAGGTGAAGATTAACAGATGATATGGTTATACTGATGTCAAAGGAGATTTGACTTTCTTCCTGTCCCCAAGGAATTGCTAGGTCTGTGTAAACTATGAAAGAAAAATACCTTTTCGTTTCATGGTATCTTTCTTTCCACCGTTTAAGAACTGTTCCATACAGAAAGCAGCTTAATGCTGTTGACATTATGGAAGCTTTTGTGCAAAGCCAAAAATGTGCACATATAATTTAGTAACAAGTTATGACTATGCTATTCAGGTGTCATTGCGGGTGTCATGGATTTTCACCAAGATCTCTGTAGAGTCTGTGTCACTTTCCAAGAGTGATTTTGCATGAGTGCACTTGGTTTTTCCTATATACTACAGCTTGCAAAAGCAACAAAAAGCAAGTATTTCTTTTTATTTTTGTCCGTACACTGTTTGAAGCATCTGACAGTTTTAATTTTTAGCAGAAACTTCATAGAAACAAAACCAAGTTCAACTCATACTAAACAGGCAATATTTCTTTGAGATCCCTGGGAACATTTAGATAGCAGAATTTAGTATACCATTTTGCCTAGTAAATTTAGTTTTCATTTAACTTGTGTATGATTTATTTTTCCTCTAACATTATATGTAGGTACATTATTCCTACCGTATTTGTCATGAAAGTTATATCATCTGATGGCATTTCAACTCCTGAAGGAAGATCCATTTTTTTTCCATTCTTTCTCTATATTTCCATCTTCATTTCTCTCCCCACTTCATTTACTCATCCACTTTGGTTTCTTTTCTGCATTTCTGAATCCATTTACAAACAATAATCCTGTTTGGAAAAATAAAATAAGTTAGTTGCTTATACCAAACACACAGGGAAAAGCAACTTTAAAACATCTGTGATAAACAAACATTATCCCGGTGTCTAAATCTGTGGAAACAATTTCCTGAAGAATCAGATGCTGTGATTTTTGTAAAAGGAAAGTATGCTAAGAAAATTGTCTTTCCTGAAACTTTGGAAGTTTTGACACTTTGCAATAAAGGCAAAAGACCTTTGTTGCACAGTGGTGTCAACTTGCAGTAAATACTGTATTTGTGCAATTCTGCTATTTTATTTAAATTCAGAATAATTTTCACACACTTTTATGATAAGAGCTGAGCAACGTCATAATTTTGCACACATACCATGCTAAACAGCACAGTATCCTTCTCATCTAACAACTAGAAGCATTTCCCTCTTCCCGTTCGGATTTGTTTCAAAATTAGGGAATATATCCCTTCAGAAATATTCACACCGACTTTATGAGGGAGCTTAAAAAAGATGTTCAGCCATGGCAGGGACTATGATGATGGAAGCAGAGTGTGTATTTGGGGCAGGGCCCTATTACGTTAGGTGCCGACTCATTCAAAGTTGGTTGCAGATGGATAATAGGTAGTGCACTGTGATTTCCATGCAGCAAATGGGGGTACTGGGAAGAGATGTTGCACGCTTTCACTGGTTCTCAAGCTGTTTCCATCTCCATGATGTTGCCCTCCCAGTGACCTCCTTTCTTCAGGATTTATTTTGAAAAAACTCAAATAGCCTTTCCAGGATACTTTGAAATTAGTTTATTTTAGGATCAGCTTACCTAAAAATAAGTATAATTAATATAAGTGTGTACAATGATAGTTGTCCATGAGGTCCTCTCCAGTTTCTGAACTGAATTGTGATTGCTCAAGCTTTTTGTCCTGTATGTACTTAACTCATAAAAAATCATACAATATTATGATTTTGCATAATCTAGGATACCTTTACTACAGCAACAGTAGGATGTTATCCCAAAAGCTTATTCTTACAGCATGCTTTTCTCCTTTGAAATACAGATCAGCTTACTAACAGTGGCTGCAACATAAAGCTATGACTGTGTTAGAGGCCCAACACAGCTGCCTAACCTATCTGTCTTTACAAGGTTGATTTCAATCTCTGTTCTTAAAGTTCCTCTAATTCACCTATTTCAGTGCAGTTTACTTCACTGTCAGTAAGCCTATTTTCCATATCTATCTATACCCTAGCTCATGCAGATTAGACATAAAACATTATCTTTAAGGGATTATGTGTTTACAAGACTATGTAAAAAAATTTGATCTGCAAAGATAAACTATTAAGTAGCAGTTTTAAAAGGGCTACATGTCCAGACCAGTTGATTCATCCATAAATCCAACTATAAAACAAAAAAATCATGTCTGTACTATTCCCTGAAAAGTGCTGCCAATGCCTAATTATACATTCCCCTCACCCAAAACTGCAGCTAATTTTCTTCTGCTCCATGTAACACAGGCAACATTTGTTAAGTATTGCAATATAGGCACTATTCAACAGCAGTTTTAATGTAAATTCAACACATTCATTAATTTACTGAAATTTCCTCCAAAATGCACACCTTTGACAATGTGCAAGAAAGACTTGTTTTCTTTCATACTGCTTCTTAATGACTGAAAGACATGTGTTGATTTTTCACTTTGGTGTTTAGCATTTATGCTGATTGAAAGCTGCTATCTTTGTTACACAGCATGTCCAGAAGTGATGGGGAAAAATAATTAATTTCACTTTTTAATAAACAACAGAAGTGTCCCAAAGAGGGAAAAGAAAGCTATTTGAAGGTATTTAAAACCATCACTTTTCAAATCTAGGTGAAACTTGGAGGGTCTTCTGCCCCCTTTCAGCAAAAAATGGCTCTGTTTGGAAATCAGGCAAGATTTCATCAGGATGCCATTAGTACTTTGTCAGGAGCATTTTAAAATGGGTAATCTTCTAGAAAGTATTCTATTTTAAAAACATTACCTTTTTCTGATGGATTTTCAGGAATTTTCTGCTGAACCAAGTTGTAGAAGCAATTCAGTGCCACTTTAAGAAAGAACAAGACTGTGATGTGCTTAAAATCCAAACCATGAAGACATGTAGTGAAGAGTATCACTGTGAACATAATGTGGCCTGCAGTACTATTCTGATGAAAACAGAACCCACTCACTTCTGGTTCTGTAGTAGAACTGTAGTTCTGTAGAAGACTTCCAATGGTCTTCTACTTTTGAAATAGGTCAGTGCCAACCCAGAAACCCACATGCCTTCAGAACTTGTGGAGGTTTTTTTGTTTCTTTTCCATAGTCTTTCAAGAGAAGTTGTATTTTTCTTTGGAAACCTGCAGTGAAAACTGAGCTGCTTCAATTAGCATGTCTTATTTGTCTGTGTTTCTGCTTCTCAAGTGCATGTGTTTAGGTTTTCAAAGCAGATCTTCAGGGCAAATTCTTGTGGATATCTAATTCCCAAATGCATTTCCCACAAGTAGCCTGTAAGATATATTTAAAAATCAGATATTTTGTTTAACATTCTTTCTAGCTGACCTTTCGCTTGTCACCGTGACCTCATCTTACCCATTCTCCCAGGCTGAGTGTTTCCTCTTATCTGCTCCCTTTCTCTTTCCTTCACCTCACATTCTCATTTTGTTCTGTTCTCTCCCCAAGATAGAAAATAGGCCTTGTCTCTGCTTCTATCTAAAATCTCCAACCTTTCACCTCACTTACATCTATAACTTCCATCTCATCTCTTCCAAGATTGGATGCTCTTTACAGTAACTACCTAAATTCCTCCCTTGTGCTTCTACCTTATATTCCCCAACGTGTTCTCTTCCCTGTTTACCTTGCAGAAACCATAATGACAGCTCCCCAGCTAATCTCAGCACTCTTACCCCATCCTCACCATACTGGACCTGTCACTCTCACTAACAGTACCAAGCAGACTCCTCTTGACTCCCTCTTCTTTCCTGATTCCCAATATTCCCTTTCCCCTTTTCCTCAAAGTATCTTCCCTTGTCGTACTTTCCACACACATTCCATAAGACTCCCTTCTCTAACTCTTCCATTCCTTGTCTGTGATCAGTCTCATACAACCATGCAAACAAATCACATTTTCCATAATTCCATTCTCTGTTCCATGTAAGTTTATTCCAGATATGTCTCCTCCTCTCCAAATGGGAGCCCTGGCCAATCTCTGGATATCACACTTAGGGTGGCTGAAAGCCCTAAATGTTCGTAAGTCCGTTCACTTTATTATGGTGAACAACACTGCTTCCAGCCATGGATGTTCTCATGCAGAAACACGAGATCCTGCTTTCCATCTGTGTTCTGTTTCAGTCCACATCATGCTTCCCCACAGTGCCACTAAACAACAGTCTTTATTGTCTTTACTTACTGCTGAAGTTCTTGTCCTGCTGCTCATCTCGATTAGTGCAATGCCCTTTTCTCTGGCCATCACAAAAGCACTGTTACCCTGCTCATTTCAGGCCCCTGCTATATAAATCATTTTCCTGGCTTGTTGTTCTGACTATACCCATTATCTTTCAACCCTTTCAATGATTCCTTTTTCCTCTGGGACATCAAGCTTATTGTCACTCTCTTAACTTTCTAAGCCCTTCATGGCTTACTCCCAACTTGTCACTTTTTATTCACTATCAAAATATAAATGCCCAGCATCAGTCAGCCCCGGATGCCAGCTTCAATTGATCAATTTGTTAAATTTTCCAACAAGCATCTTTTGTGCTTTCTCCCTTGCTGCCCCTCAGGCTTGAGAAGAGCCAGCATGCGCATTCATAAAACCAACTGTTATCCTCCTTTGAATCCCTTATTAAAATTCTCCTTTTCCAAAAACTGGAAACTGGTTAGCTTACAGGCTCACAGAAAGCACCCCCAAGTATGATCTCGTTATTTCCTTGTTCTTATCCATCTGTGGTCACTGGTCTTATATTTTGATTGTATTATTATAACCCCTTTGGGATAGAGGCTGGCTGGCTGTTTTATGTTTCTGCAGCACTTAGTGCACAGCAGTTCTAGACCACAATTTGTACTGCAAGGTGCTGTGGTAAAACAAATGAGGAAAAAAGTTGGTATTAAGAAAAGCAGCAGGCTCATTCAGGAGGCTACCTCCAAAAAACAGCTGAGCAAGCAGCACAGAGTTCATTTATTTTAACATTTTTTAATGAATGCTTGCAAGAAACTTCCTGCTGGCTTCACTTCGTTCAAAAAGGAAGAGTAGACTGCCTGTTCTACTTTGGACAGCCAGGCACAGGAACAGAAGCATGGCAGACAAATAACACATGAGTAAGGACTTTTACATATTCATGGCTATAAGCTAACACAGACTGTATATTCTAGAAACATGGCTTTGGAAATGCTCACAGAGCCAGGTCAGTTACAGCAAATAGAGTACCAGACAGTTTAAGCTGGTTTGAGCTTCCAGCTCATAAAAAGATGCATACTTTCCCATCCTCTGCCCCCCACCAGGTTTCTAATTTTTTTTTTTTTTTTAACAGGGCTGGGGTCAATAATAATTATTTCAAAATGGTAAGGCAGTGGTACAATAACTGTCTGTTATTTTACCTGCTGTTTTCAAGCACCCACCTCACTAGCAAAGCTAAATTGCTCAGTGTTTCTTTCCATCGCACTGCTGTTGAAGAAAGTTCTATGCTAAACTTTCTGAAGCCAGATGTAGGATAGCAAAATAAATAGCAGCTCAAGTACACACTGCAGTGACTGTGTGCTTTCTAGGGGCCTGTCCAGAACACTCCTGGCCTTCCCTAATTTTAAAGGCATAGCTGGGGGAAAAAGTGCCTTACACAGTATCAGGATTTTAAAGTAACCCCAGGGAGCAGTTGTATAATTAAGCCACTCCCCTCCATTCACTTTCTTTTTAAATTCACTGTAACCAAAATTGCAGTGTCCACAGCGAAAGAATTCAGGAGCTTTATTCTCTTTCATTATAGCTAGACTTTGCTATATCAGTTATTCTCAAAAGGAGAATCGTTAGTGGTGATTTTCTCTGCGGCTCAAAATGGTAGCACTTATTGCTGCTTCTGTACTCACAGCTCACCGGCTCAGTAGGGTGCACACTACTTACAAGGCAGTGTTCCTCCTCTGTGCTGGTTTTAGAGGACATCTCTATGGCTTGTGTACCTTGTAATTGTGCTTTTTTGGAGCTTCATCTTTTCACCTTTCTGAGATAAGGCCAAGTGCTGTAGGAACAGAGCCCACTGATGAGAAACAGGGTGCTAGATGTTTGCATTTAGCGGCAATCAGAGGGGAGCAAATAAAGGAAAAATTCATTGGCCACATAAAAAGCTTTGATTTTGTTTTGACATAGATTAATTCAATTATGCTCAAAAAAAGTTAAGTTCCAAGAAGGAGAAATAAATACATTTACATAGAGATTAGGTAATAAAAGGTCTGTTGCACTGTTTCTCATTGGATGTCATTGCTTGCACTCCAAGTCAGAATTACAAAATATCACTTTTAAGGGGGTATAGGTGTCTTAAATTCCTCTTTCATTTATTTTCTTTTAAATTTCATCTAAGAGCTTACCTCTTTTGCCTTGCAATTCAGAGTGCTGTATGCATATAGAATCCTTATTGCTGTGCTTTCAAGCTGCAGTGCCCTGCAGGCTCCCTTTCCCTCTGCCTTGTATCCTATTTGAAGACCTTAATGAAAGGGCCTGGTTCCAGAATCACAGCAGCTTGTCTGCACAACCAAATTCCATCTCCTAATGAGTTCCTCTAAATCTGCCATCAGGTGACTTTATTGACTCTATGATCATAATGAGGTAGCAGCTCACTTTCTGCAGTTTCACTGGTTTCAAGCCTGAAGTTCTCCTCTGCTCCTGGACTTTCGCTGATATTTAATGATCAGGAATCAAGCAGGTTTTTAATGTCTGCAAGAAATGTCCCTGAAGTGCAAAAAGCCCCAGACAGCAGTCTTGAAACTTTCCAGAGGCACATGACTCTCTAATGGTACACTAACAAACAGGAAATCAGGCCATCAGTAGCTAATTGACATATCTGAAGCTTTAATTACTTCCCTATTAGAGAAGGTGATGCAGTATTCAAGTTGCCATTAAAACAAATGTGCTCTTTAATGCATGAGGATTTATCTGAAACACATATCCCTCAGTTTCTCTATCTAATCTCCAATTCCTGTGCTATTTAGTTTGAGACTGTGCCTCTCCCAACATTGTTTCTCTCTCATTCCAGGCTAATTCAAAGATTACCTTACGATGTGTGAATAGGTACAAGCTGTATAGGAAAAGGTGCAGTCTTTAATGAGTGCTGTGCAGGCAGTCCAGACACTCATGGAGTACCCTTCCCCTCAGGACTCTAAGAGAAATTGAAGTTAGAGACAGAATCTTCCTAGAAGGCTGTAAAGCATCAGGCACACTTTTGTTCCTACAGATTGATTAAGGAGACAAAAATGCAGAACATGAAAGTGCAAAGGCCCTGTGCCTCCGATTTTTTTTGTCAGCGTTTTCTTCAGTTTTCTCACCTATGATCTTCAAATATTATTCGTTTGCTCCTTATCTATTAAAAATATCTGACTCAGTTTTAATTACGTTTGAATTCTACAGGTATCAGCCAGTCATGAACTCACCTAAAAGTTGAGCAAATATCCTTCAGAGTTTGAAAATGTTTACCTTCATTTCAATTTTTTTCCTCCATTTTTAGTACTTTTTTCACTTGATGCTAGAATTGGGGGTATTCAAGTACTGGTACAACATCTGTTCTCAAGATAATTCTCTTGGGTTGCCCCAGAAGCAACCTCAGAATTTTTGCAATATCCACCTTGCTTTTGCAGACTGAACAGAAACTTTCATATAAAATCTCATCTTTTCTAGACTGTAGACTGAACAGAACTGAAATTGAGGTTCAGAACTTAACTAATTTTGGTAAGAACTAAGAAATGATGAGTGTTCCTTTGGAAATTTGAGGCACCTAGCTAGAGAACCTAAGCCTCTGTATTTCTGCTTTAAACTTGAAGGAAGATATTTTACAATTCCATTTTCACTGATCTGGTGTCTTTCACTTTTTCCCCTCCAGACTTGTAGAATTCTCACATCGATGGTGAGAATATCTGCACATATCTGTGAGTGTGTGTGTATATGTAATGCACAGTTAGTATAATCCTTTAGGAATTAGGTTGGGACTGTTCCCAGTAATATCATCTCATAAATAGCACCTTTTAGCAGAACATCTGGAATCAGTATTGATGCTACTACACTTTCCCCAGTTCAGTCTTTACATTTGTTCCATACCCCAGACAAAAGGAAAATAAACTGATAGCAAATATATTACTTTTAGCTCCCAAATTTTATCCCAATACTTTAAAAAGCATTCAGTTAGATACTGATGATTCTGTGTATCATGTAATAACATTCACTGTCTCCTACAACTCTAACCACAAGATACTTAAAAAACTTTAATGTTGCCAAAATAGCAAACATGAACAGACTCAGTCCTCCCACCAGCAATGGAAACAGAGAATTGCCATGGAAGAGCCTGTGAGAAGAAGAAAGATAAGATGATAAAGAGTGAATTTTAATAATGGCTTTGGACACAAGTTTCTTCGAAGTATGCTTTCAGTAGTGTTTTGCTAAAACAGGATTTGCCAAGGGAGATGGCCCTGCAATCTGACTAAGGTGAGATGACCTCAGGCATGTGAAGGCATTCCCCTGCATCGCTGCCCTGCATTAGTCACATGGTAAGACAGGACTCATGTGGGCAAAGCAAGAGCTGATCTGGTCTATTTCTGACCCGAATCTGGTTCCCAGCCAGCAACAGTGACAGCTGCCTCCAAGGGGCTGCACCTTTGTTCAGGGCCTGCATGGCCAAGTTGGTACAGAGGTTTCGTTAAATTAACTTTGACTTACTGATCACCTGGACTGATGTCAGAGTAAAAAAAAATGTTGGGATACACTGCTATGATTCCAAAGAGAAGTGGTTATCCATGCTTCATGACTGCAGTCACACCTAGCTTGAAGCTAGGTGTTTTTCCAGCATAAAGGTAATGAAGTGTAAATGTCTATTGCCAAAGTTATTTGCGAGACGACTGACGTTCTCAGTGTACCAGCAGCGGTAATGTGTATATCACAAAACTGTCTCTAAAAACTTCAGTGCAGCTGTCCTGGGCCCACAGGCACTTTATTATTTTTATGTGAATTGAGATTCAGCCAACTTTGTCTTACAGATGCTGTCAAACATTTAGGGAACAAAACTGGCATCAAGGAAGTCTTTCTACGTCATTGGAGTTTGTGACGCAAAAAAACATGGCCAGGCTTTTGGACTATTTGCTTTAGAAATACATTACTTTTCTGTAAAAGACTGTAAAGAATGTAATTAAAAAGCCCCACATCTTATATGCCTTTGGTGTTCTTAAAAGTCTAAAAAATTCTTTTACCAGTATGCAAAAAATTGCAATCTCAAATAGTAACACCACCTCTTTTTTCCTCCTGTGATTCGTAGCAAACAAAGAGGGAGCCTGCTTTGTGTTCAGACAGGTTAAGAGACCACTACAAAATGCAACAAAACACTAATTGGAAAGGTGAGCCATGCCTTGACTCATGCATGGTGAAGAGATCTCCAACTTAGGAGAAACCAAACCGTGACCCAGAGATCTCAGGCACATTTGTGTACCAGTTCTGCCTGGGGATGAACCTCCTAAGCTTCACTGCTTACAACTCCAAGCCTCTTTCATCCTATCCCACAAATGATTTTTGAGAGAATTAATCCATGTGGGGATTTCTGCTGGAGGTGTTCCTGGGGTTCCCTTGTAAGCCTTTTTCCACTTTGTAGCCAGCTAGCTAGCAGTGGGACAGGCGCAACATGGAAGAGATCATTGAAGAGTTTTTTAGAATTAAAGAACAGTTTTCTGTTTTCTGTTTGAGCTCTGCTTTAACAACCGGGTTTTGTACATCATCAAGACAGTAACTACTGTACCACAGCACTTAACAATTACAAAAAATTAAATGGAGGAAGGAAACAAAGCTTGGTGAGATGAATTCAACTCTAGAGAGAGTAGAACTCAGTGTGCCTTTTAAACCTGCAACCCTTCAAAAGACCAACGTATGGCTCCAGCTTTTAAGGGTGTTGGGCCAAGTAAAATGGGAGAGAAAGTTCTGTTGGCAGGAGGGCTAACCTGGCTGTGAGTTTTGGCATTGTGGGATCAGCTTTGTGATTGCACCACCACTTTCTGGCCAGGGTCTTGTCTTCAGATATTCCCTCTGGGCCATCCTTTTGCCTATACTTTTTTGAGTTCATAGAGACAGAAATTTGTCTCTTCAGTAGACACATTTTAGTATTGAAAAACAGTTTTAAAAGAATGGGTCAAACTCACCCCAGTAAAAGCCCACAGAATTAAGGCACTGAATTTAGCTTGGGGAATTAGGTTTTTTCACTTCAATGATATTTCTGACCTGAAATGTTTTTTCTCAGTCAGTTTAGACTGGGGAAACTGATTTTAAGGGTATTCATTTGTTCTCCTGTTCATGTCTACCATTCCACTTCCGTACATACAAATGTGGTCCACACCAGTCTTGCTGATCACATAAGGATTAACTAGGAAGATTGTAAGATTTAGGATTTTTTCTTGGGCAAAAAACCAGTTCTGTATATGATTGTTAAGAGTAATTGTTGTTGTTATTTACAATATTATTAAATGGCTGTAGTTGGACTGGGGCTTCATTATATTATTATTTTTATATTTAGCATAATGTCAGACTAGGGAATCTGTCTCCTCAGGCAAATAGAGGGGAACAGCAGATAGCAGTATGCTGTGACAATTGGGTATGGTTATGCTAGCTGCATTCTTCATAAAGTGTTCTTTCCTTTTCTTTCAGGTAACAATCAAAGGGAACATGTGCAGAAAAAAAAAAAAAAAAAAAGAGCAGAGCTTCAACATTTCTGTGGCCAGCAGATTATGTTTGGCCAGGATGAGCAAAAACCTAAGCCTTAAGAAGAGAATTGAATAAAGTGAATATTCATACTTTTTCTCAGCAGGGACAACAGGGTCGCATGGGGAAAATATCAGAAGTTTTTCATGGAAAAGGAAGTATGGTGAAGAAAATACCACCACTGATGTCCCCATACAAGCCCACTGAGGTGGTTGAAAAGGATCTTAATGCAAAGTTTGTGTGCATGGAAAGATTGTCTTTCCCTTCCAACTATCTTCTCACTTTGTTTGGTATGTTCCGTGGTCCCAAGAGTAGGAAAATTGTAAAATTGTGAAGAAAACTTTTTTCTCTCTCACACAGTCAATCAAACTGCTGGTTACATCCCATTCACAAGCAGAAAACACAGCAGGCACTGACAACTTGGCTTGATTTCAGATTCCAGCTTCTGCTTACAGAGCTTGCTGCTGAGGGTGGGTAAAGGTTGTTACACTTTGTCTTTCACTAATTCTAGCAGTGCAAAAGAAATTAAACCTCTCCCTCAAAACTACGTAGATTCAACGCAGCTGAATTCCCTGCATTGCTGATGTGATTGCTGGCTGGATAGTGTTATCCCTCAGTGCAAACAAAATTAATTAGATCTGGAGTAATGAAACTGACTGGTAAATAGAAGAATTAATCCAATGGACATTCATCTCTTGTCTGAGCAGGTCAAGAGATTTGTCCAGGACCTTAGGCATCTCTGTTTTCTGTTGTTCATAGAGATGAATAATTATTAAAGGCTATAGGGCATGAAGTCTACCACAGACTCTTGGCTACTGGAAACCAGCCACTATGTGTGCTTTATTAAAATTCTGCTTAAATTATTGGCAGTGCTGCATTACCAGTAAGAACAAACTGATCTGCATCATACAGGGTCATTTGCTCCTTCCTGCTCCTGCTTACTAATTAATTCTGGCTGCAGTCGTGCATTAGGGGAGGTGCTGGAGGCACACAGATGCTGTGATATATTCAACTCATACATCAAAGGAGGTTACTGAACTATTAGCCTTGAAGAAAGGATCTCTGGCAAGATTATTAACATTCATGCTGTTTTGCCCTGATTCCTTCTTTTGTTTGGATGTACCCCAAGAGTTTCTTGTGTACACCTAGCTTTTCCTCTGTTGCTGTTTGTGCTGGCAATCTGGCAAACTTCTCTGAGATGATACAGAGGTGATAAGCACAGTGCTTGCCTTGTGTAATTCTGGGGATAAGAAGCTAATATTTAGTGCATTGGTCTTACATGAGCTTTGCATTACTCTCACAGTGCACTCTCTCCAGGGTTATTTGCCTGTTAGCATCATCACAAAAGAAATGTTTGCATGGCTAACACTTCAGAAGTGTGTGCTTCATCTTCCCCATTATTTCCCACTTCTAACATAATTTGCTGGTCTGATTCTTACTGTTATTTGGAAGCCTTAGCTAGACAATGTTGCAAAGCTATAATTATTCTCTTCAGGGGAGGTGGAGGGGAATGTAATTTTTTTCCACTATTTGCTCTCCTTATGCTTTGAGCATTATGCTTTATGTGAGTACCCTAGTCTAAAAAGATTAGGTTCTATTTCCTTACATCTCTGAAGTCTTTGAGCTGGAGCAACTTAGACATGAATGAATTCAAGCTTGAGAGAAATGCAGCTGAAGCTGAGAAGAGGATCTGAAAGAGAAACTATCAATAGGCAGTCTGAAGCCCCGGGGAAGTATACAGAGAGTATGATCAGCAAAGTTTTGAGGATGACTGCTGCAGAACCAAGAACTGGAGGACAGTAGGACTTCAAAGCCTGGGAACCCGGGTAACAGAGATTCAATGCAACTCGACTGGAATGAAAAAGGATGAGAAAGAGAGACAAGGGAACATAGCAGAAGGTGTAAATTGCACCAGTTTGAGGTATGTTGTGCCATGATTTAGCTTAAAGGAGTTCCAACTTCATTGTTCTTGGAAGTAAAGGGGTTAGCACAGTTAAAGTTGTATATTTGTACAATGCTTGATGTCTTATAAAAGAGAAAAAAGGTCTTAGCTTGGAGTTCTATTTGAAAGTGGGAAAAGAATTGAAGTTATAGATAGAAATCAAGAGAAGGATGTAGTATTCACTGTAAACCCTTACTTTTACTGAAGAAGTCTATGAGTGTCAATAAAAAAATCTTCAGTCTGGATGACCTGTCTCTTTACATTAGCAGCTTCAGCATCCTCAAGAGGTGAACTTAAGAAAGTCTTTGTTAGTAGGAATTTAAGAAACTTTTCATTAGCAAAAGCACATTCATTAATGCAAAACCTAATATTGCATGGAAGAAGACCAGTCCACACATTTCTCATTTTGACAAAAATTTGGAAAAGATCTTTGAGGATATGAAATATTGTACTTTGACAATTTTAAAGAAAACTGTCCCTTTTCTTGTAAAAGTTTCCCAATTTGAACATTTTCAGTGATCAAATACAATATGAGAGATTTTTTCATCTGAGTTTGATTTGAGACTTTTTTTCAAAATCTCAGAACTTTTCAGAGGACATTAATATTATTTCCAACCCACCCACAGTGGTTTATTTCAGCAACAGTCAGTCCCATAGGGACACTTGCTGATTTGAGCAAACTCCAGTTGTTTGAACTGTCTTCTTAACACCTGATACCATAGACTCACAAGTGAAAATACATTTATATCTCTCTTTAATATCATCATTTATAAAACTTTTGAAGCAGAAGCATCCTGACTCAAATCTGTACAGCAGACATGAATGAAAAAGGAGCCACCCCTGGGACATCTCCAAACAATACTCAAGTAAAAAAAACAGTAATACATCTCAGTCAGAAGTTCTCAACTTTGCTTGTTTATTAAGTAATAATATAATTTCTTGACCATTTTTAATTAAAAAAAAAAAACAATCAAAAAAGCTCCTAAGCTCTCTCTCAGAGGAAACCAGACTTTTAAAGGTCTCTCTTCAAAGTCTCCACAACTGTCAGGAACTAAGGTAAATTTAACATTTACCTCAAAATTTGCTCACCTCAATAATAACAACTGGCAAGATCAACAGCAAAACCATGTTAATGCTAAACCTTCAGAGCAATTTCTCATTTGCAGCTCATCAGCCAGTGTTCATCCATTATGTGTAACTTGAAGTAAGGTAATATTGATGAGCGCAGCACTGATCATCCCAAAAATGTACAGAGCTTGTGTATCCTTCACCATTCAGCATCATGCCATGCATGAGCCAGAAAATACTTATATAATATACATATGTACAAAAATATGCCCACACTGACACATTTTGTGTAGAGAGGGTTTGCACTTCTGGGAACTTCAAAAGGAAGCAGCAGCACAGCTACAGTGGCATCTTTCATAAAGCCGGGAGAGAAACTGGCACTGGTATGCCTCATGAAAAGCATGCAAAGCAAACCCTGGATTAAAGTATTACTGTTTTGTTTTGGGTTTTTTTAGCTCTTTTGAGGAAAGAAACAATCACTAAAGCTAACTATAAAAAAAAAAAAAAAAAAAAAAAAAAGATAAAGCTCACTGAGTACTCTAGCAGTCTTCACAGTTAGTGAAATGTTACTCAGCACAGGTGGTTTTGCAATGATGCACTGAAAAAAAACCCCTTGGTGTTTAGTGACTCTCCTATACATAATCCTGAGGAAGCTATAGTGTTCCTGCTCAGGGCTGTACATAAAGCATACTGGCTAGACACAAGGCTTCAGCTCAGAGCTCAGGAAAGGCTTGTTCTCTATAGGAGACGAACTGGTGCTAGCACTTCTGTGATGTTTCTATGGGATCAGCATTCTCTTTCTAACCACCACCATTTGAAATACAGATCTGCTGTATCTGCTGTCTAAAAAAAAACAAAAAACCAAAAAACTTTCCAGAACACGCCAGCCAGCTCCTTTAGGCTAATTCCTGGGAAATGACTGTTCCTGTTGCCCAGACAAGAGCAGGCACAAGCAGCACCCAGCCTTGCTCCAGCTGGCCCCATCTGACTGCCTGCACATCGGCAGCACTTGCAGAGAAACTCCACAGCCTAGAGATCACTTATCACCAGCATGAGAGATGGTGACCTACCAAGGTGGTGAGGGATGACCCACTGCCCAGAGGCCAGGGTGAGGCCAGATGGGCCACAACTGCCCACGCTGCTCCTGTCCCACAGAAAAACTGCACTGAGCTGTGGTTTATTGACAGCTGCAGACATCCCCGAGCAAAAGTCACCATGATGAGTGGAGCTGCAAACTGCACTTAGAGCCAGGTGCCTTGCCCACAGCACTCACATGGGCATGGCCATGTCTGTCATGCAGAGGGCCAGCAGGATGGGGGACAGCTGCTGGGGAAACCCGAGTTACCCAGCTCCCAGAACCGGTGGGATTTTGGCTCTAGGAACCAGCTCAGCAACCTTCCCCAGCTCTGAATGCACCTGAAACTTTCCCCAGCTCTGAATGCATTTGAAAAGGCATAAAGATCCTCTATCCCACAAGAGTTACTTGATGTCCTCAGACTGCATATTCCCACCCTGGTGCCTGCTTTGAGCTAAGAACTTATGCATGTGTTTAAAATAATACATCCCCACCAAAGCAATATTTCCCTTTGCCCTATCATTTCCAGCTGCAGATTCCCACCCAGTCCCTGTTTTGAGTTACACTTTAATAAATATGCTTACAATTGAAATCATCTTTCCTTTTTGTCCTCCCCATGCTACAGATTCCCACACTGACCCCTCCTTCAAGCCACAATTAATACATAATTTATGTCTGAAATAGAAATCATCTCCTCCTCCTGCCTTACCCGTTCCAGCTGCACTTTCCCATTGCCATCCCTGCTTTGAGCCATGATTAATACATATGTTTAAAATAAAATAATAAAAATGTAATCTCTACCCTCTGTTCCTCAGCTGCAGGCTTCCATTCCTATCTTATCCTCCATTTCCAGGCCTCAAGCTCTCCCAGTGCTACCTCCCAGTTGATGAGGGAGCCTCCCCCTTACAGCAGCAGTAGCCTCTGAGGCACCTCTTCATGGATCACTTCCCTCTCGTTCAAGAATCAAACCCCACAGAGGGTGCCATGGAGGTGGCTACAACCCATTCTTATATCCCTGTCACTTTCAGCTGCAAAGGAAAAAATAAATAAATGCAGAAAGTAAACAGTCACTGAAACAGGGACCTGCCGGTGAGGGACACATCTGGGATTTTCTCTTCTCAGCCCACAGTGGTTTGCTGTGATCCTCAGTCACTAGGGGTTAAACCCCTGCTTCAGTTCTGCCTCAGCAAAGGTTTCCAACTGAATAAAACTGAACCCAAGTGACTGCATAACCCAGTTTGAGGTTTGGCCTTGCTGGGTAATCCACGGCACCATCCAGGACCTGGATGATGTTCCCCATGGAGCTAACTGGGATAGTCTGGGCTCTCCATGGAGCTGACTGGGCAGTCAGTTCCTAACTCCTTCTCCTCCCACTCAATACAAATAGATAATCTAGTGAAATACTTCCTATATCCACTTACCTATCTTAAAATCCTTTCACTGGTGAAAATTTTGACAAGTGTACCAGCAGTACTGCACTGAAAAAAACCACTTCTGGTTTTTGCCCTTCTTCAGTAACTGAAACAGCAGTAGACTTCAGGAGGACGGGAAAGATGCTGCCACTGGTGCCTGCAAGGAAAAAGGAGTCCTTCATCATTGTCAGCCCCAGAGGAGTGGTTGGCAGGGATGACTTCCCAAGTGCAGGCTTTTCTTCATTCCCTATTCAGATGGCATCAGGGGCTGAAGCTGGTTTCCCAGCTGTTTTAACATTTGCCTGAACTGACACCTGAAAACCCTTAAGCCTCCTGCATCTTCAGATTTTTACCTATACTCTGAAGCAGTCATGAAAAAAATTTCTTAGGTGGGAAAGGCAAGGGGAAAGAGAGAAAAGGAAGTGCCAGGAAGGGCTTGAGGTAGATTTCCAGTGCCTCTGAATGATGGAGCAGAAATCAGATGTCCTGGATGCCATAGTCCTGCCATCCTGCCAGGACTTTAGTGCTTCCCTGAAGTTCTGGTAAAGCTGGTCTGCCTGTGCATGCTGGTGAGAGGCTGACAGCAGAGTTTGTTCTGAACTGGGGGGTTTGCAGCATGGTGAGTTTCATTGTCAGTCATGCATCTGCTCCTCCAAGGGTCTCAGGCAGAAAGGGCAGGACACAGGGCACTCCTTACCTGACCCTGCTGCATCTGAGGCAGCATGCTCATTGCTGTTAATAGCTGTAATTGTTTTTAGTACAGATACTTGACTGATTTATTTCTGTTGTATTAGAAGGTTTTCATATGGTACAGTTAGCAGAAGTAACAGCTTGTTAGTTGAAAGCAAACATTCTACCGAGAGATGTATGTAGGCAGTGTGAGTAGGCACATGGACTGGGGTGTCATCTAGGGGGCCTGGCCCTTCCTTGCACATGATGTACAATGCTACACACCCTTAATATATTTATTTAGCTCAGAAACTCACCAGGGAAGGTCTTATCTCCTTTTATATATTTGCTGTGTCTAGTACATTAAGGCCCGAGTGCAAGTTTGGTACCTATAAGTACTGCTATAAGACATAAAGTAACAGTTCTTCAAAAGCATGGGGATTTGCAGTTCTGTTTGGCTTGCTCATTAAAACAAGTATCTAAAATGTAAATCTGAAATCCATGTGTTAATTGGATCCTCTGCCAGGGAATGTACTTTTTCTTATATAAGTAACTGTGAGATGAAAATGGTAGTAGAAGGTCTGTGGCAGCAGATTCTGCTTTAGATAAATTTCTCACTGTATCTCCTGGGAACAGGAATCAGATTTTCATTTCTTAAAGCTAAACACAGAAAAATATCCTCTGCTCCACTTGCCTCAATCGGTACTGGAGCCCCTTCCAGGCATGGGGAAGTGTCCACAGTCCTGCCCTTCAAGCATACAAAGACCTACTCTTGTCCATAAAGCCACAGAAAGGAAGAGTGGTGAGGATGGAAGAAGCATCCCTGGGAGGGGTGAATGGAAACTCAGGAGCAGCACACTTTTTCTTAACTCATTAGTGAAGCCCTTTGAGAGAAAATTCTGCAGAAAAGGTTAGCATTATTACCTGGAGCACCGCGTCCAGTTCTCAAGTCCCCACTGTAGGAAGGACATAGATTTCCTTGAGCATGTCCATAGAAGAGCCACAGAATTATCAGCAGACTGGAGCACATCCCCTATGAAGACAGAGTGAGGAAGTTGGGGTTGTTCAGCCTGGAGAAGAGGAGGCTTTGACATGACCTTATAGTGGCTTTTCAATACCTGGGAACAGTTGCCAGGGAAGCTGTGGATTTCCTCACTGGGAAATGTTCAAGGGCAGGCTGGGTGGGGCCTTAAGAAACTTGATCTAAGGGAAGGTGTCTCTGCCAACAGCAGGGAGATTGGAACCAGGTGACCTTTAAGGACCCCTCCAGCTCTAGCCATTCTATGATTCTATGGCTCTTAATTAAAGCTTTCATACCTTTCTTACTTAGTAGGAGATGAAATGCAGCTGGCACTGTTTGCTATCCCAACAGCTGTAAAGATGTTGGGCCATAACTCTGCTTCTGTACCCATTACTATCTGCCCTGCTTCTCAGCCACACCCACATCAGCTTTCACTCCTTTATTCTGGGTTGAAAAGCTTCTGTAGGGCTTGTTTTAAATAGCATCACTTGCCTGGGTGCAGTCAGGGGGATAGCAAAGGATTGCTCAAGGTGTGCAGACCTGGTGAAGGTCATCCACACATTACATGGCTCAGGCCTCTCCAGTTGCTTGCAGTCTGCCTCACTCGCCAAGCAAAGCTGCTGGTAGCTGCTCCAGCTGCTGGGCATAACTGGCTGGAAGGACCTGAGCTCTCCATGCCCATCAAGGCATCAACACTTGCAGGGTCTTGCTTACTAGCAGACAGATTTCCCACCTGCTCCCCTTTCCTCCCCCTGTGCCCCTGGCAGGCACTCTGTAGCTGCATACACTTGATGCCACATGAGATGGACAAAGCACAATTTGGCTTGAAATTCTGCTTGAAAGCAAGTGACATGTTTGGTCACATCCGTGTGCTAAGGACTGGGCAAACTCAGATGGCTTCTGCCTTGGTAGAAGGTATGGTAATAACACTTGGAGGGGACATAAAGCTCTGAGGACTGAGAAATCATCTGAGGCCCATACTTGAGTGTCTACTGCAGTGAGTTCAGTCAACATTGATTCAACAGTAATCATCTGAAATATTTAAATTTTGATAGTGTACTAAATGAAGAGGGCAGGGGGGAGGGAAAAAAAATCAAAATTAAGTTAGATTTAATATCTGCTTTGTAGCATTTGTGAACACCTTTTGGATGATGGATAGTTCTGCAAATATGACTTTCTCAAGAAAATGACTCCATTTTGCAGCCATAATGAATCGTGATACATAGCAGTTCAAATGTTGCTTGCCAGCCAGCTACCTTAAGACAAGATGCTAAGGGAATATTTTTCTTGATTGGATAATGGGCTGGCTGAAATTCCTTCAGCTTTACTGAAACAGAAGTTAGCAATTTCAGACATATCAGATGATGCATCAATTTTCTGTAAACAGAAGACTGTGCAACCCGCTTTATTGAAAAGCCCTTTATACTGTGCTAGATTTAATCTCTCAATTTGAGAAGCAGCCCCATGAAATAAGATGTTTGCATGCAAAATCTCCCAGATTTCCAATGGAAATATAAAACAAAGAAGAGCATGTTCCCTTGGGGACTGCACCTATCTTGGATTAGATTTTCTCTGATGTTTTTGCATCATATTACCAATGGCTTCAGGGAAGTGAAACAGCAGTTTTCTTTCTTGAGAACAAAGGCTTGCAGAGTTGAAAAAAATGTTAATATATTTAAAACACTTTTGCCCACTGTTCTTTTTATTACTCTGAGAATTCTGGGGGAAAAAAAAAGAAAAAGAGAGGTACCCTATTGTATTATTTTATCATCTATGTTAATAAAATTTGCATTTAAGGCTACAGCCTGAGACGTCCGTAAAGGAAAATTATTTCTAAATAAACACTTCCAGTTTCCCATGGACAATGTTTAACTACTAGTAGTGCTCCAATAATGCAATAATACAGTTCATAACCCACAGGAATAATTAATTTTTCCTTTTCCATTTCCTTTTTTTTCTTTTCCTTTTTCTCTCTCTTTTTCATCACATGGATTTTGGAAAGGATCCACTGTCCACACATACGATTTCTGTACATTTTGTATAAAGTTTTGGAGGCCTGAGAGCAGAATTGTTTTCTTCTATCCTATGTCTCTGACATCTTCTGCTCCTCACATGAGTAATTTTCTCATTTCTAGCTGTAACTGATACTAAAGCAGTTGTAAGAGTGCTCAGTCCTATAGGTTTTGCTCAAATGGTTTGTCTCACTGAATTCAGTCTGCAGGCATCATGGGAGGGAGCAGCATTAAGCACATCCAGTAGTTCTGCTCCTGTTTGGATTCAAGGGGAGCACTTTCTTTTGTTTTGCTTAATCAATGTAGCAGATAGTTATTAGTAAATTTATTAATAATTTAAGAAAGCCTCATGTATTGATAAATAATTTAATAATGTGGGCTTTGTTTTATCTGTTTGGACAATGCAAATTAATAAAGCTCTTTGCTAAAAGGCAATTCATTTTACCATACATAACAATGAACTAGAGATGTTACACACTTCAGGTAGAAAGACTCATTTGGTGTTCAAAGGACCCAGTGTTTTCCTGAGCATGCTTTAGACTTATGAAGTGTTATAGTGCTTTAGATAAACGCTTTAAAAAAACTATTTCAACATTCCTTTACCTCAATAAGAGATTATTAATAGGTGCTATGATTTAAAAATAGATTGAATAAAAGCCTTGAGAGTAGACAGTCTGATAGTTTATATTCACTCTTTTTACAGTATTCAATGAAACAGCAAACAAGCAATGATTTGCAAAAGTGTCAGAAAATCAACATAGAAACACCTTTTCTGTAGAAAGCTCATTTTGTCATGGAACATGATTGCATGGAAAGCAATGTGCACTTTTTTAAGAAAACGAAATAAAAATTGGCCATTGCTATAAATTTGTTTCTGGATTCCTAATTAAGTATATTTAAAATAAAATCAAGACTTTGGAAATTATGTACCTACAATTCATCTAGTCTGAAACAAACAGCTAATTCTGAGATCTGAGTAAATACTCCTAACACTAAGATTATTCTGCAGGCAAATTCAGAAACATTGTCTGCAGCTGTCCTAGAAAACACTAAATTGATCTGTAACTAGTATACTAGCCCTAAAAAAAAATAAAAATATGTGGTTTTATTTTTTGGCAGGTCAACAATCACTGAAGAGGCTTCACCATCTTTCTTCCAGTTATTCTGAATCAGTTCTGGGCATCTCACTATAAGAAGGACATAGAAGTGCTGTACCATGTCCAGAAAAGGGCAATGAAGCTCATGAAGGGCCTGGAGCACAAGTCCTGTGAGGAAGGGCTGAGGGAGCTGGGGGTGTTCAGTCTGGAGAAGTGGAGGCTCAGGGGAGACCTCATCACTCTCTACAACTACCTCAAGGGAGGTTGGAGTGAGGAGGGAAACAGCCTCTGCTCCTTGGTGGTATGTGATGGTATCAGAGGGAATGGATGTAAGCTGTGCCAGGGGAGGTTTAGGCTGGATGTTAGGAAAGATTTTTTTCACTGAAATGGTTGTCAAACATTGGAATAATCTGCCCAGGGAAGTGGTGGAGTAACCATCACTGGAGGTATTTAAATGGAATGTGGACCTGGTCCTTAGGGACATGGCTTAGAGGTGAGCTTACAGTGTTGGTCAAAGGTTGGACTGGATCATTTTGAAGGTCTCTTCGGTGATTCTGTGAATCAAACAAACCAGATTGTAAACACAACACTAGTAGCCCCTCTGAAAAGATGGTATGAAATACTTCCCTGTAAGTCATATGGGATCTCTTTAATTTTCTTAAAAGGGCTAAAAAAAGAGCATAACTGGAATAAATCTTATGTCTAAACCTGAAGAAGATAAATTCAGGAATGAAAAGGAGGCAGAAACTGAAGAATAATCGACCTGAAGATAGAACTTAGATTGGAATGGTGGGAAGTAATTGCTAAGCTACTGGTTTATTTCTCTTTAAATTTTACTTACATGCTGTCAAGACATATGCCAGTATTATCTGTTCCACTTGCAGTTCACAGACGAACTGAGACAGCAAAGAGGAGCAGTGGGAAGAGGGGGAAGCAAATACCCACTTTCTCACTCACTTTTTTCTTTGCTAAGATGTGCTGTTTCAGACATGCCATCTCACCTGCAGTACAATGGGAAGCATCACCCCTCCACTGTCCACTTTGTTCCCTTCTTTCTTATGAATATATACATTTCAAAGAGAACAACAGATTTATTGAATAGTTAAATGAATTCACTCAACCATCAGGTTGTATAACACAAACTGTGTACAGCACAATCAGCAAGACAATGAGTTAGGAAAAAGATGGGGAAGAAAAAAAAAAAAAAAAAAAAAAAGAAGAAACCAAGCAGCAGTACCACGGGTAAAGGAGCAATAGCTGGAATTCTACTGACTACCTAGAAGCTGAGAACATCTAAATTTCATAATGTCAAGGAATGCAGTCTAACCTATAACAGGAAGTAAATGACCTAACAGAACATAACTGATCAGCACTTCCTCTGCTTGTGTTGCTGGAAAAAAACCCCAATGTTTTCTTATCCCCCTAAGCATGTTAAGAATTGCCAGTAGTATGTGTCAATCAAGAAATCAGGTAATCTTCTGGTAAGTTGCTGAACTAGATGTCTACAGCCCACATAGGCCAATTATTGGAGTAAAGCCTTTGTTGTTGTAAAGTAAACCAGGGAAAAAGGAGCAGAAATAAATTCCATGTTTGACATAAAAAAGGCAATACCACTAGTAATGAGTGCAAAGGCACTAAAAATATTTATACAAGCAATCCATGTAACCATCCTGTTGCTGTGCAGGCATTCCTATGTTTATATCCAGTAAGTTCCTGCAACTAGTTGGTAATAAAGAACTTCGCAGTGTTTTCCCAAATGAATAACATGAAACTCAACCTGCTCCTTATAAAATCCTTTTGAAGAACATCTGAAGGTTAATTTAAGAGCAGCATAGTTCTGGTCTGCATTAGCTGCTCTTCATTTTCCCAGAAAAATTTCAATGTCCATACATAAAAAAAAGTGTGGACGACTTCAAAATGTATGCGTGTATGTATGTCTGTATCTAATGAACATGTCATAAAACAATACATATTTATTATAACAAACTCAGTATGTAAAAAAACCATTGCTGCTTGTATCTAATATGATGTCCAAATTACTATCCAGAAAGAACTGTAGTCTTCATTTTGGCATTGCTAGTATCAGACCCATGAGGGGAGTTTACCTTGATTGAACCAGGGCCTCAGCTTTGAACTAGTAGTCCTTACACCATTCATAGTCCATGGAGAGAAACACACACTTGTAATTCCTCCATCTCTTCCTAAGGTGGACACCTTACACAGACCTGATGAATCCCTTCTTGAAAGAATCTCTCTACATTACCTGGAGAGTCCAAACAAGAATGCCATACATTCTACCAACTCAAGTAGTCATGATGAGTACTTAAGTAGGATGTGAAAAAGTCTGTACTATGGTCATGTTAGTGGATGTCTGACTTTTCACAGAAGAAACAAAACAAACTAGAGCTGAGCATCAAGCATTAAAAATTGTATAAAATCATACTAAGTCTTCTTAAAGACCACTGTCCCGTATTAGTGGATGCCTTTGATTGATAGAGTTTTTTATCCTTTTCTCATCTGTAAAATGGAGATGACAGTACCACTGCATCTCATATTTCAAATATCAGTCTCAAAATCTGTAAAATGTTCCCCCACCTCTTGCTCTCATAACAGCTCACAAGTGAGCCTACAATTAAATTAACAATCCTGTACTCCTGTAGGGCTTCATATGTATTAAATAAGACCAGAGGCCCCATGTCACTTGGGGGAATAAAAATAAATAATGGATGCTTCTCTGAATTGTAAGGCATCACAGAGGAGTGTCACTATCAGAATAACAGGCAGGCAAACTCTTAAATTCCAACATTAAACACAGTAAAATGCACATAAAATCACATAATTTTGCACATATATCCTGTTGCATTTGTTTTCTGTCTTCTACACTGCTTGCAGCATGCAGACCAACTAGGAAGAGTTTCAGATGAATTGTATCTAAGATGGCCTTTGCTGAACACCAGAGTACATATAAAAAAAGGAAAGAAGCTCTATTTAAGGTTGGACCAGATGATCCTTGAGGTCCCTTTAAACCTGGAATTCTATGATTCTATTTATATAGCCTCATCTCCTCCTGATTTTTAAAAAAGCCAGCTGACCAAGAATGTAATACAACCAATATCTGTTCCACTAACTAGCAGATGGAGAGGTCATCAGTATTGGTCTTATTATTAGGTTTCAGGTTTTCAGCAGCAGTATGGGGATGGGCTACCATGTTGGGGGTTATTTACCTACAGAAAATACTGTGTCTATAGGACACAGTAAATGCACATATAGAAGCAGCAGAGCTCTCTGCCTTAGAACGATAAAAACACAGAAAGCCAGAGCAAAAATCCAGACTGATATGATCAGAATTTTCATACGTATGAACTCTCCTTCCTTTCTTGCCGAGTCATTTTCTCTTAAGTTCAAGCTTTGGATGAAAGTTATTTACATGCTTAACTCTGGGCATCCTTATCTCAGGCCCATTGGAATGAGGAGGTTTTGCTGGAACTGAATTTCATCTCTGTTGTGTGGAGTGGGAATCTCACTTCAAACTTAATATGACCCTCTGAGGCATATTGCAGTGCATACCATCAGGACTCACTAGGTTATCTGCAGCTCTTCTGTGCTGCTTTTCCCTTTGAATCACTTAGTGTAAGATAAAAATGAATTAAACATGTTAAAAGAGCACACAGCTAAGTTGAAGGGACACAAATGTATGAGATCATGTAGGATTTGTGAAAGGATGATCAAATGAGAACTCTTTTCAAGCATCTGGTTGCTGTGATAAAAAGCAAGTTCTCCCTGTCCACTTGCTGTGGATACGATCTCATCTCAGGTGGTTTAAGAAATCCCCTATGAAACGTAATTATCTTAGAAAAACTTGCACACTCAGATCTGGAGGTTTGGGAAGCACAGCTTGAATTTCAGTGAAGAGAGGTTGGAAAATGCAATATCAAATTCCTTACCTGGTGATGTGAAGGTGTCCTAAGACACAGCAGTGCTGGAAAGGCAGCATGGGACCTGGCTAACTCTAAGCAACCAGAGACTGCAGCCCTGCTTACTACCTATCAGGATGTGTTCTTCAGGGGCAGCTTTTGGGAAACATCTCTCATGCTCCTTCTGTCCACACAGATTGTATTTCTTACCCACTCACATCTTCCCCACAGCCAACTGCAACCAGGAATAACAGTGGTTGGAGATATTTAAAAAGAGACTGGATGTGGCACTCAGTGCCACAGTCTAGCAACTGCAACGGTGGTAAAAGGGTTGGACTCGATGATCTCTGAGGTCCCTTCCAACCCAGCCAATTCTATGATTCTATGATTCTATGGTAATAACAGGACTTCACTTGAAGGACACTATCCAGCACAACCAGAGACCTCCAGAGGTGGACCTCTGGTTTTGGCCAGCCAGCTCTCATTGCCTTCATTTGGACTTCAGCATGCAAGCACAACTGTTTGCTTTAAGGCTGAGTACCTTGAAAAGCAAGATCCTTCACTTTATACTTCCCCTGGGACATCTAACTCCTTTGTAAGCTGGAAGCTGTGGTTGGCAAGCTGGAGTCAGCAGCCTATACATGTGTGGTAAGAGAAAAAAATACCACTAGGATTCTTTTAGCAGCTGTTCATCTCCTTCAAGGTCCCAGCAGAAAAGTGCCACAGAAAATATCTTATCCATCTCCATTTAGGATTACATTATTCTAGGATATTAGAAAAGCCTTGAAAATAATAAAGCTGAGAAGAAATATTTCGGTTATTAAGATCATAGTATATACAACTTTGCCCGAGCACACTTCCCAAGATGACTGGGTTCTCACCACCAAAATTAAAATGCTGATGAATGCTATCACCTACAATGAAGGATTTTTAAAATTAGAAGCACTGTAGAATGCACAGAAATAAATGATGGTTTAATTTAGAAAACACACAGAAGTAGCACACTGAGGCTTCTTCTCTCTGAGTCTGACTTCTAACACTCATGCTTGCAAGGAATGTAAAGTGCAAATCTGAATGTTGTGTTGTGTAAGATAGGTTCTCACAGGCATTGCTTCATTCTCTGCTAGGTATTTCCCATCTGAAAATAATGATAATTTTCCATACCTTAGGATATGTGTACTTTATACAAATGTCAAATAACCACTCAGCCTTGTCATAACTGGGCTTTGTCTATATTAGAAAAAACCCATATGTTGATTTGGAGTCACCTCTAGTAGTGGAACTTGCAAGAAAGAGGTATTAAGTACTAGATCCTTAACTTAGCCAAATGCAAAATGTAAGCATAGTTGCACTTTAAAGAAATGCAGTTTTCAGCTGCATAAACTGAGTTAACCTGTGATGACCAGATTCTGCTGTATGTGGAAAAAGATTAATTCTCTGTCACCAAACCCCAGATTTCTGTTTTGTTGAACTTAAAACTGTTTAAATGTTCTTTCTAGAATAAACTTGAGATTGGCATACGAGCACTGTGGATTACTGTGTAAAGACCCAGCTGGAGCAAGTCTCTAAATGTATTATATGACTGAGTCACACAGGAAGAAAAGGAGAACCTGGTAAAATACTTCATTCATTTATAAACTACCAGCTTGAGCCTTGACTCTACCAGTAGACAGCCCTGAATTCAATAGTCACACAGATATAACTGAAAGGAGAATTTGTCAACTTGCAGAACCAATAAACTTAGAAGCATTCTATTTGATTTGTTATTTTTAGCAAGATACAAAGTAAAGAAACACTGGATGTTTTTATAACTAAGGATCTGATTGCCATTGACTTTAAAGAACAAAAACTGTAGGAAACAAGAAAAAGAGTAGAGGCTGCCTGTAAAAAAATGAATAAAGGTAGCTGCTTTCTCTTTCTAATAATTTCTGGGATTGCAACTGAGTCGTCTAACAATACCTACTTGATTGGAGAGAAAAAAAGATTGGAGAAAAACTATCAACAAAGGACCAAAGCAGACAAAATTAGAGAGACATTCTTCTGTCCTCTGTTCTACTTAGAGTCATATGATCCAACAGACATAAACCAGCATAATTTCATTGAGATGAAGCAATCTGGACAAGTTTCTTATAAATGGGCAGTACTGTGAATCATGATACAGGCAGCAACAATAAATTTCATTACAATGGTGATTTTTAGATCTCTAATATAGAGCCATTTTCTGATTAATGAATCACAGAATTATAGAAAGTTAGGGGTTGGAAGGGACCTCCGAAGATGATCTAGTCCAACCCCCCCTTCCAAAGCAGGCTCACCTATAACAGATCACACAGGAACATGTCCAGGTGAGCTTTCAATGTCTCCAGGGAAGGAGATGCCACAACCTCCCTGGGCAGCCTGTTCCAGTACTCTGTCACCCTCACAGTGAAAAATTTCTTCCTAATATTTATATGAAACCTCCTATGCTCCGGTTCATAACTGTTTATAGTAGAAATGGAATAGTTTAAACAGCATGTGACTAGGCTGAGGTTTTCTTGGTCAGTATGCAAACCCCGTGAAAACCACAGTACTTACAAAGAACTGAGACTAAATACCAAGAACTACTGAAGGTGCAAGTCAGTGAGAAAAAAAAAAAAAACAAACCTCTTGTTTTCTCTTCTTTTCAATGTATCTTGTAATAAGCATCTTCCAAACAGTGCTCCTTGTATGAATCTGTTGTGTCTAGCACTACTCAGCTGCTAGCGGTTGTGCTCCAGATCCCAGAGATAATTTTTAAGTTATGATGTAGCTTACTTGCTAATTTCCCCCATGTGAAGACAGGCTCCTTAAATTTTGCTCTTGTGTGACAGTCTTATTTAATTAAAGCAGGTTCTTAAGTATACATGCATATGCCCTACATGCACAGCCCTACATACAATGCTACACATACGTGTGTGTGCTAACACCCACCCACACCACCCCTGCCCTATGCAAGTTCTTATACCAAGATTTTCGTCCACGAAAGAGGCATTCATGTTGCATCCAAATAAGTCTCACTTACTTCCATAGTGACAGTGGCATGGAGCTTCCAAGTATGAGACAACGCCACAGATACTACAGACTACTTGGCATGGGAAAACTTTGGTGTTTCCTTGGTATCAAACAGAGAATATTTTAGGATACGCACAGAAAGGCAGAAGCACAATCACGAAATGCTCTGTTGCTCATTCAGTTCTTATTTAGCTATTTTAAATCAGATGTTAGTTTAGCAGTTCTTTCAGATACGTTACTTCTCAGTTCACTAGCCAAAATTAACATCCTTGTGAGCCAATACTCCGGCCATCCCCATGCCTTCAGCAAGCATCACCTCCTCCAGATGTTTGCTACCAAGAGTAGGCATAACACATGTGAAGGACGAGTAGATGTTGTATTTACCTTAATTTAATAATTAGTCTTCTAGATGGCAGTGACTGCATCTCGAACATTAATAGCCTCTATTGTGTGATCACAAGTATCAATCACAGCTGTTCCACAATGAATCTCATAAAATATTCAGTCAGTGATGGAGAGGGCCTTAGAGATGCACAGAATGAGTTTCAGATGTCTGCAGAGTACTCTGAGGTAGGCTGCAGCTCACACAAGGGAAACTTTACCAGGTGTTTGCAGTTTCATGCCTGCTGCATAAGTAATGTAACCCATAAAAAGGGCTTTTTTCTCTCCTTCAGAGAAACTCATCCAGAGGAAGCAGAACAAATAAGAAGATAAAAAAAGCACTTTTGGAAACGGAAATTTTGACCAATAGGGGTGAAATTCAGCTTAGTATTATAGCATTTGATAGAAAAACACTATAAGATGTATTTTTTTTATTGGGGAAGGCCTGAGGTATTTTAGAAGTACGAGAATACATTAATATAGGGAGTCTGAATGTTGAAAAACATGATGCTTCTCAATCTGTTACTAAAATAGTCAGTCTTTATCCAAGTTTTGTGTACTATTTTCTCTCCTGTTTTGCAGACAATATCTTAAATGCAAATAAAGATATGATATGATAAAGATATGATAAAGATATGATATACAAATAAATATATCAAAACATCTATCCTGCTGGCCTCAGTGTTTCAAGCTATACACCATATAACTGTTTTCCCCTTAATTGCTTCCCTTGACTGAAATGCACTGTGCAAATCCCTAGAACCTTGATTGCTGCCACTGAAACAACTGTCTCAGCTCTGAAGAAAATAACAGGGGTGTTGGTCCTCTATACTACTATATTTAAGGCACAGTGGGACAATGATGCAGACAGTTTCAGAGCTGGTTTCAACTTTCTTCCCTTTCAGAAATGTGGACTATGTCTACTGAAGGGAAGCCAAATTGCAGCCCTACGCTCTGATCTTCTGTTGCAAATAACTTTCAATACATTCAACATCAGACTGCTCCTTTATACAAACCTTCTTTTTCCCTAAATTCAATGCTTCCTGTGATTATTTCATGGCTCTGGTGAGGAATTTTAGCCCTTTGGCTTGTTGTATGTCTTAGGATAGGTGTAGGATCCATTCAACCTGTGCTTACAGACATCACAACCAGTACAACTTCCATACCAGTTATCTCTGTAAAATGAAGCCATCACACAGCAGCACTTTCTCATGTGAAAGCTGCCTATGAATAGTCCCATTTCTCACAAGTGGTAAGAAAATACAAACCAACAAAAACGAGAAGGGACAAACCTTGAGAGGGAAATCCCATGAGAGAAACTGTCCTGTTAGAGTTTCCATTGACAAACACCTCAAGAGCAGCTTCCTGTGGTTAAGTTGAAAGTATCTATTTCCAGACAGAGGTGAGGAAATCAAATTGCTACATATTAGGAGAGGTGAAAAAACATCAACCAACATCTTTTGAGCCTCAAAAGTCCTGTAGGGCAGTGGATACCTCTGTTGCAATCAAATGTGCACATTTTCAGCTAAATACAGAGGCTTAGGCAGAACGACTGTGGTGGAGTGCAGTGCATCAGTCAGATGCACTCTTTTGATTCCCTGCCCAGTTCTAGTGTAGCCTCCAGCAGTCTGTGGCCAACAGACAGCCTTAATTTGTGGCAGCTGGACATGGTCATTGAGACACTATATGGAAGCTGGGAGAAGCATAGTTAGGCCATTGCTTTCCCCTGCCCTGGTATACCCTTTACAGTGGGGGGAGAGAAGCTCGGGCCCCATGGGGATCCCCCTCCTGAACACAACGATTGCTCCAGGACCCAATCCTGCAAGTTATCCTAAGTGAAGGGCTTGCCCCAAAATATTCCTCCAAACATCTGTCCAGACACATGCTCCAATATCCAGAGTGACTATAACCCCTGGCTCCTCTGGAGAAATCTTCCCTTAAGCCTGGCTCTGCTTAGAACCTCACCGCAATTAACCCAACCCATAGATTTAAAAACATTCTTACAATTTACACCAAAACCAAGGCTTTTGCACCAAGCCCATCACTTCTGCACCACTGTGATAGCAGCCATTGGGACCCTCTCCCAGGGGTCACAGCTTGGCTGAAGCACCACAGATTTGGGAGCTAACTGCTGCAAAGGCATCTGGATTCAATGAAATTGGAAACTTGGCCAAGTTTGGTCTGCACAAGTTTCTTCCAGGTACAGCACTGATACCTTATCTCAGCGGCATCTTAGCTCTTCCATAGCCTTGCATTAAAAGTCAAGTAATATATATGTGCATACAGTTACAGCTTATGTGGCAATCTTCTTAAAAGACAATAATGTCTTATCTTCATAGATGAGCCAGTAAGAACACTAAAACTATAAATGACAAGGAGCAATAAATCACGGTATGACAATCTGAGCATCCTTTAGGGTCTTTTGCTTGTATTGCAAGACCAGGAGTTGTTTTTATTTTTATTTTATTAAATCTATACATAACCTCTGACAACAGCAGTAAAAGAGAATGGAGAAATGTTCATCCAAATCTCTCATGTGAAAACAGGTTTTTCTATATAGCTGAGCCTAAAAAAACCAAGTCAGTCTACCTTCCCAAAAGGGCCAGACATAAATACAACTTCATTTGTGGCTGCAGACATATTCAGCAAGGTTCTGGATTAGCTTTAACCAGTAGGTAATTCAAGATTCAAAGCTCATTATCTCTTTCATAAAGCCCGTTCATAAACCTTTAACTAAATAGTGTATTCATGTACTTCATGGAAGCAGAACCCATGAAATAGAAGTTTAATGAGTTGTTGTATTCAACGGTTGCTGTTTTCAATTCAACTGGATCAGAACATGTGTCTTCTCTTTAGGAGTTTAGGAAGTAGATGCTCAGACTGAACATAAAATGCAACAACTATTTTTATCCATTCCTTGCCTTCCTCCTCAAAGGAAATTTGCATCATGACCATGATGAGCCAAATTTGGTTTTAAATTGTTCAGCTCACACCCTTTTGGGGCTCACTAATGTTTAAAATATATTTTTTTTTCTTTTAATTTTACATAAGAAAAATATGGATCTCTTACAGCTTGCCCTCTGATACCCATTGGTTTTGCTGAGTGAAAAAATACACTATCATATACCAGGGAGTCAGCATGACTTGCAGGCAAAAGGAGAAACCCCTTCATTCACCCAGCTTACACTTGTACTTTTGGTCTCAATAAATCAGGTACCTGTCTCTCAGAAGATATTACTGCCCCCCAGGAGGTTTTCCTTGCCGTGTTTGTCCAATTATTGCCTCACAGAGAGAGATCAGTGTTACTTACAGGCAGGGGAAGTTTTCCTTTTAGCTTCAAGTTCTTCTGATATGGACCTTAGCTTTCATAGAGCCTGAAGATCATTTTGGGTACCATATGTGACAATGTAAAACAGAAAATCTATTTGGTGCCAAGGATACTATGCCACTGAAAAGCAGCCGAATCCTTTCCTTTACTAGTTGTTAAGTCAGTCCATAACTTGCAGTCTGAAGCTGCAAGGGGAGCTGCTAAGTCTGTTCCTGCAGTGACATGAATTTTGGGGTATTACTCAGCACTGTGGGCTACAGGAAAAAAAGCCAATAGGAATGGTGTGCAGCATACAAAGCTCTAAAAGCTGCCACAGTCATCAACCCTCACTTCACTCTTCTCTCCTGCCTATAGTCACAAACCCATCAGAACTAGGCATGGGTTACCATGCTCCCCTCTCTCTTCCCATCACTACTTGAGAGGGCTGTGACCATCCAGCACTAGGAAAGAAGTGGTGGGACTGGGGAAAAGAGTTCTGGAAGCAAAATAATGTGGGGCAAGGATGGGCTTGCCTTGATAATACAATCAACGATCTTCCGTATATTAATGTAATGAGATTTTGTTGACAGATTAGTGTAGCACTGTTGAACCTCAGGCACTCTCTGCCTCACTGTGTCTCCCTGGCTTTTTATTGTATTCCCTCTCCAGACACCCCTTTTGGGGAGTGGGAGGAGGATGGAGCAGAGGTGCATAGGAAGCCAGTCTGCCACATCCACCCTTCTGCAGAGTCCCAAAATGAATAATTGTCTCAAAACAGCTTCCCTGACAAGATGGGCATTGTGCTTGGCTGGGCTCCTCAGTCAGTAAGCCATCTGGACTCTGTTCTCCCATGGGGAGGTAACCATTTTTACCAGGGAGAGGTAACACATTTGGGTACCCATTCTGATAAGGGGAGCCCCTCTTTCGTGGCCACCCTGACAGGCAGAACGCTGTCCTTATTTGACAAGGGACAGGGGCAGGCAAGCTGTACCCTGCAGAGGCAGAGTGACATCTTGTGTGTGCCCCAGGTAAAGCCATCCAAGAGGGAGTGTGGGTTGTGAATCCTACATTATCAAGAATAATGTCATTTGGCTGCAGGAACCTCAAGATCTGTCAGAACGAAGCTGCAGTGATCAGTCGTGCAAAGGGCACACCAAAACTGTAACAGAAAAAGCACCCAGGTGTCTTCAGTACCAATGCTGAGACAGATAGAGCTAAAGGCAGTTCCTCTTTGTGAACCAAGCCAAATTAGAGCAGCCAATGTGCCATCCACCAGGAAGAAAAAATGCCATGGAAAGGGTAAGGTGCTGCTGTGATACGTATTGGTGCAAACTGGAGCACTGTAATGGCAAACAAATGGCAGTACTTTGAATTTGTAGTGGTGAACCTTAGGTAAGGATGAGACCCACAGCTCAGAAAAGGGTAGAAATGGGAAAATATGCAAAGCAATACGTGATGGCAGGATGGAGTGCTTCTAAACAAAAAGAGATAAGAGGATAAAATGCAGCAGGGTAATGTTTCAGCAACGTTGGAAATATGAAAGTGGGAATGATTAAATTATTTTCGTGTTCTTTCTGGTCTATTTTAGTATCATGAATATTATAATCAAGAGATTGGTATTTTGGATATCTTAGCTGAAGAGAAATACACAATCCTCAAAAATGTTAGATTGTATCAGCGTGGAAATCCCACTCAGGGGAAATTTCAAAGATCTCCAAACAGATCCTTAACTGCCTCTGTGCCTGTTACTGTGCTCCATTCTTCAAGATTACATTTTGTTGTTTAACTGAAAAAAAAACCACATATCCACTAAAAATTAACAAAGATTTGTATCTGAGAAAACAATCTCATCTGCCTGTTAGGTAGGAGGAGATCAAAACTGCAGAGTGGCAGTCCCAGGGGACAAAGGGTGGCAGCTCCCCAGTGTCTCATCAAGATAACTCACAGTGTCACAGGCAGCAGGAGCCCACGGGTGCTCAACACAACTTCCACATTGTGACCGAGACTCTCCTCAACAGATTTTCCTGAACAACTTTGCTGAGGATGGGAGTTTTCAAACAAAGTATTCAAAATGACTGCTGTTTAACTAAACCAAGCAGTTAATAAATTAACAGTCCATTCACTGATGAAAATGGCTAGAAGCAAAGGCACTGTTAGGCTCTCTGTGTGCCTTATGCTAGGGAGCTTGCTGCTCCACCAGAGGTGGATTTTTTTATTGTTGCTGTGAAAGGTATCAGATACAGGCAGATTTTCAGAATTTCACCCAGAAGTGTAAATAATTATACTGCTACTGAGTAAGAATACAGTGAGAGTGGAAATAAAAGCAAGTCCTCAAAATGCCACAAATAGCAGCTCAGCTTTCCTTTTAATACGCATTCTGCTTTGAACTGCCAATGCTGCTGCTGCAAATTTCTGCCAAATTTCTTCAGCAAATTTTACTTAGTTTTTACTCTAGCAAAATCATATTCACCTCAGTTGGAGCTTTACTGTCATTGGAAGTAAATAAAAAAAACTGAGCAAGGACTTTGGAATGTGGTTGAGATATTATATGTCTTCGCATGAGTGCTTATTCATTTTTAAACATTATTATTTATACCCTCTGGAAGCAAGAGGCAAAAAAAGAGGGGATGTACTATAGGTTAGTTTAACAAAACAACAATGATTTGCATTGCTGCTGACAACTATCTTCACTCTCCAGTGCTGAGAAGTGCCAGATGGGGAATTTGGAACAGTTAGCAGCAGAAAATGTGACCATCCCAGGTTCAGGGAGTCTCTGAAAGGAGGATTTGGAAAGTGGAGCTCAACATAAGGATATAATCCAGAAGCAGATCTCTTTTATTGAAGAGGTGGCTGTGGGTAGTATGCAGTGTATTAAAAGTTCTTTAAGGTCTCTGTTCTATTATTTGTCACCAGCTTCTGAAATGAGGAGTAAAAATTTCTTCTGAATGCATATATATATATGTGTGTGTGTGTGTGATTTTGAAGAAAACACTGACTTAACACAGAAGTTTCCTAATAAATAGGAACACGTATTGCTGCAAGCAGAAACCTGAAGCATACTTCAATTCAGTGTTTTGGGAAAGACTCAGTGCCTATCTTGGTTACATATATGAAGCCAAAACATTTGGTCACACATCTGGCCAGCCAGAGTAGGGTTAGAGTGACCAGCTAGGACAGACACATCAGAGAGGCAACACAGGAGCCTGGCCTGAGAGTCACATCCTTGTCTCTTTCTCTTTTTTTTTTTTTAATGGGTTTGACATTAATAAAAGCCAAAATCATGGTGTGTGGTACTCATGTTCCACAACTTTCCATCTAATTATCTGGCAGCCCCCCACTCCCCGGAACACTGAGAGGAATACTTCTGAACTGGATGAGTGGCTCCATCCAAATACCTGTGGCTAAGACACACTGAGGAACTCCAACATTTCCGGGTGTGTGTTTTTCTTGATTCCACTGAGTGCCTCAACATGTAGCCTTTGTGAGATCTGAGTCCCTAAACAGACACATCACATTATCATAGGCATCGTAGGGTGTCCCATCTGGCCACTTACTGCCTCCCCAGAAGGGCACAAATCTCTTGTAGATCTTCTGCTCAGGCTCTGCCTTTTAAAGGAGGATTTTCATGACACATGCCACTCACATCCAAATGTCCTGAATACCTCTGGGCATATCTACAGTGGTGCCAGGCACCTGAATTGCTCCCCTGATGGGGGTACAGTTACCAGGAAAAACCAAATCCCTTTTGTGTTCCCCCAAAAATTTTGCATTAGGAGGACAGTAACACATAACGTATCAGAGCAAAGGTCAATTGAACACATTGTTTTCTCCAAACGTGGTAATTAGACAGATGCTTAAAGAAGAGAAAGAACAAGACAGGCATATGTGAAACTTCCCATTAGTAATCTCCCACTCTCCAACTGTTTTCAGTTTGGGGCTTCTTGATTAAGATGTGGTGCCTGTGTATTCAGTAACTGTCACTGGGTTTCTCTGCCAAGAACATGTTCAGTCTGCCCTTGAACTCAAACTGACTTTTACCAAAAACAGAAGCAAAAAAAGATAAACGTGCCTTCCACAACCACCTCAGAGTACAGAAATGCATCCAAAAATAGAGAAAGTCCTCAAAGACCATTCAGTCATTGTTGGCTTAGTAAAAGATAAACAGTGACAAGGCAATAATAGTTCCTAAGTATTTTCTGCTTAAAATGGTGTTGGGACAGGTTACAGGTAAGACTTGTAAACATACACTGATTCTCAGATGATTCCATGAAAGCAGATGCAGAAGGTCTACGATTATGCTAATCAGGAAAATATTGGTCTTTTTTTCAAGTTCTGAAGAACTGTAAGGAATTATGGCAAGATTTCTTTTATCCATGTCATGCAATTATGAGAAGTTATTACACTATAGATGGAAAATCAGATCCCTTACACATCCTGTATTCCTCCGTGCTAATCCTTCAGTAAAGACACACCTTCTAAGTAGTTTTTTCTTAACAGCCTCTATAGCAGTATGTTGTATTTCTTTTCATTTCACCTGTTGAACCCAAATTTAAACATTTTTCCAAACTTCACCCATTACTACGAATTTTAGAAGTGTATTTATACCTCCCTCTTGCTTCATAGGATCATCTATTGAATAAATTTATATTTTTTAAAAATGGGTCGAAATATCTATTGTAGAATATAAATACTTACTTGTAAAAACAGAAATGTAAATACTGAGAGCAATGGCAGCAATGTTAATAGGAAAATTCCATGAGCAAGTACATTTGAACAAAGGGAAGGAGAACATCTCAGTACCATAAGGCAAAACATATTATAGAGATGGTGATAATTGTAAAACCACATGTAATAAACTCAGGGACAATGACTTTGCCCCTTTTTTTCTCTTTTTGATGTCACCAAAGAGCAGAATTCAAATTGTCAGGGATGAAAATAATTACAAAAGAAGATGGTAAATTAGTTATGTGGCCAGAAAAAGCAAGATTGAGTCCTGCTGAGAAACTGATATTTAGCTATTGCCTTATGATATACTTGAAGATACAGGAGGCCTAGAGTAAACTGCAGCACCCCTCTGGAGGCTGCTCAAAATACCAAAAACTTTACTTCAAATGTTATCTGGACAGACCTTGAGGTCATTAGCAGTTGTGCACTGCTAGAATAACTCCTCTGAAACCTCTAGGCATAATCTTTGAACTCCAGGAGTGTAACAAAGATGAGACTTGCACCTGGGGACCTTACACAGGACCAGGTTTTGGATTTCTGGTGCCAGGGACATGAGAGGATACTGAACAGAGTATCAGCAGGAACTGGAGAGACTTTGGTAGACGTTTTTGTAAGTTTACTGAGTTCAGGAGTGGTCTCTGAGGAAAAAGGATGACTAATACATAGTGCTATAATTTTAAAAGTGAACCTATAGAGACATAGTAGGAAACTACATACTACGCAGTTTGACATGAGTTGTGAGGGAAAGCCTTTGAAACTCTTTTAAGAGTCAAAAGGGAGAACATTTGGAAAAGCACAGATTAAGCACTGGAAATAGCCAGCATGGCTTCAGGAAGGAGAGGTCACCACGGCTCACTAGCAGAGGGGAATTCTTTGCGGATGTTACTGCTGGGCTGGGCAAGGGGCTATGGTGGGGCTGGGCTTTTCTCAAAGCAGTCTGACTCCACAGTGGGAATTCATGGGCAAGATGCAAAGGGAGTGGAACTGGAGGAGACTCAGCACATTTGGAGTGAGAAGAAGCTAAAGCAGAGACTACAAAATACGACCTAAACTAGAAAAATTTAACGGCGAAAAGTAAAAGAAAGCTACAAAGCACTGCGGGAACTTGAGCTTGCTTGTAAAGGAACAAACCAAAACTAAACTAAACATATAGGTGGGAGAGGAAGTTCTATTACTGATGGTGACAAAGATCAAAACATCACTTTTCTTTACAATGCTCTGTATTGATACGGGATAGCACCATCTTGCCAAGGATTTCAAAGTCCTTGGCAACAATTATCCCTTCATGCACTGTAGGTGAGGTGAGGATTGCTGTGGTCTTTTTACACAAGAGGGCAAAGAGAAGCATCACAATATTAATCTCTTGCCACATCTCCTACTTCAGTTGTCTGGCACACCAGTGGTGCTTGCAGCACAAAGTAAAAACCTGAGAGTAGCATCCTAGCAGGTAAACAAAGGCAAAAACCTTTTTTTTTTTTTTTTTTTTTAACACTTTGTTTTAAAATAAACATGCTTCAAATTTGGGGGGTAGATCTTGTGAGATGAAAGAAAGATGCTGATTGATCTTCCTTGGGGAAGGATAGAACCCTACCTTGTATCCTCCCTGGTGAGGTCATAGAATCATAGAATCATAGAATTGGCTGGGTTGGAAGGGACCTCAGAGATCATCGAGTCCAACCCTTGAACCACCGTTGCGGTTGCTAGACCATGGCACTGAGTGCCACATCCAGTCTCTTTTTAAATATCTCCAGGGACGGAGAATCCACCACTTCAGTGGGCAGCCCATTCCAATGACGGATCACTCTTTCCGTAAAGAAATTCTTTCTAATATCTAACCTAAACTTCCCCTGGCACAACTTAAGTCCATGCCCTCTTGTCTTGTTGAAAGTCGTTTGGTAAAAGAGCCCAACCCCCACCTGGCTACACCCTCCTTTCAGGTAGTTGTAGAGAGCGATGAGGTCTCCCCTGAGCCGCCTCTTCTTTAGGCTGAACAACCCCAGTTCTCTCAGCCTCTCCTCGTAGGGTCTATGCTCGAGTCCCTTCACCAGCCTGGTTGCTCTCCTTTGGACCTGCTCCAGGACCTCGATATCCTTCCTGAACTGGGGGGCCCAGAACTGGACACAGTGCTTGGAGCTCTTGGGCACCTGAGGGAGATTTGGGATGACTTCTTCCAGGTTCACCCTTGCAGCAAGTCTGTTTTCCAAAATCACCATCTTTTATCTCCTGGTACAAATATATCCACCCAAGGTTTCAGAGAGGCAGGTGGAAATAACGCACTAATAATTACACCTCACCTAATTGCCAGTCAGGAAACTCAAGAGAAATCTGTTCATGTTACACAAAAATGTGCTGGAAGAAGCCCCACAAACACTGGGACTGTTATCACCATATTGCTAACAGCACTAACAATAAAACCTCTTCTTTATGAGGGACTTTCTGCTGTCACGGAATACCATGATTCCCAGCAGCTACATGGACACCAGCTCTGGAACCTTGGTGCCTTTGTGGGATTAAGTGCAGCAGGGAGACTCTGAGCCTGCCCACTGGGGTTTTGTTTTATTTTCAGAAAAATCTGGATGCCTTAAGCCCAGGCCTATCCTCTGGGAAAGGCTGTGATACAACCATGAGAAGTGGTTCTATCCCAGGCACAGAGATGTTGGGGCAGCTCCACCTGCTCTCAGAGTAATGAATCTCAGAGCCATGGATTTCACTGGGCAACCTTTTCCAGGCTTCTCCTGGGGTTGATAGGAACTATAAAGACTTTTCCCCTGACTTCCTATGAGTTTCAAGGCCTGTTTTTCTTTTCCTTTTCTGATGCTTCTTTTCCCTGTCTTAAATATTCTAATCAGATCTTCTGGAGGAGTTTTACAAGATGAAGATAAGTAGAAGCTTACTCTAGGCAATTGTTTGTCTTCACATTTTCCCTCAGAAAACAAAAGGAAAAAAAAGGACTTTCAAGGACTGAGCTTCCTAGCAGAACCATTATTTGAGGAGCTAGAGGACAGAAATGCTCTGGACAGTCAAGCAGGGAACTCGACTTGAAAGGAATCCATCTGAAATGCAATAAAACAAATATTTGCAGGGATTTTTTAGGAATTCCAGCATAACCCACTCCTCCCTTTTTATTAGCTTCACCAGTGATTAATAAGGTGGCTCCATTCTCCAAAAGCCACTTTTATACTATTATTTAAGAAGTAACTTATTTGGTGGCATAACTGTGTTACCCCAGTAGAGAGGAGCTCTTTGAGCCATGCCTTGAGCAGACATTCTTTTTCCTAAACTCTTTTTTTTGGGAAGAGATATATTTGCTTTCTTTCAAGAACTAGTTTTGAACTCACCCGAGCATAGCTGGGAGACAGTGTGATAAATACGGTTAAGCCATGGGGTAATTTTTTAATAAAAGATTATGACCTGTGTCTCTCCTTTGACAGATATTTTGACACTCACTAGCTCTGTATTCAGTGAGTTTGATTTCATCGTCTACTGCCTGGCCCACAAATTGCCAAAACCGAATTCAGTTTCTCCTCATATATTTAAGGAGCTTTAAAGTACAATTAAAAAAGTTAATGGAGCTCCAAAGATGGAGGACACAGACATGACCACTAGTTCCAAAAGTACCTAGGCTGCAGACTGCCAGAAAGGTGGTAGAAATATTGCACAAGTATCACTGTAAGATATCCCTGTTTTTATGCTAAGATACCCTTTTTGCTGAAGCAATGATGTTAGGTCCACTAAAGAACTAAGTAGCCTAGCAGATGTTCAAATTCAAAGTTGAGCCCATTAAGGAGGAAGACATTTTCCACAATACAGAGCTATATGCACATATTTTATACTACACACATCCCTGTTGTTATTTCTTTTTTTTTCTGAGTTTTGTTTTGATATGTGCAACTGGTGTTCAGCTTACAGAAATCACTCCAAGAACAAGGAAAAAGGAGGCATGAAAAAGGCAAGAGGACTGTAACACCTGCCAAGGAGTTGTCTAGGTGCAAGGCTGCATATTCAGACAAGGCTTCTATATGAGGAAGAATAGGTGATCTAGGAGGAGATCTTAAGGTGGATTGGGGCTTGGATGGAAGATAATTAGGAGGCTTGAGGATGAAGTTTGGAAGAGTTGGGGTTGGTGAAATGAAAGGATATTTGGTTATTGAATGGGAGGATAATGAAGGAATGGAGAGTAATATGGGCACTCTGTCCCCTCTGTCTAAGTTGGCACTTCTAATCACAGTCATCTTTCTGAAAGGAAGAAAACTAAGGTTCTGTCTTCTCTTTCTTACACACACACATACATAAACAAATGCACAGGCACCTGACTGCCTGGTACTTACTCCTTCTCCCTATTTGTACTACGGGCAACACAGCATCAGTCTTAATTCCACTGATAAGAATCTGAGAGAGTAAGAGTGCTTTCTCTTCCAGTGGTGATCTTGACACACTTCAAAGTACTTTGTTGAGCAGCTTCCCACACAGATGAAAAACAACAGACACTATGGCTCGCTCTTCCCACTTCCCCAACCCATCGCATTGCCCAACTTCACAAGGGAAATGCTTATTTCACTCTCTCCATCTTAACAGATACAGTCTTCAGTCCATAAAGTAACCACATCTCAGGAGGTAACCAATTAATCTGGACTGTGTTATGTCTCCTGAGAGACAGACTTGCAGCAGTTTTGTGGTGAGTAGTAAGAGCACATTTTTTCAAAGACGTCACAGAAGATACCGGCCTAACACATGGCTGACCAGAATAATTTATGTGTTCAAAGAACTAAAGGAAGAGCAGAGATAAACAAGGTACCAGAATGCACAGGCAAACACTGTTTCAGCACAAGGTATTAACCAGAGTATTTTCTCTGTATTATTATGGGTTTTGTAAAAAAAGCATGTGGTTTTATACAGGAAAAAATCCCAGAATCAACTTTAGGGACATGTTATGAAGTACTACATATTGCATTTTTGCATGTCTTTCATTGGAGGGAAAGGAAACTATGACAATATTTTTGTAGCTCAGGAAAAAATATGGAGTGTATACTTTCAGATATTTACTATAAATTAAGGTTACCATCAAATTTTCGTTATATACAAAATTTATATTTATATATATTTATGTATCTATTGCTTGTCCTTTTATGATATGCACATCATAGATGAGCACTATAGCAAAATAAAACCCAAACACCTTAAAACAAGAAAAAAAAATTCAAAGATGTAAACTGTTCCAAACCACACCTCAGCCAAAAATCTACATCCAAACATCCTTGAAATGTTAGAAACCAAATAGTTTAGTCCTATTACCACTTCTATGAAATATATCCTTATTAGCTGCCATACAGGTACTTTAATTTCTGTCCAAGTCTCCTATGGGCAAAGCAGACAGCTAATGTGCTTAAGTATCAGATTCTCCTCTCCTTACTACTGGGCATTTTTCCCATGTGCTGCTGACATAATGCCATTTAATTAAGTTGAGACACTGCTGTTTTGTTTTTGAAAAGGAATGTGTGATCAAGATTCTTGTAGGAAATGGTTGAATGGTTTTGAACACAAATTATCTTCTTCAGAATCAAACTAGGAGTTTTTCATGCATTATTTTTTGGGGGTTGGTAGGGTTTTTTTGATTCAGGGAAAGATTTTTCTCCAGCATTACTGGAAGACGTAAGGGTATAATTGACCCCTCAATAACTGAGGAGGATTAGGAAAGGAATAGAGGAAATCAATTGGCAATGAATATTCATAATAAAGAATGCAGTTCAGGTCTATCTGTTCTTTCCTCTCCTTGGCCCCTCTTTCAAAAAACAAGCCAGAAAAACGAAGATGAGGGTGGTCAGAAACAGGGAGTGGTTTCCAAAGAGGGATTCAATGGACTGCAATTCTTTGCCTCAGAGGAGAGAAGGCTGTGAGGAGCTATGATGGAAACCAATGAATTAAGGTATAATGTGTTTACTAACAGCTGTTCTCTGGTCATTGCAATAAAAAGTAAGAGCCACCCACTGAAATCAGCCAGAGATGGCACCCAATGGAAAAACAGGTTGAAAGCAAAGCAGAGGAACTACTTTCTATTTTGCCCTTACTTACATCAAGCTTCTTATATTGGAACATACCCTGTGCCCCTATTTCCCTCTCTCCCTTCATGATTTTTTTCTATATACTCTATCCAGATTTCCACATATCAACTCTAGTTGTGACTGTTTTCCTCCTCCACAGACTATGGTTCTCTTCTTCTGTCTGCATGTCCCCTTGCTAACTGAACTGTTTCCCAAGCTATTGCATTGCTTCACATCCCTCTTCACACCATCTGTCAGCCATGCTTTAAACAAAAATGACGTGGAAGTTTTAGAAAGACCAACCCCAGGTCTTCAACGTTTTGCTGTAGATATTTCCCAAGGCTTTCCAGAGTAATCAAGGAAGGTTTTCATATGGTTGGTCTTGAGCCAGAATGACTCTGCTGTGTTATTCTTATACTCTTCTGATGATCCTTCCACTTCCTCTTAGTTACAGGCTTTCATTAATTCTAATGTTTACCCAAAACAACCTTTATTTTGTTGCCTCTGTAGCTATAGAGGAGAGCTGCCAAACACAGAGATGTTGGGCACACTGGCAGTGTAGCAGGCATTACTTTGGTTAGGACACCAGAGAGGAGGGAGCTTAAGGGGTGTGGGGAGGGGGAAAGATGGACAAAATAGAGGCCATTTCCATGCTTATATCAAGCTCTCCACTGCTGACCACTCAGGCAGAAACATCTGGCTATAGAGGGATTGCACACAGAGCCAAAATGCTCCTCATCCATTTTCCGCCCAAGTTTTATTCTTGCTTTCACATAGGTGGTAAGAATGACAGAACTGATGAAATTAAAAAAAAAAAAAAAAAAAAAAGGAAGGCTTTGGGAGGTTTTGGCATGTTTTGCTGTGCTATGGGTTTTTCAGTTCTCTTATGTTCTGCTCAATATTTTTGACTATCATCCCAATTCATCTGGCCAGAGTAACTTGGAAGGATGGTTGCCAAAAAGAAGAAATAAATATGTGGATGATAATATTCATGGTGCATGAAATAAGAAAAAAAAATTTCCTTCAGTGAGAAAAAAAGAGGGAATAATACCTAAGGCATGGGAAATATTAATGAATACTGTAGTGCTGGCAAGAACATGTCAAGAAATGGTTCACATATGCTATTAATAACTTTTTAGATATCATCCTTTTTACTGCACAATAGGTTTACAGTATGTTTTTAACCAGACCAGTAGGGAGATGAAGAAAATGGTACAGTGCGAGGGAACTCAAATATTTCCAATTCTTCCACTACAAAGGCATAATAATATCCTTAAAACAGGCATTTCCCACTCCTTCACCCCCAGCTTCTCTGCCATAATAAGCCTTTCATGTTGACCCAAATTGTATATATCTGCCAGATTCAAAATCCAGAGTCAAGTACTTAATTTTCTGAGTCTGGATGTTTGGTTTACTGAGTAGTACCAGTTTCTATAACAAAAAAAATTAACTGCAGAGCTTAAAACTTCTAGTGACCCATGTATGCATTTGACATTTTACTCTTCCCAAATTCACAACTTAATTTTAGATACTAGTAGCTTAAGTTAGGATAGAGTAGACACTAAATCAAGAGCACAGTATTTATACACTGTCATTCAAGGGCACTGGGATCTGACCTGAGAGACTGGGTGAAAACAATTAAAGTCAAAACTATGTTTGGAGTGAAAAAATGCAGGAAATATAAAGCAAGTGCCCACATCAAAGTATCTGTGACTACTCTGAATGGCATTTGCACTTTCAGACTCCCACAGTATTATTTGCTTTAGCATTTGTGGTTGATCTGCAGTCAGACCAAGCAATATACTTCAGGAGTGCATCTGAGGAGATAATCTGGGAAAACAATGGGCTTTTGCTCTGTTTCCTGAACAGCAGCATCATCAAAACTTTCCGAAATCAAAAAACAAAAACACATCAAGCACAAAAGGGTCACATCTCGGTCAGGCTGGAACCTTGAGTGTGTCACATGCTGGTCTCCCTCCAACCAATACTTTTCTACACCTTCTTCAAATCAGTCACCAGGCAAATCTTTTATGACCTAAATCTGAGGCTGAATCAAATTAAGATGGGGGGATGAAGTTAGAGGAATTAAAATGGGGTTGAAAGGTGATATACAAATTACAGTTAAGCAACAAAAAGCCTCTTAAATTTCATCTGATGAGGCATGTGAGATGAGTCCAGAGGTTCATCTTGTCCCTGAGTTTTCACCATTGGCAGTGATCAGTGCTGGACACTGAGCTGGGATGTCTGAGTCTCCAGTAAATTGGTCACTAGGTATGTGAAGAACATCCTCTTGCACCTGCTCTTAGATGTATACAAAGCAATGAGATACCCCTGCAAATCACATGGTATTGTAATATTGATATACAGCCCATTTTTGCACATGCTCTTACAAGCCCTCCCCAGATTCCTTTGAACAAAGGTCTGATGAACCTTATCACAGAATTATCAGAGTTGGAAAGGACCTCTAGGGATCATCTAGTCCATCTCTAATCATTTTAAAGGAAAGATTAGAATCACTTCTCATCCTCAGCCTGTTTCATTACTATACTTGGCCTGGGATAGGAAAGGGAAATGTTATTTTTTAGCTCAGTGTTGATGCTGAAGGATCCCTGCAGAAGGACCAGTAATTTCACTACACACAGGCACAGCCCCTGGCACACAGAACCCCAGGTGAAGGGCACCACTGACAATAGCACATACAGTTCACTGACACAAATGAATGCATGAAGCAGAAGTAATTTTAAATTATGTTTTTGTGATGTTTCATAATGTTCTGTCTATACTATGTGGTTTTGATCTATATTGTCCTTTACTACAAAACATATACTTAAGATAGAAAAACCTCTTGTGGAGCTATTTCTAATATTAACTGTAGGAAATACTGCTAGACCCAGTAACACCCTGGAAAATGGAAAGAACTTCTGAAGTTTGATCTTCTAGTACCTATACATCATCTTGTCATTTTTACCCATGCAGACTGAGTGTAGACTGCTACCAGACCAACAATGAAGGGCTGCAGCTTGAGTTCCCAGGGGCCACAGTAGAAGAAGTGTATATGATCTTCTCTGTATTACATGTTCTGAGAGTGTCCTCTGCTTCTCAAAAAAAAAAAAAAAAAAAAAAAAAAAAAAAAAAAAAAAAAAAAAAAAAAAAAAAAAAGTGGCTGAAACAAAATACCCTCCTCCTCTGTCACTCTCTCATCATTTTCCATCCTACCACATCTTCAGGGTAGAGAAGAACCAAAACCCATGTACCCTTATCTGCCACATCCAACTTTGAAATGTGGAAAAACTTCAGTAAGGACTGATTTAGTTATTTTATGTGTCTTGGGTTATATTCTTACATAATCTAAGTGACTGAGCCAAACAGTCACTAAATTCATCTGTCTCCCTATTGCCTAAAACCAGGGCTTATAGCTTTCCTGTTTGCTTACTTGTCTTCTGCTTTTTATTGCTGAAAAAGGACAGATTCACTTCACCACTGTTTAGCACACTTCTCTCAGAGACCATTGTAAAGGCCCTAAAGGAATAATTGTCTCAAAACAGCTGCCCTGACAAGATGGGCATTGTGCTTGGGTGGGGTGCTCATTCAATAAGCTACCTGGATTCTTCTCGCACATGGAGAGGCCCTCATTTGGGGAACCACCCTGATAAACTGGGCCTTGGTCTCCCAAGAGCAGCAACTCCTTCGGTGGTCATCTCGATCAGCTGAACACTGTCCTTGCAAAGGGACCTCTGTTTAAAGGCCACCCTGACAGGCAGGATTATTTGATGAGGGACAGGGGCAGGCAAGCTGCACATCTTGTGTGTGCCCCTGAAGAGGGTGCATGCATAGAAATAAGGGTCATTGCTCAGTCAACCCAGCTGTGGGAGGCCCAGGTGATCACCTGGACCCCCATGCCCCACCAACTCATTTCTAGGACACTCCAAAGTTCAGCACTGAGTCTGTGTAAGATACTCCAGGCCCTGCCCCAAAAAGGTGGGGTCAGGTGGCATAAAAGTGGAACACTTGAAACACTGGGTGTGTGCTCACCATCCATGGACCACAGCTTCCTACCAAGACCATCACTGGACCCAAGGATAGTGATATCTTTTCTATCTCCTCTCTTTTTTTTTCCCTCTCTCTCTCTCTCTCTCTCTCTCTCCGTTTTTCTAACCTTATCTCTGCACATAAGGTTAACATAGTTTCTAACTTTATTAAGTTTTGTTAGTTATAACCTGCTGTTTTGGCAATTTTCTTAAGATTTGCTAAGTTGAAATGCATTGCTTTGAAAGTACCATCATTTCTACCTATGGTAGTTGTAATCTGTTGATTTGAGAGTAATGTTCTGGTGTGCTTTTGACATTCTTTATATCTTACTCACTTTTAAGTAAAGTCGTGTTTTGTACAAGCCTTTTGGGTAATAATCTTACTCTTAAGAGTACTGTGAAGAGAATTCCTGAATTTAATCTTACCAAATGGTTTGTTAAAAGAGATTAATCAAGAGAGGAGGATTGGATCCAGCTGCATCTAGGCTCATCTCTGAAGACGGTTAGAGAGCAAGGGGGTCCAGTCAGAATCTCCCTGGGTCAACCCCCTCCTCTGGGGAGCGCTACTCGTGGCCACTCTGTGGGATGTAACACTGTACCCACTCTATGGGACATGATAATGTTTGCCCCCCCCATATGGGGAGCTGTGCTCACTTTGTGAGGTGTGACAGTGTTATACCCACCTTATGGGTCGTGACAACCACATTCCCTTTTCCTCAATGAAATCAGCCCCCTGGCTCAGCAGTGGTACAGAAGCAGACAGCAAATCTAATTCTGCTTTTGCCAGTGGGCCCTCCTGAGCCACTGTTCTTCAGAAAACCAGTGGTTTCCAGGCACATCTTCATGCTAGGGCTTTGAAGAGACAAAGGTCCTTAGCTGTGTCCTTTCCCTTCAGACAAGTCAGAGCACCTCACACAACAACCAGTTTCGGTATTCCCTCCCCATGGAAGAGTTAACCCTTCCTCCATGTGCTGTTAAATATTTCCCTTCCCTGAATGTTTCCTACTTTCATTGGGTTCTGATAGGTCTGCAGTCACATGCTAGATGAACACATACCATGTAGTTAATTACATAACATAATTAACATTTTCCATGTTACTTTTCCCTCTGTTGCTAAAGCAAAATTATTCCTTCTAATTGGTTCTGAGTTTTTTTCGAACTACCATGTCAGACAGTGAATATCATTACTAGTGTGCTGACATTAGAGCTATTGATTTTTTCTAAAAGAAAGTAAACACATCAAGCACAAGACTATGTAACACTTCTTTAAATAAAGACAGCAAAATATCTAGTAATTACTGAAAATGTGCCCAAACAAACTATAATTCATTTTTCAATACAGATACAAGAACTAATGACAACCCAAGGATAATCAATGAATTGAACACATCTTAGATTGAGAGCTGCAAACTTAACTCATGGGATGCTGCATCTGTAGGCTAAGATTCTTAAAAAGTTTCTGCCTAAAAGGAATTTCATTCTTGCACTTGACTCTGAAATATCTATGAATATTTGTACAAACAAAATTTTTCTCTAACTGATGCTCCTTAGTGGCATATAATAAAGGGATAAATGCATGCTGAATCAAAACTCATTTAATGTCATGAAAGCCTTTTCTGAAGGAGTTCCATGGCATTCAGATACTTTTTCCTGGTTCAATAGCAAACAGCAGCTGCTGTACAAAGTTGTTCTTCCAAGGAGCATTAACTTGCACTTCAACATTTTATGACAAGTTTCAGGATCAGATTATTGTATGCTTGTCTTAAGTTCTATTTATCATTGGAATTTGGAAATTAAGAGATAATACCAGGAGAACAGCAGTGTCCAGTGTCCTCAGATTGTTGCAGTAAGCTCACATCCAGATGAACATGGAAGAACTCCAACAACAGGTAATGGTAGAGTGGTCTCTTCCTAGGCTGAATATCTTCCAAGCCCTAACTAAATGCTGACATGAAAGTGTATGTGAAAACATGGTAGGTTTTTATCTTATCCACAAACTTTTTAAATCACTTGAAAACAACCCAATTCCTTTTTTATCTTCTTTGGAAGCCTTCAAGCCCTTTGACAAAAGTCAACTATTGGCCAAGCAGAGAAAGTTGCAGTTAGCAATGTGCAGTTAGCAATGTGCAGTTAGCTTTGTATTTCACAAAATGTTTATCTGCAGAATCAGCATACTCATTTCTGAGCAGTGAATCCTAAGAGGAAATGTGGCAAGCAGCAGAAAGCAAAATAAAAAGATCCTCATTGGAGAAAACCATGAGAAAGTATAGAAGACAGATAGATCTGACCAGCAGTCCCTCAGTGACTGATTGTCAACTCAACCATAATTATCTTTCCAGGAGCTCACTGATGGTGCAGCATCAGAGCCCATCTCAGCTCCATGCAGCAACCCCATTATTCACAGGCATCCCAAACAACTCACCTCCCAGACAGAGAGGAGCCAGTTGGGGTACACGGTCTTGCATCTTTTGCACATTCCTTCAGATGAAAAACGACAAAAATTTTTATATAGTTCTGAAAACTAAGCATTTTATAAGGTATGCTTTTATATGAACACATATGTTTAGGTGTTAAAGAGCAGTTTTTCCTTCAGTTATGGATTTTAGCTTCCCTCCCTTTCTTCTCCTTCCTTAGTAATTCTCCGATTTCTCTTTGAATAGATGAGTTTTCTCAACAAAACCCAAAACCAACCTAAGTAAACTCCACTATAATCCTCATATTCTACTGAAGCAGAAGCAAAAAATCAGTTTTCCCATAAGGTGCCTTATTATTTTATCAAGCCATAGCCTAGCTCAAAAACTTCAGAATTTTTATTATTTTTTAAATACTTGAACGTTTGATGCCAATGAACTTTGCCAATGGAAAATAATTTTTTTGTTTTATTAGAATCTAAAAGTCTTGTAGCTTCTACTAATATGAAGATTTTAAAAGCTGATGGAATTCTTAAATCAAACAAAAGTATTGGTCACAAATAGTCCAGTGTGCTTTCTCACAGTCATATGACAAATTCCTTGTGCAATCAGGTTAATTTCATAACCCATCTTCATCCAGCTTTATTAGACTATCACCCGGAGCCTTCTGATTAGTTCATTCTTACAGTAACATCTGTTAAAAAGCAAAGATGTAACAATACACACACAAAGTTCTTGGGATATATATAATGCCAAAGATCTCAAAGAGGTCAGCACTGGCAGAAGAAGCTATTTGGCAATCAAGATTTGTAAACAGCTAAATGTGTTATTTATTTTTTAATAACACCTATTAACATAGGTTATTAATTAAGACTATAGACTACCTATTTGTTTCATATCAGCATTGTTCTTGGCAGCGGCTAACACATCAAGTAAAGGTAGTTTCTCTCAAGGAAAGACAACAGTTTAAACAAGCAGATACACAAATCACAAAACACACCAGGAAACTTAGAGATGGGGGATTGGCATCTTTTAAAATACGTACTTAATACAATCATTTCTTTTGAGTACTGCTGTTACTAATTAGGATCTGTGGACCATTTGCTAGGTCTGGAAACACCCACAAAGCCATCAAGGGAAAACTAATGGAGCCAGGAGTGTGAGCTGGAAATAAATGGGGTGTTGAGGCCAGACCCATTGTTAGTTACTGAGAGGGCAACGTGAGGAGACATGATGTGAGATGGGATCTCAGACATATGTGTTTCCTTCTCCAGAGAGGAATGACAATTCCAGTCAACATAGAATAAAAGGAAGGGAAGGGAAGGGAAGGGAAGGGAAGGGAAGGGAAGGGAAGGGAAGGGAAGGGAAGGGAAGGGAAGGGAAGGGAAGGGAAGGGAAGGGAAGGGAAGGGAAGGGAAGGGAAGGGAAGGGAAGGGAAGGGAAGGGAAGGGAAGGGAAGGGAAGGAAGGAAGGAAGGAAGGAAGGAAGGAAGGAAGGAAGGAAGGGAGGAAGGAAGGAAGGAAGGAAGGAAGGAAGGAAGGAAGGAAGGAAGGAAGGCAGGCACAATTCTTGTGTCTAAAAAATGTCTTGTTTGTTCCTCCTGCTTCTCAACATGTCCAACCTCTTCTAGTCCTCTGCTACCTCAAAGCATATTGCCTGTTCACAACAGAGGCTGCTTGGGATCATAATCTACTTCTTCCCATTCAGGAAAGACCAACATCCCTGATGAGGATTGGCTCCCAAAAACTAAAGACTACAAAGCCCAGCGCCATTATGCTTAGCTCCCTTTCTTTTTTTAATTTTTTTTTCAACTATTTTAATGGCTTTTGCTAGACCTTCACAGACAATCTCTTTGAGACCTCTTTGTCAGAGGACTTGTAACATGCTCTTAAAGAGATCAGATTTCTATTTCCATCTATGAATAGACAGGCCAGCATCTAAGGATGGCAGGCTATTGCCAGTTTTAAGACCAAGCTCAGCTATGATCTCAGCACCTACGTTTAAATCAATCAGCAATAATTACATGATACGGAAATTCCATAACACGGAATTAATCAAGCACAGAATAGACAGATGTCTATTAGCACTCCTAATTGGGCTCCTCTTTCCCCATTTTCTTCCTTTATGTATCTGCCATCCTTCTTGTGGAAAACTGTAGATCTAACAGGTAAGTGCTGAAGCCTTAGGAGCTCTACTGGAGATATAACTTGAGAGCACTAGTTCACCCCCAGCATGATGCAAGGGGTGCTCTTTGCCTGGGCTTGGAGTGACTGCTTTACACACTTCACATCCTTTATGTGTAAGTTTGCAGCTGGAGTTTAGAGTCTTCTGATTTTAAACAATACTACCTTATTCTGTATGTAGGATGGTTAAGTCGAAATATCCTGCAGAGATTTAACAAATATTGCAATGCCATACTGTAGAAACATGGCTTTCTTTAAGCCCTGGCTTACTTCTAATATTATCCACAATGGGTGAGTCATTGTTACTGTAAACTCAGAGGGAACTGAATTTGAGGATTTGAGGACAAAGAACACAAATCTTAAGGAAACCAGGCTTCATTACTTACTTACTTCATTGTGCTTATGGAACAGCTTGTTTCTATATATATAATTTAAGAATCATATATAGCACCATGATTTTATTTCTGAGGAACATGATTAGTCATCAGAGAAACATGTGCATTTTGTTTATGAAGGTGTATGTTTCCATGGTGCATGTCAAGATATTTTCAATGGGCTTAGATAGTCAGCTCAGGTTTTCCTTACGTAGCTGAAACATTGAACTTGATCACTGTACCTCAGATTAATGAAAAACATCAAATAATATGAATAAAAGCTTTGTGACAAAATTGTTTCAGAGCCCAACTGACATTATCAAAGCACAAAAGTTCATATTCCAGTCCAATTTTCAGCCTGTTTAAAACCCCCTGAATGGAAGCATTGCTTGTCTGTTCATTTGACTGCTTGAATGTCACTTACTGCCACATATTCTAGTTTTCAAAATATTAATGTAAGAATCAACAACAACATACAAATACAGGCTAATGCATTTTATGATGTGCAGCACTAAACCATATTTTCAGTACTGATCCACAACTGTAAGATGAAGGAGAGGAAAACTTTTTGCACTGCTGTATTATCAGAAATGCCAGCCATCTTGTTACTTTTGCACTTTGGTGAGTAAACTAACTTCAAGAAAGGTGCAGCTGCTAATTACTGAGCTGAGAAGATGCAATTAGAAAGGAAATACAGAAAATGGACAGTGGGGTGCCTTAATGTGAAATGTGACACTGATAAATCAAAGGAAAGGTAGAATTCGAGCAGTAGATATGTCAAGTGATTACCAAAGATAACTTGCATTCCTTGTTAGCACAGTAAATTCTACATTTGCTCAGGAAGATTAAAAGGCCTAGTAATTGCCACATCACTAGAAACAACATATTCTTATAACTAACTAAATAAATACAGTTCACCTTTAAATCCTGCTAAAGGAGGCAAAGATTCCAGATGGCTATACGGAGGGAGTTGAGTGTGACAGGAAGCAAGGAAGTCTTCATTACTGGAACAAAACACTCAGAGTTTCCAGAGTAAAAGTCCTAATTTTTTGCATAAAGCAGACCACATTTAGGGGAGGATCACTGGTCAGGAATTGGAATGTGCCATAAGTGAAAACAGAATTAAGAAATTAAATATATGGTAAGCGCAGTTAACACAGTTACAGATTTCTTTTGCAGTCATAGAAATCAGTAACCGTGTATCTTTTTGTATTCTAAATATAACTATATACACTTTCTACTCATTAACTTACCCTTTTTTTATTAACTTCCTGTATTTTTCCAACAGTCTGATTTTTAGAATACAATGCAACTTACAAACAAAAGTCAGTAGAATGCAGGGGACATAGCATAGATTCCTTTTCCTAAAATCACAATTTATGAGTAGACTTGGTTGTAAAAACTGGCAAAGCCAACCATAAACCCCTTTGCCTGACAAATATTTCAGTTTGTGGAAACAGTTTCCATTGTTAAGGTATCTGCAGTTAACAGCAGTTGACTAACCACAGTGCCCCAAAATGGGAATTTCCATTAGTATTTTCATCACAGCACCCTCCAGAGTCAACCTTACCTATCTCTTTGACCACAGAAGTGAGGCTAGATCCTTGGGATGAACGTAATATGTAAAGTTCAGAAGGTAAACAATTCTAGCTACCTGCAAGTTTCAGAGTGTTCTTAATCTCACAGTATCTGCAGCAGAGTCTTTAAGTGAAACACGGAATTTTCTGAAGAGATCTGGTCCTTTTTTTTTTTTTTCCTGAATTATTTGATGATAGGCAGAAATTATTCCAGGGATGAGGAGGTCTTATGTCATAAGCTCAGCTTGTCCAAACCCCCACAATTTACAAGGTTTTTCCCTCTCAGAGTCCTTTGCAGTAAGATGTAGGTCTCAGACATCACTGCAGAAAAGAATTTGATTCATAGTGAGATGCAGAACACAATGAGCCGTCCCTATGGGAGGAAAATAATCCATGCAAAATTAAACTTCTGCTTACTGGGACATCCCATTCTGTCATGTTTCCACTAAACAATGCATTAGAGGGGATAGGAATGTCTGCTCACAAGCAAACAGAAAAAAGCTCAAAGCAGTTTTACGAACCTCCTTCAGAAAGGCCTGGGAACCCTTCCACAAATGTTGTGGTGTGCTTGACTGAAAGGAAGTCACACACAAGACTTTTTTCACTAGAAGATCTCTTTGGATAGAATTTGTTCTCTTGGCTTTTTTAAGATACATATATCTAATTAGGACAGAAATAACAACTTGCAGCATCATGATGAAGAATGGTGGCTGGAGGCCTGGTGAGAGTTAAGACCCCTCATTTTTGATAGAGATGCCAGTTTCTCAGATCTCATTAGTTAAAGAAGTTAGGAAATATATTTTCAGTGGTGTTCATAGGAAGAGGAAAAGCAAAAATGTGTTTGGCTGGTAGTTACCACAGAGACAGGGAGGATGTACTGAGATTGCTCTCTGACAGAGGATTGATAAATATTCACCAGTAGGTTGAATAGGTAGCATTCCTACAGCGTGCTGACTTTTACTTGCAGCAACTGTCTCTCTAATTCTATGACATGTTATTAGTTTTGTACTAATGGTAAAGAGTCAGATGAATACACATTTTCTTTTAAAACTGAATTAGCCTTATTAGACTAGATGAAATACCTCTATGTCATACTAGCTACAACACTAAAACATCAGTAGTCTCTAGACATTTTCCCACCCAGCTTTGTGCTACCAATTAGAATGAAAATATTACTTTCTCTAATCTGAAGAACACAACAAAAGTTTTGTCATGTCTCTGAGAAGCAGAGAGGAACTCACCATCAAGCCACTGCTCCACTTGCTTTTTATTGACTGGTGAAGACCACACAGTGTTCATCTGTCAGACCACTGGGTTAGCAAATAGGTTGCAGCTAAGGCAGTATAGGAAGACCCTCTTTGTTTTCAGGAAAAATTACCCAGTTGGAAAATGGATTTGTAAATAATACATAAAGTGTGAAATACAGCTTAACCAGGGATCAGTTAAAGTGGAATCTGTTTGGGATTCTGTCCTGGCTGATCAAAGCTGGCATTGCCTCCAGGTGATCTATGCCAATTCAGCACAGCTTAGAAGTATGCAGACCATGAGTGATTATACGGATTGTTTTAGGAAGCTGAAAATAACTAAGTTGATTTATGCCTGCAGTTAGAAAACATTTTTGGAGCATAACAGAGGGATTTTAACAGTGGTTAAATATGTTCTGCCACAGACAAAGTCCCAAGGAAGAAAAAATGGGAAAATTATAAACTGTGGTTTCTTGTCTGTCTCAGTGAGCTACACTGGTAGAAGAATCAGTTTTTAAAGCTTTTTGTATGTGCAAGAATTGCAGTAATGCAGCAGTGGAAAAATCCATGCATCTGTGAGGAATGTTACAGAGGTTCAGACTGCAGACCTTGTCAAGTGACTTAATTTAAAAAATTATGAATATATTTGAACTACTATACTTCAAATGTATAGCATTCAAATTAACTTTGTTCTCTATGATGATACACAAGCAGGTTGCCTTGGTTTTGACAGTGTACACAAATAAATAAAAGATAGGCAAAGTATATGTGTTTTTAAAAGGATTGTCATTTGGGGAGTACAGGGCTTGATATCAAGAATTTTTACAGGATATCTTTAAAAAGTCTTGTGCAAGGCAAGCTGTAGCTCCCTCTGACTGCCATCTTGGCCTTTTTCCTTTGAATACTGGCCATTTGCAGAGCTTTTAAAATGTCAGTCATTGCTATGGGGATCCTCTAATGGATATTGCAGGAACACAGGGATTTGTATCTTGTAGTTATCTTTCTCAGCTGAGACCTACAGACAAAACTAAAATGCAAATAATAAATATTAATAACTCTTCTTAAGAGTTAAAGTTATCATTTCAGACAGATTCTACAGAAGATGGTCCCTGGTGTACTTGTTCCTCTCTCATATGTATTTTTCTGCTGAGGTGCAAGCTCATCGATGGCCAGTTTAAGTGTACATCATGTGTTTTTATTATATGTTCTACCTTACACAGGATCATAGCAGTTAGTTGATGCACCAACAATTTAGTTGCAGCAAGGTGACTCTGCAGTAAATCCCTTGGATTCAGTTGAATTACACTGGTATATAACTGAGAGGAATTTCCTCTGATGGATATCATTTCCATGCATGATATACATACGTTCCCCAACAGTAATTAAGACCAGATGGTGCTTCATATGTATACTGTAATTCTCGGGCTATTGCTTTTCCCTGATACCTCAGAAAGCAGTTTTCTGCCATTCCCATACATGGCCAGTACTTTCCCACACATTCAACAACTAGTAAGTTACAAAGATTCTCCTGAACAAGTATCTAATGCAATTTAAAACTGAAAAACTTGGCAAGGATTCAGGCAACAGGTGCCTGGTATCCATCTATCGTGTATTTACAGCTGGAAGAAAGACAAAATGAGTTTTTCTAAAAAAAAAAAGGTATGAAACTCGGTGTCTCCAGAGGAATGTGCATAAAGGGCCTGATGCTGGAGAGGGGACAACACCCCCTCGATGGAGACTGCAACTGCAAAAGAAGCGGGGTGCCTGGGTGGGGGGGTGAATCTCTGCCTATGCAGGGAGATGAGGTTAACTTATATTTTTAGACTGGCAATCCTGGTACTTTCCACACTTGCTTTAGGCTTGGGAAGACTCCAGAAAAGCCAGCCAGGGTCCCCAATTTTTCCAAGCTTTATAAGAGAAGGTCTGGAAAACTATATGTGTGTGTGTGTGTTATATATCAATATATACTTTAATGCATTTTTAAAATATGAGTGTATAAATGTTTGTGTATATATATATATATGCATATTTTTATGCTTATAGTCCTTTACTTGCTGCCTCTGAAAGACAAATATGTTACACTGCAGAAACATTAGTACCACTATAGAAAACCAGTAGGGTTCTGACTGATAGTTGTAATTAAAACCTGTGACTCAATTAATTTCTCTGACATAAACACTGGCCAAACACACAACAAAGAACTGTTTCTGTGGGGTAAAATATTGCCCTAGAGAAATTTACAGAGGCTACAATGAGGATCATTTTTAATGATCCTTAATGATTTTAATGTTAAATTTTAACAAATTTATTACACTCTATTTTGTACGACAAAAGCTTCTAATGGTGTCACTTGTCATTAACAGCTTTAGTGCAGGATACAGGTTTGTATCAGCAATCATGTTTCTGAAAAGACCAGTCTCTTCCTCCATTGGAAGGTTGTACCTTCCAATATGGGTGAAATATTTGAATTATCTTTTCAAACAAATTCTTTAAGTATTCTGGGCTGAATGAAAACTATTTAATAAGCCTAGATTTTTAAGCGTGATCTTTTTTTCTTTCTGATTTCTTCATATGTTACAGCCAACTGGAGGAGTTAATACATGCATAATTGGATGACATATTCTGTGATTTTTGTAAGAGGATAAGCAAGCTTTCTGAAAGGCTTAAGAAGTCTATGACTCAGTCTTCATTCTAGTGCGTAACCACCTTTTTCCACAGACATATATTCAGAATGTGTACTTCATATATTCCTGCCCAGTATTTAGCCCAATGGTGGTTTGGATCTGGACTGCAGCTTACAAATATATCTGCAATACAAAATCAGGAAAAGCAGTAATGACTGAAGAAGGATATACATGCTTTCTTCCTAAAACTTTCTAAGACTCAGTATCATGTAGGTGGAAGAGTGGCCAGTTTTAGCTGAACAGAGAAAGAGGAAGATTTTGCTAGCAGAGACAAGAAAGGTTTAAGATTCTCATAACTCTCATAATTGTAATAAATGTTTGCCTTGCTCAGAGCTTCAGGTTCTGGAGTAGCAACAATTTCAGCTTTCAATTAAAAAAAAAAGTAGGTTTTATGCCTGCAGAGACAACTCTGAAAACATGAATTTAAGGCCTGGGGAAAAAAAAAAGGCAGAAAATAAAAAGTACTTTAAAAAGATAATGATATATATAATATATATATATATATATATAGCATATATATTATTGATATTGATATAATATATATATATTTTATATTGATATATATATATAATTATATATATGGATATATATATATATGGATATATGCAATCAATATAATGATTTTTTTTAAAGCTAATCACATGAATTTTTAGGGCTTCAGATATAATTTCTAAATGCATAAGGCTAGGTATGCTACACCTCACATAAAAACAGATAAAAAACTTGCAAAAGAAGATAGATTTACTTTTCAGAGCCCATTGGGCTTCCATGGAGCTCACAGATGATGAAACAGACAGAACAGGAAGGAAAGAACAAAGAACTTCACCCCTATCACAGTCAAACAAATTTTCCCCCAAACTACCATTCACCTGCTCAGACACACAGCTGAGTGCAGCATGTCAGGGTACCCCGTTACTAGAAATCATCCAAGAGAGGGCTATGGGAAGTACCAGACACATCCATATGATTTATGTGCTGCTCTGGCAATACAAACAGAGGGAGGCTTTACACCCTGTGCTCTGTGTGACAGCAGAGAACATGTCTCACGCTGCCTGCTTCACACTGCCATGCACCAGGGGTCCATATGCTGGATCTGGCTCTCCAGTGAAGAGAAGGTTGTGAGTACCTCTCCATCAGCTGCCTCCTATGCCTTAGTGCACTGACTTTCACCGATATAGGAGACTTGAAAGACCAAATGACACAAAGCTTCATCAGAAGATGAGTCTGCTTTCATCTTCACAAAGTCAACAAGCATCACTCCAAATAAGTTTCTTCATGCACCACATACCTCCTTGAAAGGAAGTTGTAGCCGGGTGGGGGTTGGTCTCTTTTCCCAGACGACTCTCAGCAAGACAAGAGGGCATGGTCTTAAGTTGTGCCAGGGGAAGTTTAGGTTAGATATTAGAAAGAATTTCTTTACGGAGAGGGTGATCAGGCATTGGAATGGGCTGCCCAGGGAAGTAGTGGATTCTCCATCCCTGGAGATATTTAAAAAGAGACTGGATGTGGCACTCAGTGCCATGGTCTGGTAACTGCAGCGATAGTGGATCAAGGGTTGGACTTGATGATCTCTGAGGTCCCTTCCAACCCAGCTGATTCTATGATAATCGCTCCTTTTTTTTTTTTTCCTACATTAAACAATCGACCAACTTCTTCCCCTTCTTTTTCCCATAGAGGTAGGAAGATGGGTTTGTGTTGTGGCCTCCTTGGTGTATATGCCATTCGCAGTCCTGCCATGTAGTGTCACGTAAGGGCTTTCCACCACTGCAGCTTCAAATTCAGTCTGCTGCAGAAGAAAGCACTTACACACACCAGTCCTTACTTTGGGGATACAATACTTCACACATCACTGAATGAAACTACATATGTTTTAGTTTGGTTTGTTTTTTTTCCCAGAAACCAACTTCTTTCTCAAATCTCTGTGAGTTCATTTTCTGTCTGATCCTGGCCTCAGAGGAGATACTATACATGTGTGCTACCAGAGGCACTGAGGACACTATACAACCATTGGTACCTTCAGAAAAGAAAAACTGGGGATAGCTGAAGACATCAGCAAGAGGTAGGTATGGCTCACAGCAGCAGGCAGAGCAAAGGTAACAAAATCTTCAGGACAGGATGGATCATGAAAATCATAGCATGACCAGTCCTAGTCAGCCAAGGTGCTCTGTAACTCATAAAAGCAGGAACTGCTCATCTGTGCAGTCAGGGACGTGTCCGGAGAATACAGATACAACCTGCAGTTTACTGGGGATGAGTGAAACAGATGAGGACAAGAACTCCAGCCTCTTGGAAAGGAAGGACCAAAAGGACATGATGAACTGAGGGGTTCTGAGATATTGGCAAAAGTCTAAAGGTAACAGAAAATTGTGCATCCCTTGTACAAGTACAGCATAGATAAGGAGAGAGGAAGTGCCTCTCATTTAAAAGGCTACAGATTTCATAATTAAAATATAAAACATTAAACTATTAACATAGAAGGACTAATTTTTAGGCTCAGACTGACAAAAGAGTGTGTGGATTATATGACTAACACTTTAAAGCTGTAGAAAGGGCACCACCACTTTACAAGAGTATGAAACATCTACTTCCTACTGTTCCCTCAGGGCACATTGCATCCACTACTTTTAAAGTGTTCCATTTTATCCACATTTCCAATGAAAAACCTTAATTTTGGCATTTCCCAACTGCTGAATCCTTGACTTTAGGTTTTAACATAAATTTAACTTCTTTGTACATTGTATCTACAAAATAAATCATGACTAATACATATCAATCACTGGGCACGTGAACTGTTATCAATAAATAAATATTATCCACCATTATCTCACCAGGTTTTATAAAAACTGTTCTTCATAAAATACCCAATCCAATCCTCCTCTAGAAATCTTATCTTAGTCTCTGCCAGCACCTGAAGTTTTACTTAGTAGACATGAATCTTAGCTCCCTGTGCCTAGATTCTTTTATGTGTTCAAATGCTCTCTTCTGCCTACTGCTGTGTAAAAGCTCCACACAAACAACAGGGGAACCACTGCCAACAGTGCATTAACTGTATGTAAATACTCTTGAAGCACAGAGTAAATAAACTACAGTAAATGAGAAACTTCCTGTCCCTCATCACTTTCCATTACAGTTACCTTATGTATTATTTGTTACCCCAGATGGTAAAAAAATTTAAATGGAAATTTGTTTTTCTGCTGCCAGTGCTCCTGCAAGTAAAAGGAGAGATACATTAAGACAGATCAGCAAAGTGAGTTTGGAAGTGGCAAGAGCTGATGCAGTTGAAATGCTTTGGAGTCACACAACATTGAGGCAAGTTGAGGTTTGCACTTTTCTACATCCAAGTTGTGCTTACCTTTGTAAAGCACAGGAATATTCTTTCTTCATAGTCTAAGCCAACACTTAGGACTGGTTTCCATGCAGGTGACATACAGATTTCCTTAAAATGGCTTAGCAACCCAATCAATTAAATTAACATGTCTCCCCAATGCCCTGTAATAAAATAAATGTATAAATCCTCTCATCTAGAATAATTCTACCATTTCCAATTTGGGATTCACTGTTACATGGTGAGCATGACCAGTGTTGGTATTAACTTCTCAGTATCTCACAGTTAGGTCTAGCCACTTTCACGCCTGTTCTAGATCCTGCCCTTGCTGCTGTGAACAATACCATTCCACCACAGCAAGGAAGCTTTTAGCCAGGGCTTGTTCCCTGGTTATATGTCCAGCTGCCATGGTTTGGTCATGTTTAAACTATTAGCTTCCTTCATCCTTTAAATCACAGTTTAAGGAACCAGCACCATCCTAGCTGCAGCCAGACTGCTTTAGGAACCACCTCTGGTCCATGCTAATTCTTGAAGCATGCCCAGGAGTAGTTTGGTAGAGGGCAGGTTGGTGCAGGCTGAAACCATACCCAGAAGCACACTAATAACCATGCCAGTGACTGAGTTCCATTCAAGCCCTGGCACTGCTTAATTTTCAGCTATTCCTGAGCTAAGAAATCCAGGAATTGGCCTGAATTGTATTAGTAATCTTCCATCTTAGATCTGATCTGTTGCTAGTATGATTAACTCTAGCAGCGACCAGAGAGTAAAAACTTTTTTCTCCTGTAACACAGGCTATTGCACATTATCAGGATGGTTCTGCGTGCCCAACCCAAAGACAATTCAAGTCAGAGAAAGTCTGGAAAATTAATAAAAAGCAACACAGGCAACATCGTTTTGCTACTGCACAATTCCTTGATTCCTGTCTACTGTCAATACTGTACCCAACCTGAACTGAAACAGGGACTCAAAGAAAGGAAACAGGAATGATCAAAGGTGTGAAATGGCTTTCATAGGAAGAATTGCTGAGTAGTCTCAGACTCTTCTGACTAGACTTGGTGGGTGAACTGTGAAAGTCTATAAAATCCATAGTAACAAGGAGTGGCTGGGTTGCAAATGACTGTTCACTCCCTCTTTCAGTGCAAGAACCACTGCCACCAGATGAAGTTAAATGGAGCTGGGTTTGCCACATGTTAGAGAGCCTGTAGAGCTTTTACCAAAGAGCTTCGTGAGAGCAAAAAAAGTTTACACAGGCTTGAAGGGAAATTGGACAAGTGCTTGAAACAAAAATCCCCTGGGTTACAAAACAGACAAACTTCACCAGGGTCAGGAAATCCCCTGAAATGAAAACAGTTGGAGGCTGAAAGAAGAACTTATCACGTATGCTTGCCCTCTTCTCACTATTATCCTCTTAGTGGCACTACTGGTAACAGGACACTGGCCAGCGTGGTTCAGGGCTCTGAACCACTTTGGTCATTTTTACATCCTCACTGGTCACATAGATGGGCTCTGGATGAAACATTCTTCATCATCAGGGCTGAAATCACACTGGCAATGTCTCTATAGGAATTACTCTCTATTCTGAAGGGTCCTCGCCTTGGACTGCACTGGCAAGAGGTTGTCCTCCAGAGCACCCCATACCACTTGCAGGGTGGCCAGGTATCTAAATCAACTTTATCACAACTAAACAACACTAAATTACAGCACTGATTTCACCAAAACATAAGGAGCGGGGAAATGATCCTTGTGACTGCACAGTAGGTCAGAACCTTGGGTTAAGACAGCAAAAATAAAATCAGTGTTGTTTTTGCAGTATAGTTTTTTAATGTCTTTCAGAGGTAGCCCATGGATCTTTGCCAAGTTGTTGGCCCTGCAACTTTGAATCTTCTCTGAAATCCTGACTGATTCCAATTTCTGTTTAAAATTTTGCTTGCGATACTACACAGGATTTGGGAGTAAGGGAATAGGGAAGGGTGAGCTATCTGCATGCAGGATTCAAAAGGCCGTTTCAGTCAGTTTCTGCCACAGGAAACAGTGATTTATTGGTGAAATGCCTAATGCAGCTGGGAAGCTCTGCTGAAGTCTTGAATTTGTGTGAATATTTCCCACATGAGGAAAGCCCAGATGGGAAATAGTCACACAATGGGAGGGAGAAACCTGGAAAGCGGTAATGTCAACAGAGACTTAATAGTAATAGTGTGCAGCAAATCAGACATGCAGTAAAGAGTAACACAGTAGTGAAACAGACCAAAGCTGTTTTGGGTTGAGTCACCAGAAGCTTCATTTCAGATGCTGGATCCCTTAATTTCTTGGCATGTCGTCACCTGAAAGCCTAACTAACTGAAATGAACTCTGAGAAGGGCAGCAAAACTACTGCAAAAAGAGAGACCAGTTACTAGTAGCACATCCTGACTGAGCAACAAGTCTGCAGGCTCAGACTGCAGAGGGGGAGAGAGCACAGCTATCTGCAGGATGCAAAGAGCAAGTTGAAGGGAGACAGCAAAGAGCATGGAACCATACTATGAAAGACAAAGAAATGTTGCAAAAAACCCATGAGATAGAAGTTATTGGAGGAGCTGACTGGCAGTAGCCTATGTTAGGCTGTTGAATGGCCACCAGAAGAAAGATTCCAATAGCTGAGATGGTTGGGACTGTAAAAGGGAGGAAAAAGCACAGCAGGAACACTGCATTTGTGGAGATATGGGTAAGAAACATGGCTTTCCCAGTGCTGAGCTGTAAGGCCTGGAGATTCATGACCTAAGGAATATCGACGATGCAAAGAACACAAAGACTGTAACAGATTCTTACTGGGGCACTGGTATTCAGATCAGCCCATCCCTTCTGACCATATACACCACAGCCGAACATCTCCTCTCAGCACACTGGGGAGGAGCAGAGAGGGAAAGTCACACTTCCTGGCTTGCATATGCAAAGCAGATACCACACAGTTTAAAACGGGATGATATCCTTGAATTGAAATTGCTTCCAAAGTCTTCTCCATGAAAAATCATGCCTACACTGTTATTTCACTTACAACAACACCCCAAAAATACAGTCCTGTTACAGAAGAAAAAAAATTACAGTGGTATCAGTATACTGATTCTATACTTTTTCAGTAGAGATTTCATGCTATTTCTTTTGACCAAAAAACCCAACCCAAACCCAACCTCAATCTTTAAGGGTAAATATTAGGAAGAAGACAAATTAGCCTCCCTATTCCCTCATCTTTCAATGAACAGAAACCAAAATCTGTAGAAACTTTTAATGCATATAAGATTATTGACCCGAATCTTTGCCATTAACATTTTCACAACAGTGACTACAGCATCCTTCATCAGCAAGCTCAGCCTGGGTGAAAAGAGTTAACAAACAGCTCCCACATTATCAGATATCCTCAAAATCTCTACAGATTTCACCCACTAGAAGCAGAAAGCATAGGGTTTGAAAGACAGGGTTAAAGACAGAGTTAGAGCCTTAGCACTGAATTTCTTAGATCTTTTTGCCTTTGCAGACCACTAGGGTTATCTCAGTAGGCCTGTGTGTATGTCTGAATCTCAGTCTTAAGCAGAGTTTGCAAGGTAAATCTCAGCAGTGTGGCTTTACAATGATCCTCTTTGGAAGGCTGAATGTGAGTAAAGCTAGAAATGTAAGAAGTCTGGATCAGCATCAAGCACTGGTGAACACTGTCAGCATCTCCCGCTCCCGTTCAAAGCTGGGATAAGGGTGGCTTGTTATCTATGAGTTTATTATTCTGCAGATCCACAAACTGTACAATGAGAAGCATTATGCTTGAAGCTTCTGGAGACATGACTCTGGATATACTCAACTTCATAAGGCATGTAGGCTACCAGCGCCTAGGCTAGCTCTGCAACTGTTTTCACTTGCATTTAATCCATGTTTAAGGATGCATATCTACCCAGTTTCTACTTTACAATGAAGAAAAAAAAAAAAAAAAAAAAAAAAAAAGAATGATTGTGAATGACATTTAAAGAGAACTCTGCCTCTTAAATTTTGACCACTATTACAGCTCATTTCTCCTCCAGTGGCACTCAGCTCCCACATCATCAGGGTCAGCATTTGCTTTTACATGTAGGTATACACCCCTGACTATTAGAAATAATTTTCTGCTGGATATCGGATGCCACTGGCAACATGCTATGGGTCTCCTGCAGGAACAGTGCAACCTTAAAAGTTTACCACTTAATATTTCACATTTTATTCACCAGTGTCACTGAAGCTTAGAGAGCTGTTGACATGTAGCAAGCGTGGAGACTTCTGTTACCTTTTATGAGAAGCACTGCCTCTACGGGATCCCTGCAGGTCTCCAGGGAGGACTGAAGCCCAACACTACAGTCTTGCAGATTATTTGTGTTTGTGTACTTGACCCCAGATGGGAGGAAATGAAACATAACCATTTTGTGGGCTATGAAAGGGGGGAACGCAGCTTCAGGCCTCAGGCATGGCTGGGAGGCAGTGACCTGGGTTGGGTGCCAGCTTTGAGAGATCAGATTCATACCACAGTCTGTGCACACTTCAGTGAGTTGCAGAATTGCATCTCCTTTCTTTCATTTTCCTCCAGGTGAAAAAAGATGGTATCTTTGAGAGGCCCTCTGAGGTGAAAAAGCTCCTAAGCCTTACAAATATAGCCAGTTGCAGTTTTAACGTTTCACTCCATCTTCAAACAAGTGTTGTTCTTAAAAGAGCAAAGCATTCTTTTTCTCTGTCCTCCTCTAGTATAAACCAGGCAACAGCTTGAGGGGTTGATGTGACAGCTACCCATATGCACTGCATAAAATCCATATATATCTCTGCTAAGCATCTAAGAAACAATTTCATTCAAGGCTGTGTGACTTTTGAGTCTTAAAAATTCTTATTAGTCAGATAGGGAAAAAAAAGGTATATACAAGCAACCCATTCTAGGCATCCAGCAGCTTGAAAAGATAAAGAGCACAATTATGCTGAGCTGCACAGCCAGAAGTTTCACAGATCAGACCCCATGTGCCCTAACACACTTAGGCTAACTCTGACTTGCTGAGCTGCTTTAAGCTCTCTGTCAAAACGGTGTGACTCTCAGCAACTCATTTCGCAAGCACAAGACACCAGTGTTAAGGTGAAGCTGATGCAAGCTGGGAGTAGCTGGATCAGTGAGATACGACTCTCATGTCTAAACAGGGCTTTGGGCTGAGCAGAGCTGTCTTAAAGGAACTTTCTCATCACAAAATGGAATGGATAAATGAAACAACTAAAGCACTTTCTCTGACCCTCTGGTCCTCGGCTGCAAAGGGGACCTGCCACTGTCATTGCAAAGCCCTTTTCATGTCAGCACAGTGATTGCCAAGAAATATTAGTGGCATAATTCCTTAATAAACCAAGTTCCCTAAAACCTCCAGAGGATGGAGGCTTCCAATTTTAAAAATTTTATTAGAAAGGTATTTTCTCAAAGGCTGTATTTTGAAAATTAACCCAGGGCTTGGAAGAACTCTAAAATTTCAGTGGCTCTTCTAAAAACTAAGAAGCCTTCCTCTTTCCTGTTACTTATTTATTAAGCAAACTATTAAACAAAAGCTCCATATTTCTTAAGTACTTATAATTTAAAACTGAATGTTTCTTTCTCAAGAAGCAGTTATACAAATAGAAAGCAACATTTTGCAATGCAAGAAGCTTGGGCCCAGTTTTGTCACAGTATAGCACCTGTGCTAGTGTCCTCAGTTCAGCTGCTTGCTCCTTGCCCAGTGAGAACTGCCATTGAATAGTGGCTGGAAAGCTACAACATGTTTAAGAAACATGAGAAAATATCAGAGATATGAATTAGGCTGCATATCACATCTCTGATGAGGTCTGGAGACCATTCTTTGCCTTATTTACCCATCTGCAACTTGGAGTTAATTCTCCTCCTGCATCACACCAGTCCCACACCATTGCAGGACTGTGCACCAGTGACACCGAGTTACTTGGTAACACCAAAGCTGTGGCCCTGGTGTCCTTCCCTGAGTCCCACGACAGGGCTTTGCTGGTGATGGGAAAATGAAAGCCAACTCCTGCTTGACAACCCTCCTTGAGTCTTCTCAGCTCTTTTTAAACCAGTCAATGTCTAGTCATCTCCCTTGGGCAGGATCAATCTCTGCCTCTCCCTCCCCTCTTCCTGTGCGTGGACACTGGATACACCATTGTGCTTTGCTCTCTACCCTGGTCCCCCGGGTATTCTTCTAATATAACTATAAATAAGGAGAAAGATGGTTGATTTCTTTCCTGAGTGCCAGGCTGAGGAATTTGTGGGCTTCCCTCTGGCTGTCTGAACCCTGCTGGTTTCACTGGAAGGTGGGAATGCCCTGCACCTCAGGGAGACACAGAAGGTGCCCCTGGCAAAGGATGTCATGAAACATTCTCTTTTTACCATTGCAAAATGCCCCAAAATTAGCCTTTAAAGCCGTAAATTACCCCAGTAAGCCAAGGAATTTGCATTTGTAAAGTACACGCCTGAGGTGAAAAACACATTAACAAACTACACAAATAAACAAAGCTGTTAAAAACCGAATGCAATTATACATTCAGGGCAAGGTGCCATGGAAATCCACAGTTGAGTATGTATGTTGGAAGGCAACATTCTGCCCTGAGTCCAAACTATTTTGTTTCCCCTGTAGGGAAAATATACTCAAAAATACCGGTGCTGTCATGATATTTACAGGGTAGCAGTAGCTAAGGAAATGAATAGCTTGAAATACATTTTGTGTTAGATATGGCTAGTATGCAAAGAAAGGCACAGGTCGGAGAACTACTTGTTTGCTGAGAGATGTGTGGTTAAGTACACACCTCTGCCTGTGACCATATGGAATTCTGTTACTTATGCAACGTGGGATACCAGCATGCATTTGGAGGTGATTTAGGTACTGAACCTTCCATTTTCATGTGAGGCCTTCCAGCCCACTCAGGCATTTAAAGTAACAGGCATTTAGAATAATTCAATGCACCTGTGTAGCTATTATGTGCAGGCGTCACCCAACCTCCCTGTAGCAGCACTTCTAAAATACAGAGAAGCTAGTGATGACCCAAGAACATCGTGATGATATGGAGATTCATTTCAGTAATCTTCCCCAGCATACTGCAGTGTCCTGTGAATGGAAGTGTGACCTTGGAGTAGAATAATTTTTCAGATATAAATTCTGATAGAGCAAGGGTGGCTTTGATTACCATACAGCTCAGCCACACAGAACATTCTGCATCGCTCATGCCTTTCCAGCAAAGACTGTGGAGACTTCCTGGAGGTAATGAAAAAAATGAAACTTCACAGCTACTACATGATGTGCATTCTCCTCCAGCATTGCATCAGTATATCCTTCACTAAGTCTCATTCCTTTTAGCTTCTGTCATTAGACACCCATACCCAGCTTTTACTTCCATATGTCTAATTCATTGTTTTGGTGTCATTCAGTGCAGTGCAGTGATTTTTAACAACTGCTTTGTAAGGCCCTGAAGACAGGAGAAATTAAACTTCCGACATACCATGAGAGATCCTGTTATGCTGATGTAAAAATTATTAGAAAAAGCCCAGTTCTGGAATTTTCCAGCAAAAACTTTGAAGCTTTGGGAGGTAAAGATAATGAGCAGACATGTATTTGTTTATGGGAACTGCAAGTAGTGAAATTTGCTTATCAACAGCAAAAAAAAAAAGGCATAATTTGGCCTTACCCTGCATGAAAATAACAGAAAAACACAACAAAACCCATCACATAAAGTTTAGGTTAGATGGGAACTGCAAGCTGCACAGGTCAGATCAGGAATCACAAACTTTCCCAGAATGTAGTGGCCCTCGCTTCAAGGGTACATGTTCACCCTCTCCTGTGTCACATCATTCAGGGTTATTTAGACCTGGTACTTTACAGCAAGGCCACAGAACTTTTAATTCCTATTGCAGAGAGAATACAACTTCTTAATGGAACCGATACAGATGTGACTTAGATAATGAAGCCCAAATACCTTTGTATTTTCCATTTTTCATAGGACAGTAGGGAATGAATAAATATAATAGGTCCTGGGAACATTGCAGTAAGTTTTCCTTTGGATTTTTTTCTATGCATTAGACATGCATATATGCATTGTATCTTGCAAAGATAGTCACAATGTTTGTAATCTGGGATGGATGTAGATGACATAAATTTACAAGGGGTAAATAATCAACAGTGTGATTATATATGTCCGTTCTGTGATCATCTTTAGCACATTGCAGAATGAACCCCTATAGAGCTAACGTTTGTAAAAATGCTTTGTAGTCCTCAGATGAAAGACACTACAGGAGTGCAAAGCATTATTATCATTATTCAAACAGTACGCCTGAAATAAAGCATGAAACCACTGCCAGAGTGACTGTGGGGAGGTGGGAGCAGGGCAGGGGTGCAAGAGAGAGTGAAACAGCAGCTGGCATTCTCATTTGCTGCCATTAGCACGGATCACATATCTCTATGAGGAGAATCATTTTCTAATTCTATCTTGGGAGGGAAGAGGGGGAAAGAGAGGGGCATTCATTCCATGTCATTTAGAAAGGACCTTAAAGACCTATTTATTATGCTGCTTCCTTCAGGGAGTTTGCTATAGGGTTTTGATTTCAGCTATGATATACTGACTGCTGGAGGAGAAAAAAAAACTTCCTGAACCCGTGCTCTCTCTTCCTCCTCTCAACTTTGAATTTCACATCTAGTTAGGTTGCTCTCTCTTCCCTTTCTGTTTGTAATGTCAAAACATATATGCTGATACACATACACAGCAAGAAGATCTCTAAGACCTATGAATATTCCTGTTTCAAGAATCAGTATTGTGGAAGATGGCCTTGATCCTGTCTAGAAAGACCTGAGAGGAATTTGTTTAACTTTCTCAGCTGGGATTCTCATTTATTTAGAACAAAATTTAGTTTGATTTGTTCAGCTGAACAGTAGAGTTAAAATGGGACATGAATTTCATTTAATAACAATCAGAGCTTGCACTCTTTGACATGCAGCTCCTGCACCTAATTGCAGATATCCCTCTTCACAATGGAACAACAGTTTTAAGTATCAAATCATTCTGTCTACAGCTCTTATCCAATACTGGTTATTGCAACAAACACGTAATTGTTGCAATAAAAGCAACAAATAAAGATATTTACATGTAATAAGATAAAGGCAGGGCAAATAGGAATAACCAGGTTTTGGAGCATCTCTAAAACATTGACAGCAGGTGTGTTTTAGTGTGGCTGAATGAGAAAGCACCAAGATTTCAACAGTATTTGCCTGACCTTACCTCTTTACTGTGTTGGGAGTGGTGTGAGATAGGAGTCTTTACACATTCATCGACTGATGCAGTCCTCTACTTTTGTATGTTTCCTTCAGAGCACCAGACATTGAGCAAATGTTGTAAAAACAGAAAGTCTAGTGGAGTATTTTAAGGGGAAAAAACCCCAGAATTTCACCACAGACTAAATTCTTATGTTGTTCAAACTGGGGTAACTTCATCTTAAATCAGTGGAAATGTGCCAGTTCACTTCAATGAAAAGTTGTGCCCATTTTTAACAAGTATCTTGCAACTGAATTATGTGTGAGCCCAACTCAAGACTGTAACTACATTTAATCATGTGATAAGATTAGACAGAAGTGGATTGTCCCTGGCTGGTTCTCCTGTGCTTGTGAATGCCTCAACCACTTAGTCTGTATCAAAGACACAGTTAAAAATTCCAGGTTGCCATCATAAATTACCAGTGAATACACCACTAGAAATTCTCCCTACCACTGGGGCAAATACACTCACATTGCACCAAGTGTCACAACCTCTGTGTGGATCTGCATAGTTGATGCTGAGATAGGTAAATGAACTACTACTTTAGCTATCCCTTTCAAGCCAGTTTGCCATGCTGACTTATCAATGAATGTTGTTTGTCTGCCACATGTTGTGGGATTTCACAGGTCTAATAACCACAGACTGGCCCTCTGATAGCTATTGCAAGAGCTTGTGGCACTGGGACACACTGCTAAAGAAAGAAGAAAAGAACAAGCAGAAGACTTAAAGATCCTAGCTTACTGCTTTGTCTTTTATATTTCTTCTCTCACTGTTTTATTTTTCCTTAAAAGCTGGTGGTTGAAAATGTAAAATCATGTTGAAAGGATGACAGTCATTGAAAAAATGGCTGTTTTGACCAAATTGTCCCTTTCCTATATTGTCTTCATCTGCACCTTTGCCTAAGTATAAAGTAAGAAACAGAATTGCATTTTAAACACAGGCAGTTAGAGGAAATACAACAGAAGTATCAGGAAAAATAGAGGGTTTAATGTAATATTTTCTGAGATATAGACCTGTTCTAAAGGGTTTGCCCTTAAAAGCCCATTAGAATACATTAATTGTGATTTTTTTTATACTAAGTGACAGGGTGTACTCCTTCTCAGTATTGAATTTATGAATAAAAGACAATCGCCAGCCTTCGTTAAACACCGGTGAAGGCATTTTGCTGAAGCCTTTGCCTAGAGAATTCCATTTCTTCAGCTTCATTCACATTCAAATGTTCACACTGATAACTCATTTCTCCTCAGCCAGGGGAATAAAGGGGACCCTGATGCCTGATTCCACTTTCAATTACACTGCTGCAGCTCCAGAACAACTCTGAGGAAGTCAAGTTTCACACCAGTATGAAAGTCAGTACAAGAGCAGCTTTGGTCCAAAGGCTGCTGTGACAAGTGCGTCAGCCAAAGGTTTTTCCATCAGACTGGATGGTTCTGAGATGACAGTGTGAGAACACAGTGGCCTGGATGGCACTGCAGGATCCCATTAAAAAACTTGAACAAACAGTCCTGTCCTAATACTTGAGAAAGTGCAAAGATTTCCCTGTCCCCGATGGGCTGCATGCAGCTACAGCTGATTTGGTTCCTCTGGCACTGAGGGGGGCAAGGACAACAAGCTCAGAGGGGAGAGGCAGGGTTGACACTTGGTCTGCTGTCACGTCCACCACCCTTCCCTTGGGAGGCCAGCTCTGGAGACCTTGGTGAAATGCATGCAGCCTTGAATCATCCAGCACTTCTGTGAACATAAGCCCCACAACTGGCCTGAACTCTGCCTCCAGCCTCACAGCGAGGGGTCGGAGTACTGCCCAGAGTTTATAGCCAGATGTCAGCTTTGTAAGCCTTGAAAATATTCCCATTCAAGGTTGTTTTCACGTACTCAGGCCCTTTTCCAACTTGGGTGTGTAGCTCAAAGACCTCTAAAAGTCTGTCTAAAAATTTACCATGTTTGCAAAAATGAGAAGACACTACCAATGGAAACCTTTAAGACACTGTATCCACTCTGATCTATCTGGGCAAATTTTGTGTTTATTTTAAGATTTTTCTGTTTCCAGGCTTAGTGCAAAAATTCATGTAACCATCAATGTGACTGAAAGTGACTTTCTAAAAAAGAGACCAAAAGTTTGGATCTGTATTGAGACAGTTTGAAAAAGGGGCCTGGTATTAGATGCTTTGTTCACTGAAGAACTTCAGCATTAACAAAAATTCACCCAGAAAAAAGCTTTAATTGCTCCCAACAAGATAAAGTCACATCCCAAATCCACTCACATCTACTTGCTAAATTGATTGCAGATGGCCACTTGCTTTTTACAATTTTTAGTATAAACTAAGAAAAACATTTGTACCCCAGATGCAAGAATCTTCATCAGAGAAGAAAGGCTAAAACAATAAAGTGATTCTCCATGTAGGTCTTTATCAGTGTCTTCATGAAAGATGGTCTTTCTATTGATAAGGCTTGTTACCTTCAGATTGTCCTAGAAAATTACCCCAAGTCCCCAAATTCCAAGGAACAAATATTAATCCAAGTGTAATAAAAGTGGAAATCAAGAATTTGGAGACTCATTATCCCTCAGCCAGCTGCAGTCTTGTAATGCAGGCCAGAAATGCAGCATGATGCATTGTTGTGTCAAATAAACAAAATCCAGTACCTAAATCCATCCAGAATACCTGTTTTTTAGCAGAAATTTCTAGCCAACTCAGAGTTTCTTCATTTCCCTCCTGTGTAATTAGCTATTAAATTACTTTCGCTCAAAGCAGTTAATGCTATTCTACTTGGAGTTATTGTGCACTCAGTATAATCAGATTCTGTGTCTTTAACAATAGTACATTGGAATGGACTGAACACAGAGTAAAAATTAATCTGCATTCAGTGTTGTAACATATACAAGGGAAAAAATGAAATGAGTCACTGCTACAGCCATGCTACTGGCCTTGCCCTGCACCAGCCAGGAAAACAAACTTTCTGGCTGACTTCAGGGATCTTAGGGTTTCACTGATCAGTTTTACAGAGAGCTTACAAAGGAATTGTTGTGACAAGTAGCTAAACCAGAAAAGATTTGTGGGGTTTACACATCTCTCAGTATCAGGAGAATGCATCAAAACTGAATATATCACTGTATTAGAAGTATAAACTTATAAAACTTCATCCCCTTTATATCTCCAGGCCTATATCTCTCTGCCAGAGAAGCCCTCAATCTCCCATTGCCACTGACACCTTTTCCAGTGCTCAACCTTGCCTATATTGCCCTGGCTCACTCCAGTGATCTCAGGCTCTTCCCCTGTCATTCCTGAGAAAAGGAGCGGGGAGAAGAAGTATCTCTCCCTCCTCCCCATCGATGATGCAGGGAGCCACCCTCTTCCATTCCACTGAGGATGTGGGCAGCTGGTGATGCACCAAAACGGTCACAACCCTCCTGAAATTTGGAGGAAAGCATGTGGATGGAAAGGGGTCAGAGGAAGTGGTTGGAAATCAATCTGTGTCTGCTCAGGCCTATCACTTCTGCAACCATTTTAATAAAAGCCTATTTAATTCTACATACTGTAGTAGACAGGGTTTTTCAGAGAAAAGCATTACCAAAGCCACAGAATTCTGCAAATTCCAATTTTGTTTCTTCTGCATGTTTTTAATTCAGTTTACCTTCCCAACATAAATAAAGTACATTAAATATTGTGGCAGTGGATATTTTGGTGAGCCAAACAGTAAGAAAAATGTGTGTACAAGATAAAAGATACGGTACATAAAAAGGAGACAAGTAGGTTGCATGGAGAGACAGGTCACCAAAGAGACACATTTCTAGGAAAGTATCACTGTACAACTCCTGAGGAAGAGTAACCTGAACCTGTAAACACAGTAGATCAAGGAAGATGAGAAAGTGAAGCATCTGACCATCTCCTTGCTGAAAAAGAACAACACACAACTGAGACACTGGCATAAACATCCAAAAACTGTGCACAACTTGTGTCCACTCATGCTGAGCTTTTTGTTGAGGCCTTCATTGCTATTTTTTCCTGTGGAATCTTTATGTAGTCATCCCCCAGGCCTTAGCAGACATTACAGATAGCCAGTGCACACATATTGCAGAAGGAAGCAGCTAAGAATTTAACTTTCTATATTTACAAATATGTTGTCATGACACTTCCAGCTGGAAAGTTGAATCAGTTGCAGTGCAATCCTATGAACACAGATAAGGAACAACATCTGACGGAAGACGTATAACCATACAAAAGCCATGTTTGGGGAAAACACGGAAAGGCCAGTGGGCAAATTCTGGCTGATGTGAGAAACCCACTAAGAAGGAGATACTATCACTTGGAGTTTACAGAAGGAGATGTAGGCAGAACAGGACAAGCTTTGGATAGGGCTGTAGTTTCATGCCAGAAACTCTCAGCATGAAAGAGAAGGGAAAACAGTCACTTGTGCAGCTTTGCTGCTGAATATGCAGACACGTGTCAAGGACAGGCATCTTGAATACACTAAGGTTAAAAACAGATCCCTGTTGACAACCTGAGCCTGCTGAAATGTGGAGCTCCATTACCCATAATGGAGCCTCTAAGGAAATAGCTGGCAAAGCTACATCTTTATTCCCACTGGAACTTCCAGATTAGGAGTGACAAGAAAGACTTCAGGTATACCAGACTCACACTATTACACAGATGGAAAACTGGTGTAATTATAAATGTACTATTCAGGGACTTTGGGGCAAAGCATTCCTGCTAGTAAAGCTAAAACTGAACCCAGATATACTGTGTTAGAGAATCTCTCCTGACAACCCTCTGCTGTACCTTTTGGCATGTACACAAGAACTTCTGGCTGGTCACAAATACCTCTGGCATCAGCCCAGCCTGCTGGGCAAACAGAACCATTCATTAGAGCAACTCCCAGCCACCAAAGCTGTAACTAATGACATTGCTATTACAGAAGGAGCTGACAACAGTGAAGCAATTCAGAATTATGATATCAAAACATCCTGAGAAACAGGAAAGCATTAAGGAAATCACCAGAGCAGAGGTTGTGAAAGAAATCTCAGGATGTAGAAAGAGGCAGCCATCTTTCCAGAGGCTGCACAGAAGACAGAAGACTGAAAGTCATGGGGCTGGGGTATAGTCAGAGACCTAGTGCAGAACCTCATCCCGCATAAAATGAAAGAGAACCAGTAAGTAGGCACTGACCTGAAGTTAACACACATGGGAAAATACTGCATGGGGTTTCAGACCAAGACTTAGAAGTCCACAATACTGAGAATCTAGCACATGAGAGATTAACATCACTTAGAAACACCCCTCCACCCCTTCTGATCTCCCCTAACCTTTCTGAGAAGAGCATCAAGGTATTTCTCCATTGGGGTCAAAACTACTGCACCTCACGGCATGAGAGGGCAGCAACATCTTTGCTTCCTTGCTTAAAGACCCCAGGAACACAATGGAGACAGATCCCAGGGCTGATCAGATCCCATGAAGCAACTTACATGAGAGGTAACCCCCCTGGCTCCAGTTGGATTGGGAAAAGTAATATTGCCTCAGGGTGACTGGCAGTAATCCCAGGAGGCTGGGAATTATCTCATGAGACTGGTACGTGTTTTACACCTGGGGCTGGAATTCCATGTGAGGTGATCCAAAAAACTTTTGCAGTGTGTTGTTCATGAATTTAAAGCATAAAACCATATTTTCTAATTTTCAGACTTTACAGTTTCAAAAATCTCAAACCTAAACCTAAGGAAGTGCTGACAGGCACTTTTTCACTGTTAGTAACAGGAACTGTATCATCACAGCATATCACCCCTCTCACCCCCACAAGGAAGGTCTGCTGAGGGGCAGGAGGATAAGAGGCAATCTCAGGGACCTGATGGTGTAATGTGTAAGACACCATAACACACCTTGCCCAGCCAACTGCTTGCTGTGTACTGTAGCAGCATTCAGGAAATCCAGCACCAAAAGGTGAATATGAATGCAATCCATATTCCCTCAGATGCCTGCAGAAGTAACTGCAGCAGCAAAGACAACCCAGAGCTTCATGTCAAAGACACAGAAGGCAAAAGTATGTTGCTTATCAGGCAGCATGGACCATCACATGCCAGGATGAGGTATTTTTCCAAGGACTGGACAGTTACTCAGCGTAGACTGAAGGGCCAGGGAAATATGATTGCTTCCCATGAAGAGCTCAGAGAAGGAGCAGTGTTAGGCACACAGGGAAAGGAAACAGAGTGAGAGCCAGCAGCCTGTTTGTCACAAAAAAAAAAAAAAAAAGACCTTGAAGACTTTGGATTGCAGTACAAATGGATTATTACCCTTCTGTCAAATAGCTACATAAAATAAGGGGAAAAGGCAAGGTCCAAGTTGCACTGGAATACCTGTTATATGGGGTAGCTACAGATCCAGGATGGCAAGAAGAAAGGCAATTGCAAATAGAAGACATCCAGCACGGGAGGAAAAATAAAACCAAAGCCAGGGCACATGGGATGAGCCTCAGTCTACAGCATGGGATTCAGAAAAATAGGTTTATGTGACAGCATTTCAGGCTGACAAATAATAACTCAAGAGAATCAAGCTGGCAACATGAGGGGAGCAAGTCCCTGCCATCAGCTCTGATAGAAAGCTGCTTCAGACACCTGAGCACCCATCAGATGTAGTGGCACATGATGTAGTCAGGCCTCATCATTCTTTTCCCCAACAACTAATAGCTAGGGAAAAAAACCACAAAACATTTATGGAATAAAGATGGTTCCAGAAGCTGGAAAAGGTGATAATGGGAGGCCTAATCTCTGTATCATGTGTTGCAATGGAGGTGGAACAGAGGGCCAGGAGGTGTCACCTGGAGTAGCTCATAGGGACCACCTGGAAGCCTGTCTGCACCTGGCCAGAGTGCTGCCTGCACCTGCAGTGTCTCATAGTAAAGGGTTTCAAGATTGTTTAAGATTCTGAGGTTGGAGTGTGTTCCTTCTTAGCCAGAATGCAAAATGAGGTGCAATATTCTATTTCATTTTAAGGCGTAAGACATACTTACTTTCTGCTAGACCCCAGGGAGGAGGAGATAGAGCACAGGGTCTGTGACCAAGTTGCAGCTCATTGCTTGCACAGATCTAAGCAGCTAAGACAGCTAAGCACCACGTATTGCTCAAGGTAGACTGTAAAGTTACAGTCTTGAGTACTGTGTTAAGGAGTGTTGTGATACGAGGGGATTGTTACTTGAAGAAGATATTAAAGCAATTTCTTGAACACTTGCTCATTAACAATTCTGTTGCTTTAACAGGAGTAGGATGCTATGTCAGGAGCTGTGAGTTTTTCTTAAGAAATGCTAAATCATGCCAAATATGCCTGATCCGAATCTCATATCAGTCCTAAATATCAGTTTCCTCAATTTGCCAGAAGATCTCGGACTTGGCTTTTAAACCTATGTTGCCAGTTCAGATAATTTATAAGAGATCTTTATCTATTTCAAACCTTACCATGTCTCTGAAGAGAAAAAGTCCCCAAAAATGCAATTTGTAGGTTTTTTTATCCTTCACTACCCAGTCCTACAAAATTTCTGATCCTGCTATCTCACCGTCTGATGGATTTTCTGGTTCTTTTCTTTATCTCTCCCCAGTTGGTATGATTTGGTCTATCCCTTTCACACATACCCCCCTGCTGCAGGTGCCTGCAAACAAAGGATGAAAATATTTTTCCCTACACATCAGACTTGAAACGGTTGCTGTGGCTGTAATTGTCTTGTTACAGTGCACACCTTCCCACATTAAGGACAGTGATGTGACTGTCTCAGGTTTTCAGCTGACTAAGCTGAGGCCTAGGGTTACTGGAGAAGGAGAAGACATACTGAGCCACCTAGACATGCTGGTAGAATGGAGAAGATAGTGGGGAAAGCCCTTGAGATATCCCAGTGTTTTATTGAAATCAGGACAGATCCCAGTTTCAGCAAATCAGCTGGGACCCCAAGAATGCTTTGCATGGCTAAGACAATCCCAGTAACACAGCACATCTGGTAACCCTATGGACAGAGTTAAAGAGAAATAAAGCTCCCAGGGAAAAGGTCAAAACTTTGATTAATATCCCCTAGAAAAGCAAAGTGCTTGATGCCGATCTCACAAAAGTTTTGCATTACTGAAACTCCATTAATTTTACTGGAGTCACCACAGACTTTCACCACTGCTGGAGCAGCACTTCCTGGTGGGTAAACTTCGGTGCCCTATTCCTTGCTTCCCCAAATTTCAAGATATTCACACTCCACAGGCATGGGAATGTCTCTGGATTAGTTGTCAGGGGACTTGATATGTGTATCTTGGTGTGTATATTCCCAGCTGCTCCACATCTCTTGTACTTTACCGTCCAGCTCTGGCAGGCACTATCCTGGCAGATGGTCATGCATGGACAGCTCAGTATAGAAGCCCATGTTGAATGTCCTGCTTATATATAGATAAAAAAATACTCATATATTTTTATTTACTCACTGTTGTTTATATACTCTGCTTTGGACATTTAGACATTAAGAGAGTTGATAATCCAGAGCCTCAGCACCCTAGCAGATTAGTCCCATGATGAAGCAGAGATGAGCAGTAGCAAGCTGAATGGCTTCTCTTTGCAGTAAAACTGCCCAGATATTCACCCCAAAAATTCCTAGATAAAGCTAATTCCTCCAGCTAAAATATTCATGCTCTCATCTGAAGCTCTTGGCATCCAGTCTTTTACCATGAGAAACATTTTCTCTCCCATGCTTCAAAAATCACCACCTGGGTTATGGCTACACAACAGCTAACTAAGATGGTTTATAAGAATGACATTCCCCTCTGACCTCCTGAGCACACATGGATGCTGCACAGGGCCCAAGGTTTTCTGGGTGCACCAGAGGTTAGTTTCCCATAGAGCTGTGGCAGACTGCTAGCCATACCCAAAATAAAAGTACTTATTTGGCTATGCTGCACTATGAGGGAGGGAATAAGATGCTAAGCTCAGCATTCCCAGGGAGGTACACATTGTGAGTAACTTTCACATGTGTTTTCTTTCCTCACCTCCACATGCAGAACAAAAGCAAAACGCAGGGCACTGTGAGCCTGGCAGAGTGCTCATGCACTACCATTTTTTGCAGTGATTTTGCATAGATTTTGCAGTGAAAGTAAGCAGAGGCCTCAAAGCCAACTGGGCAGCCAGACTGGAGAAGGAATGACCCTACAGCTGGGGCTCAGGTCAGGACCTCAGTGCCTTCAAACCAGGACAAACACAAGGCATTAGAGCTTTGTGTGAGACCCTGGATAGAAGAGATTGCTGTGTGAGCACTGCAGGCAGGTAGGGCTGGGCTTCTCCCTCACAAACTTAGGGATGTTTGATATTCTCCAATTCACAAATTGTGTGTGTTTCTTTCGTTTACTGAACTTTAGATTTCCTGCATACTGTACATTGAGCAGAGCGATTGCAGTAGCATATGTACCCAAAGAGCAGGAAACAGACTGCCAATGATCTTCTCAGGCTATCGGCAAAATAAACAAACATAACATGCACATCAGGTGGTCTGAGTGCCAGCACTGGGATAAACTGAATCTGCAGAGAAAGTGCCATTGGAATTTCCCTTTAAACCACACCAAGTTGTAAAGCTGCCTGGGTGCGGGGAGCAGTCAAAATCAGATCAGCGTGTGAATGTTTTAAAAGGGGTAGATTAATTCATGTGAGCCAGGCAGCTCAGCTGGAACTTCTTGGCTGCTGGCTTCAGCTGCCTGTCTCCTATTAGCATTCTTTTCCTCTCCTTGCAAAAAGCCTTCCCTGGTGAGAAGACAAGTGTTCCCAGTGGGCACACTCATGGTGCTGGCACTGGGCTGGCACTACCAGCCTTTTCTCCACAGCTAATGGAGGTGGATGCAGAGGGTCTGTCCCTGGTGACCAGAGAAAGTGGACCGAACCATCAAAGGTGGTTTTGACCCAGAGCACAAGTGTGTAACATTCTCCCTGGGGCTGATGGCTCAGAGGCAGTGAGGGGGCAGCTCTCTGGAACAATCATTTCCTGGGGAACTGAACCTGGCTCTGAGTAGGAGACTCCAAAGGAGTAACACACGTACATACATGTGTGTGTGCTTGTGTGTGTCTGTATATAAATATTTATATATATACAGTGCGTACATATGGCTAGAGGCTTGAAGTGATTGACTTCTGGGAAAGATGAAAAATGTTACTGAACCCTTGTGGGAAAGCCAGAAAGAATTTAATAGAAAATTACAGCCTTTCTCAAGAATTTAATATAGAATTATATAGGACAGTTAAAAATAACAATAGAAAGGATATTACTCTCTATTAAACTCTATAGGTTTCAGAGGAGTTTAAATAGGGCTTTTTAATGTTTCTGCAAAGATTCCTATTACATCCTGTAGGGCTTTTCCACACAGATTCTAGAAGCCATCAGGGAAAACCTGGTGCCAGTGAGCTCCGAAGCAAACTAGTCACGTAATTCTGGTACTCCACATTAGACCAAGTTCTGCATCTCCACTGCAGCTTCAAGAGCTTCTATGAGATTAGAAAAGTATCAGGGAAACTGGGGCTTCGGAAGAGACTTTGTGTTCTGGTGCCCCAGAAACATGTGGTCATCAACACATTAAACAGCCTTTCCTCTTTGCACTGGACCTTTGCACGGGGAGGTATAGATGCAATAACTAATAATAAGGAATAAGCCTCCTTTTGGATTGAGATACTATACTAAATATAGTTGCATGAAGTAGGACAGTGTATCTGGGGACAACAGTAGCTGGGACACACTCTGGAAAGCAGCCTGTGAGGCATGTGGGTACTAATCACTGCCTTCAGCCAAAATGCTACCTTTGGCCAAAGTTTTTGTTTCAGATTTATTCTTCTAACAGAATAATACATGTCTACTGGCTTAAGTATTTTAAGTGTGTTGAATTAGACACTTCATGAAAGGTATCCATGTTCATAGCCCTATCTTGATGCATAATAGAACAGTGGAAAAACAATTTCAGCTTACAGCACCCCTATAAAACATCATTAAACAGTGAACTACAAATACAGTAAAATAGGATTGAATTACCTCTTTTTGGCCATGGAATATCCATTTTGTGCATTCCAGTGCCTTCAGTTTAATTGTGCTTAAAATTACTGAATATACACTATACATTTACCCCTCAGCAAAGCCATCCTAAATATGCTAAAATCCACCTCTTGAAACTCATGAGACTTAAAAAACTGTTGCCCACCTTCTTCAGTCTGCACTGCCTGACAGCATCTCAGACAGATACTTAAGACAGCTTAAAAGACCTAATGCAAAACTCAGAAGTGCTTACTCTGACATCTGAACACATCAAAGCTTAGCACCAAGCCCCTCCCTGACCCAGACAGTGGTACATGTCCATTGCAAAGTACTATTCTGTACAAAAATTATTCTTGTTAACCAGGAGATATTCTGAGAATGGGAAGCAAACTTGTGACTTTGTTTAGTTCACAGTATTGCAGTTTGGTGATCTGTCCAAAGAAATTTTTTAACTATTCTTTGAATCCTGCTAGACTTCCATCACTGCAGTGAATCTCAGTATTATATGACTGAGAATTTCATATGCTAAAATGTCAAAAGGCCCTGTGGTTTCATTTAATGTCTTCTGCTCATAATGTTTTAAACTATTGGAATGAAAAAGCCCCAACACTATACTTGACCCTAAAGTTTATTATAATCTATTGATATATTTGTTGTCAATACCCTAACAGCCCCCCAACAACTCAGATGGTATTGATTTTCTTTTAGATTGTATGAATTTGGCTTCCTTAGCAATTATTTAATTGTCAAAAGATGCTCATCCCTTCAAGTTTGAAATTCAGTTATTTTTGAAAGTAAAAGTAATTTTAAGTCAGCAAGAATTAGTGCATGGGTCCTAAATATTTTTCATGATCCACCTAACATTACATATATGTTACCTGAGAGGTGTCTAAACAGAACAAACATGAAGGCTGAGGCTGTCTTTACACACCAAATGGAGCCACAGACAAATCTCCTCTACAGCACAGGCTCAAGATGCTTCGAGGATTAATGCAGTCATAGAAAATTTTTCATGTGAAGATTTTTACTTGCATAAATGTGTCTGCAAGATGAGTTTCCAAAAGCTGGTAGGAGGAGATACTGAAGGGCCCATTAGGGAGACTTGTCTGTGAAACCACATTTTCCATATTTTTTTGTGGAAGAACTCTCAGTGTGAATTGCTGGCTAATGCTGTAAAAACAGCTGAAACATTAGTTGTGGCTGAATCTAATTCTTCCCCGGTTGTCATTCTTTCAAGTCCTACTGAATCCAAATGCTCATTGGGAATACAAGTGCAAGGAGAGGAAAATCCCTCTGCCTGGTGAGAGAACCAGAAGCAAGAATCCTTCCGGGGCAGCCTTATCAGCAAACCCTTGGAGACTTATCAGAAGATAGACATCCAGAGGTTTTCAAGCTGCCTTTTTGTACTTCTCCCCAGGTCTGAAGTTTGATCTTTTCACAAGATGTAAATCAGTTTCAGTAATTACCATAATAGATGGTTTGCTCATGTTTTCTTGCTGGGAAAAAAATACCATGTCTTATGAATTCCTCAGTGCTGTAACATCAAAGCAGCAGGGTCCGCATCAGCAGATGCAGAGGGGAGGGGAGACCAATTTGATGAGGACTTATGATAGATTGAGATTTCATTTAAGAGACCATCCTGAATGGTGTAAGCCAGACTGAGCTCTAAAATTTTGTAGTTGGGCATGAAAACCAGAGGTAGACCAGAGGTGCTTGCCCTTTAAGAAATGGAGTGATACATCGTAACCAAATAATTAGGAAAAGCCAAAACATTTTGAAATAGCACATCAGGGAATTAGAGGGAAGTCAGGGGGAATCTTACTCTGCTGGCAGCACAGGGGGAAAGGATAGTGTCTGAAACTGGGTCACAAAGGTTCCTTCTGGACTAAAGGGGGCACAGAGATGCCATCTCTTTCTCCCTTTGTCTGCCACCCTTTAATGAGGATAGACAAGGCCAAAATGGCCAAAATGCTCGGGGTGTCCCCATCAGCAGGGGCCTTCCTGGTAGTTTTCTGCATCTGGATGAGAATCCCAAGAGCCAAACTAGATAATTTCCCAGTTTCCTGTGAATGCAAAAGTGGGGCTCAGTGAATCTGGTATCCCAGCCCCCAGTCTTTTTTTACCTCTTTGCAGAAAGAGCTTACAGGTGTAACACCAATGCAGCTTCACACATTTTTCTCTCTCTTCAAATTTTACTTGCTTTGACTGAAACAGAGAATACGGGAGAGCTGCAGGGATCAGGGCACAGATTCTGCCTTCAGACAGGCAGAATTGCCTTCCCCCCCCCCAGAAAAATTTAACAGCATTACTTTTTTGTGCAGGAAAAGCAGCTCTGTGTGCTATACCCCAATGAGCAATAGGTTCACTGCATGGAGAAATGGTAGGAGCAGAGGAAATGAAATTTAACAAGAGAGAGGAAAACAAGTAAACATTAAATTTTTTTTCAAGGGAGTCCATGTGCAAGTGATTAACTTTTGCTATCGAGGGAGGATAAAGAGAGAGCCAGGATCTTTTGTAACCATTACAAGAACTGAACACAGCAGCAAACATGGAGAATTTCACCAGTTTGGCAGATGCCATAAAATATTTTTAGCTCAAACACCTTATGTTGTGGTCCCAACACTGACCCCAGCCTAGCTATATGTAATCTCAGGAAACATTGCATTAGCTTTCACAGAATCTCACTTGTGACCAACTCTCACAAAGCTGCAAGTCTCAAGGGAAATTTACAGCCCCTGAACTGGGTATGTTCCACAGTGCAATGACAAATGCCAGCTCGTCTGCAAAGATAGAGTGTTCCTACTCTCAGCATCCTCAGGACTGAGGGAGAAGGGCTGGTGTTGTGGAGCAGCTGAAGAATGCACACTGCTCAAAGCTCAAGAACGTGGAAATGGCAGAGCCTTTTTTTAAGGCCATTAAAAATGACATCTTAACAACATCTGCAATTAAAAATTCTGAGTTGGAAGGGTTCTTCCAAAAAAACACGTGGATCATAGAATTCATTCCATTCTTATGACTTAAAAATTTGAAAGCATAAGCCTAGAAAAATGTGAGAAGTGCGTCTTCCCTGTGTGCTGTTTAAGCAGCTTCCTCAATTACAAACTGCAGTGACAAATCATAGTGCACTGATCCTAAGGTGTGCTCCAGCCCCGTGCAGCACTCCACAGCTACAGATGTTACTTGGGAAGGGTGTCACTTTTGTATGTCACATTCCTATATGTCACAAATACATTTCATAATCTGTGTGTCCAAGTGAGAATGACACCAGAAGCTTTTAAAGGGGAGCAAATAACTCAAAGGTTTGGTAGACCAGTTGTACTTTTCATTTTCATGTTGTTGGTTCAGGTCTATTCATCAAAAAGCTGTGGGATTTCTGTGAAATGAGATCTTGGCTTCTCTGGTCTAGGTCTGAGCAGAGCAGGGGGTTCTCCTTAAGATCTGGCATGTTATTAGTGTTATCAAGGCACACTTTTTACTGAAATGGACAAACATAGTGTGAATTGGCCGTAAGGACACAAAAGGTCAGCTCGAACAGTACGCCTGTGGCCAGGAGACCTCCTGCTACTACAGGTTGTGATTTACATGCCTTAAAGTTGAACACACATCTTCCTATTCCAAGGCTGCAGGATGCCACCCTTGTCAGGCTTCTTAATTCACGCTAAAACGAAACAAAACAATGGTGAAGAGTAAAGAAGGGACTCCTTGGTGGGCTTCCTGGGAGCTACCTGGCAAGAAGGATAAAATGGCAGCTATGAAAGCAACAATCAAATTGGAGAAATGTTGGGATAGGGTTAATACAGTTTTGTTAATTATCTGGTAAGGACCTGCTCAGATGTACTTTGTCTCTGCATGTGCACACACACAAACACTTGCTTCAGTACCTTGCTTGAATAATAAGGCACAACAGGGCAATCATTGTTGTACTGTAATTGCACTCCTCGGGTGTACGCCAGCCACGAACCTGAAGGAGGAGTGCTATCAGCAGCCTGAGAAGTATGATTATGGCCCAACAAGGCATGCCCTGTTGTGACTTATTACAATTAGAAAAGCTATCTACAGTGTTGCAAACATTTAGGCAAGGGCAAGGAGAAATGCTTTTTAAAAGCCTGTGTTCTGGTAGTGCATATTTAAAATGTTGTACCTGCTGCTAGGACTCCCCATTAGCCAATCATATCGCTCAAGTATCCTTTGAATGACATACTTCATGCCTCATCTCAACTCTATGCTGAAAGATTAGAGGAATTAGTAACATTTTTCAACCCTTTTTGAGCTCTCAAGAGACCTGGAAAGCAGTAAGTGGCACACAGCAACTGATATTCGACAATGCCCCTTGCCAACAACAAAAAGCATTGTCGATTATCTGGGGGCAATTAACTGCTTTCCTCCCAGACAAATATACTTTTTAGCAAACACTTTACAAGTATAGTTCAGAGACACTAGCTGAAAGGAAGAAATTTCTTTTTTTTTGGCCCATGCTTGCATGGGTGAACATCTATCCATTCTTCAGCTTTCAAACAAGGGCCAAGTGGGAATGAGGAAACCTACTCAGTTTACAGGGCAGTTGTGAAGATTGATACAGTCTACAAGGTATTCAACTGGGAGGCATTACAAGCATGCAAAAGAAAGTATTGGGGAAATCACAGAAAGGGTAAACTGTGAAACAGGCAAATGGAAGAAATCATTCACCCGACTGTGAAAGAAATTTTTAAAACAAAGACAGTGACTTTCCTGTGTAGGGTCCCTAGCAGAAACTTTGTGTGTGTGGGGGTTGCTCAATAATGCTAAAGTTAACTGGACACTATGGCAGGATGCATGACTGGAAACAGAAATGTAAGAATGTGTCCTGCATGTTCAGAAGGCTCTTTCAGCTTGAATTAGAAAGATAGCTTCAAACAAACAAAGTGATTGTGCACAGGTTTTGATGAAATCTGAGCTCGCTCCAAACCACATTGGAGTAATAGCTGCTGCAAAGCAGTCCTTGTGAGAAAACAGAGCTAACACAGACTTTGCAGCTTCAACCAGTTTGGGGAAAAAAATAATAAAAAAAGAAGAGGGGGGGTGTTTGCATACAATATTAAATTCAGAGCACTTTACAGACAACATCTGGACATTGGGACAGCTGGAGCAGTGTTGTGCAATGCCTGTGAAGTGCAGAAAAAGAACCCTAAGAAATTATCCTGTGATAGCTAATCATCAGCCAGTCAAAACACGTTGGAACTAATATATATTAATCACTGGAAACCTTAGATAAGTTCAGTAAACATTGCTTATTACCATAAATTTAAAAAAAAAAAAAAAAAAAAAAAAAAAAAAGGCTTTGAAACAGCACTCTGCTCAGGACTCTAATCCAGAGCTCACTGAAATATGCTGGAATGTTTCCATTCACCTCAGTGAGTTTTGTGCACTGAGCTTTTTCAAGCCCAGGCAGCAGTTCAAAAATAACTTTACAGCATTATCCCAACTGCTTGTTTGTGTACGAACAGAACTGAAAGAGTACACATGGCCAAGCAGAAAAAGAGCACTTAAGAATATTTTTAAATTGCTGTCACCAAAACTACTGACAACATAAAAATTCAACTATTTATGATGTTGTAACATTGGTTTTAATAGGGATGGTGGTGGAGAAACTATGTGCAATATAATCAACAAACAAACCCCAAGGCTCTCTCGAGGATTTTAATAGGCAGAATATTTAAAATATCAAACAAACAATAATAGTGAAAATCAGTATACAATTAAATAGCTTTAACAATCAGTCCTGAGATTTTCTCTCAAAAATTTGTTCAAACTCTTTCATAGTCAGCTCACAAGCTGGAGAAAACATGACATATATTTTAATGTGACCCACTAGGACAAAAATAAAGCTGTGTTTGTTCACTGTTGCCTGACTTTGGGTTCATAGAGTTAGACTGAATAGATTAGAAATGAATCAAAATGTTTAACATCTGCCTCCTGTTATTAGGATATTCTCTTCCTATTTATAAACAAATGCTTTCTTGGGGTTAGGCTGCAGATTCCATTCCTGTGGACTCATGTTTCCTTAGCAATCTGAATTTGAGACCACAAGTAAAAGGTATATAGTCTTCTGAAATTTATCAGTGAATGAGGGGAAAAAAGAATTAATTAACAGACAGTAGAATCCACTTGCTTGGTCTTACACAGCCAGCACCTGACCATATGCTGCAAGACACTGTGTTAATACAAACAAAGGTTTTTTTATTAGAATTAGCTCATGAAAAGCACTTCTCTATGCTTCAGTTAGAATAAATGATCTTAAGTTTGTGTGCATCGTCATCACATCTTGTCAAGACTCTTATGCTATTGAGGCTCATATATCTCTGTAGCTACTGATGTATCTGCTTGCAAATCCAAACATTTCCATAAATAAGGTAAATGGAACACATGTCCTTTGTTCTCTTGGTTCCTCTCTACTCCCTTTCCATGGTAGTTTATGTTAATCTCTCCTTCAATCTACTTACAGTCTGTGTGTTAGCTTGGATTCCTCCTTTCTTCCTCACACTGAGTTTCCTCCCCTACTCTGGTCTTTTCCAGTTGATGTATTGAAAATGTATCCCTTTGCTTCACTGACAGCCTGGTTTGTGTCTCTGTCATCTCTCACTCACCCCAGTGTAACACTTTCTTCTCTGGGCTACCTGACTGCATGACTTTTGCTCTACCTGTTACTCTGCATTCTGCAGAAAAATAATCCTCCTTAGCTCAAAAAAATAGCACTGCTTCCCTCCTTAGAAAATTTCTTTCAGAATGGACTTCTGCCCTTTCCAGCTCTGTTCTGTTCTGTGTACTCTCTCCAGCTTAACCTGCTTTAGTCAATACTCAACAGTACCTGCAGGTCTGGGATTAATATAGCCTTTATAGATCATAGTGATAGTTTTTCTGTTTGTGTCTAGAGTATATTCACAGCCCAAAACCTTAAAGTACACAACCCCACAGCATAATACTGCATAACACACAGGTAGGGAGTTACATGGACACATTCACCTCCTACTTCGTTTCAAAGGATCGGGACCTTTGAAAATAAGGATTTCAAAAAGATGAACATTTTTTGAGAATGAGACTTTATAAGATCACCTATTCCAACCAGAAGGATCACAATTAAAGTGGGAACAAAAAAAAAAAAATCTGCGTCATCCATGACATTTTCTAACCTGTTCCTAAATCATTTAAGTCAGTCATCTCCATCCTAGAGACCAGAGTTGGCACCTCCTCCCAAAGTGGAACCAAACTGCCCTCGCCTCAGCATCAGCCCACCACTTCTTGCTCTACCCAGAGAGAACACAGTGAGCTGTTTATTTCCATCCTCTTCTGGAGCAACTTTTAACGTACTTGAATTTTCTAATCATCTTTCTCTCTAAGTCTTCCCCTCTTTAGACTAAACAAACCCAATTTTTTACTCTCTCTGACTGTTCAGTCTTTCTTTGAGCTAGCATTAATTGGTGCCCATCCTGCTTAAAGCTGAAACCAAAGGCAACCTAGCTGTGAACAGAAATAATTGCAGAGCTCATTTACTCTTCCACAGTGAATGAGAGGTTCTTCCTCAAACAGTCTGCATCCTCCACTTTTATTACTTGCTTTAAGTATTACTTGATATAAACCTGGAATGAGCACCTTAATACAAAAGGTAACATTACTAAATATGATAATGCAGATATAGTAACAAAGCAGCAATTCATAGCCAGTACATTTTTTCTTGTTCCCTTTTCTCCCTCACCTTTAAGAAGATTTATTGATTACCTGACGTCATTGCATATGCAAAGAGATTTTGGCTTACACATTGAATGGGAGTTGCTCTATGTGTTCCATTTATGAATTTAAATCTAATTTAATTCACTGATTTTGTGCATAAACTATCATGGTATATCCTTGGATTTTCAGTTAAAAGAATAATTGCAGAGCTTGTTTCTTAGCCAATGTAAGAAATGTTACTGCAAACCTTGTATATATAAAACCAATATATTCTGATGATTATTTCATCAAATCAAGCAATGGAAAACTTACAAATGTGGCGTTGATTACTTCATGTCCTAAGCGGAAAAAAATATATAACACATTCTACCTAATATATGCCCATAAAGAAGAGTAATGTATTTCTAGAATGTCCCATACAAGCATTATTTCCTGAAGATGACATTTTAATGATATTTGACATTCAGAATGTTGCAGGTTGAAAATCTGTCATATCTCTTTAAATATCCTGGTATACACACGTACATGCATATGATCTCCATGGCATGTATTCTCTCACTGAATTAAATTACATACCTAGGAAGGCCATGCCCATATCTCTTTTCACAGGGAGTTCACTTAATACATTTTCCTAAGTTTGGTTAATCACTCAAAGTTTGAGACACTTTGATTTAATCACTCCAAGTGTCTTTAGCACAGTTTAGGTACTAAGTGACCCTGTGTGTGTAACTCATGCTTCTCCCCTCAAAATGTTTTGATTTTGGTCCTTCTCATCACAAGTCAAGCAGCACATGGGCTGCACAGTGCCGCACACCCTTGTGCTGACCTGGCCCACGTTCACACCGACCTTTGAACACAGTCTTTAGGGCACTTTCATCGCTCTCTCTCTCTGTGTCAATTAATACTAATCATCTACTCTGTATGGTCTCAAAAAGATCTAGTTCCTCTTTTAATTGGAGGAGTCAAAAACAAGGGCTAAAAACTAAGTAATCTCTTGGACAGAGCCACAGAGCCTCCGATCTGCCTTTGGCTGAGAGGAACTTTCACCTACCCTACATCTGTACAGGAGACATGACCTCAGCAAGATCTCTCCTTCCTGGCATGCTTGGTGCCCCACATCTTTATTTTCACCACCCACAGGTGATTATTTTAAAATGCAAAGTGTCTGGCCCCTGCCTGGTGGGAGGCAGCAAAAAAGCAGCACAATTGCTGAGCTGCTTTACATACTAAGGCAAAGCAATGGGGAAAAAAAGATGCCAAACATTATTTAACCTACACCCCCGCCTGTTCCAGTTACTCCATCAAACACGGAGCTGGGCACTTGTTCGGTTCATGGAAATCACACTCAAATCTCATGAGCTCTGGGTTTTCTGCAAGGCAGTGACTTCCACTGGGATACCATGTGTCATTATCAGACTCTGCTGGCACAAGAAGCTAAAACCAGCTGACTGCCCCCCTGCTACTCTGAACTCAGTGGAAACAAACCCAAACAGGGTTTGGAGGTAACAAGGACAGTAAGAGAGTTCTCCTGCCGGCTGGCTGAGTGGGTGGTTTTTGGCACTCCCAGCCCATTCCTAAAAGACTTATCTCCTCCTAAAGAGTGGGAAGGATTCCTGTCCCAGGAAATAACTCAAGGGAGTGAAGCTGGTGTGGGGGGGTATTTCCTGCCTTGGAAAGATAGAAAAGAGAAGCTTCTCCTGGCCAGTGGCTGGATGGAGCCAACCATGGGGCAGTTTAACTCTACAGCAAGATTTATACGGCTGAGCCCATTTCTCTATGAAAAAGGAAGAAGAGATACAGTAGTAGAAAATTACCTTGTTCAGCCAGTGGCATAGACCATTTAATTTCTTTGTTGTGAAAGTTTATTTGCTTGGGAACTTGATTATAACGCAGTCAAGTGCCACTTTGTCACTCAGATAATGAAGGAGAGCATTTGTCACTTCAGAAAAGTTTGCATCGTTACAAAATGAATAATGTTTCACAAAAACTTCAAGCTTGTTTATGACACACAAACATTAAAAGCAGGTGGAGAAATAGACTATAAGCACCCAAAAGCCACTGCTGTATGAGTGCGTCACATAAAATCTCAATAAGAAGATAAATACTAATTAAAAAATTGTGCATGTACTGCATACATGTATCATAATCACAGATGTAAAATTGGTGTGCTGCAATAAGAGTCAATACTGTCCATTCCTAGCCCCTAGTGGGCCTAAAATGCACAACCCAGGTTTGGTAGACATGGAGATGAAGGGGATAACTATCAAGACATAAAAAAGGAGGGCCCCTATACCATCAGAGTACCCATAATCAAAAGTACCTGGGCATCAAATGCCCAGGAAAGCCCACAACAGCATCTGCACAGCTCATGCTGTAGAGCAAACAGACAAGTGCCTGGGAGCACCAGAGAAACTGAGGGTGATTGAAAACTGAGACAGGTTTCCCAGGCAAGCTGTGGAGTTTCCACTCTTGGAGACCTTTGTGATTCTGTGAAAGAGACATGATAGAAATCTGTTCTTGTAATCAGTGTCTGATTTTAAGGACTATGTGTGGGAAAGAAAGGTCTCTCCTGTTGAAGCTGTGAGGTGCTGGGAATTGTAAGAAGGTGAAGGAAGCCTGGCCCAGCATAATCACTGGCTCTGCAGAGGTGCCAAATAAAGGTGTGGTTAGGACAGTTTTCACCAAGGTGTCCCCAGCGTACACAAGTCATTCCAGTGAAGCTGCAGATGGCTGTCAGGAAGAAGTCCCTTCTGGAAGGCAGAAAGGAGCAATTTTCCTGCAAGGAATGAGCAGCTGAGAGAAATTTTGCAGCTCTGGGCAAACCTCAGCTCCCTTGCCAAGCTGCTCCCTCCCATCAGCCCAGTCCTGCCTCTCCCCCTCCCTACTTTCTCCTGTACTTGAGCCACCTGGAGCTGCAGCCCTTCCCTTGGGGTCCTCCCCAGCCTTGGAAACAGTGTGCTGTTTGGTTTGGCGAGGGCAGTTTTACTATCAGATTCATTACCAAGGAGGGCGTTCACTCTCTGACTCGTGAAAGTCACAACAGGCTCCCTACATGCTCCAGGCTGGGGTTTGTGCGGGACCCCAGCACACATCGCTCAGCCCAGCTCCCTCCCATCACCCCCCACCTTTCCCTCCCGTGCATCCTGCTCCCTCCTGCCCTAGAAGAGCCATGCTGCACAGACAGCTGCCCGTAACTACTCAGTAGTTGCTCGAATCCCACTAAATGCTTGTCAAAGTGCCCAGAGAGCTGAAAGTGAGCTCTTTAAATTACATTTGTTGAAAGATCCCTGGTGCCTGTTCCTGCTTTTCGTTTTCAGCAACTCTCTGAAATCATAGTTTGTTTTACAGTTATGTTTTGTTTTTCTTTTCCTGCATCCAACCTATAAGTCATGGATGATGCATATTAAACACATTAAACAGGTTTCAGCGGGGCTGCACACCATGTGTGCCTAAGTCTGAGGTCTGGGACAAAGGCATTTTCGTGTTTACTCTCTATGCTGGGAAGCTGTATGGTGTGCTGCTCCCTTATGCACAGCACTTCATAGACATTTGGCCCCATTTTAAACCTAAGAAAGAGGCTGCATGGAGGGAGGCAGCAAAACCGCTAAGGACACTGCCAAGGAGGAGGAGGAAGAACCAGAGTCTACTTGATGGGTTAAACCAGAGCCTGGAAATCAGGGCTGCTTGGCCTGATGCCTGACCACAGCTGACAACAGGCAAGTCTCTTCACTTCTGTACTTCTGCTTTCCCATCTGTGAAATGAGGAGAATAAACAAATTTGGTACCCTTTCCTCAGGCAAGGTATATAGAGTTCAGAAACTGTTTTGAGCTCCCCACAGAGAACCACTTCTTTGTGTGTAAGGAGCTGTCAAAGATTTTAAGAAGAGCTTTTAATTAGAATAGCTCCTTCCTTTAAAGAAAAATTGAGATTTTTTTTGTTCTTATTATACATTCATGACCACGCAGATTATTATTTTTTTTAATCCTGTGCCTTTCCAATTTTTCTATTAATATGTCATAAGAAAATCAGGGATTGTGTCCAAATTCCAATTCATGGGAATGGAATTAATATCACCATTAAAATGAAAAAGGGGGAGTAAAGGGGGAAAGTCTCGGAAGCCCTGGCGGGTGGTAATAGTTGGACACAGCTTTCCCGTCCCAATGACTCATTCCGGGAATGGATAGTGCCTCTGTCGTCTTCAGACATTTAACACCTCCCTAACAAGCTCTAGCATCAGCTGGGATGTGTGAACAAATAATATTAAGCAACTTGAGACTTCCTAGAACATCTGTCTCTAAGCCGTGTTAGGGCCTGATCCTGCCAGAGGCGGGTGGGAGCTGGAGAGGCCACACGTTGGGTTTTTTGTTATTAATACCAGCGGTGGGGAATTTCAGCTACAAGTCATCCCTTCCAGATCGTGTTTCTGAAGATGTAAAGAAGAAAACAAGGTTCAGAAGACAGCACCCTGCCAAAAGGAAGAACATTTTTGGAAAGTCTTTCTGACTCTGTCCAGATTATGTGTAAATTTAAGTTACCAAGAGAAAATGAGAACCATTTGTTTAAAGTTCAGATTCTGTCTGGCCTTTACTAGGCTAGGTTTCAAGCATCCTGCTTTGCCTAATCGCTGCGTCTCAATCCATCACCTTGATGCAACTTCCCCATGAGAGATCTCCATACCCCTACCCAAGCACTTGAACTTGGGAACAGAAACATCAGTGCTGCAGCTCTCTTCTGGCAACTTTTGTGTGTTGTCAAGTGTTTGAGCACTAGCAGAGTATGAGATACCCCTAAGCTGCGGGGTTTCAAGTATCTCAGGCTAAGTAGGTGTCAGAAAATTAAGTTCAAACCAAACCCTTTTCTCAAACTTTTCTGACTTTTATCTTCAAGGGAGCCCCATAGGCTGAGTTTGGGCTGTGGATTCCAAAAATGAGATGATGCCTCGACTCGCCCTTGCAATTTGGCTGTTGTGGATCTACCACAGGGCAAATTTACAGCAGACCCACTTTAGTTATGTTAAGACAGAAATCCCAAATTCAGCAGTCCATGGCACAAGCCAGAAACAAGTACTGACTATTAATTAAAAAAAAAAAAATAAATTTAAACTGTTTTTCTCCTAGATAGTGTACGTAGTTTTCAGATCTGAATTGCATAAAAGCAAGCCAGAATTTATAGGTAGGTAATAAAATGGTTCTGAAGGTTAGCTGTTGATTGGGAAAACTTGAGGATCCTATAACAAAAACCTAATGAAAGCAGTGTGGTTTCCTGACATTTCCAGGATAGTATAATCTACTCTGTGTAATTTATAAGCCCTCAATTTATTTTTCAAAGTTCTGAAAGCTCAACATTTCATTGATATATTCCCCATGAAACCTGCCTCAACATATCTTTGGCTTTTGCTGGGGAGCTCTAAAAGGTTAGCCAAACTTTAGGCACTGAAGGGAAGTCCATGCTTCTAATAATCCCAATCTTGCTTGCTGGGGAAAGCATTGCCTGCCCTGTTTTTTTTTTTGTTTGTTTGTTTGTTTTGGTCATCAGGCCAAATGCACACTCTGTCCTCCCCATGGACTTCCTGTCAGGGAGGATGTAGACATACCAGCACCACTCCTCTCCCCATCCCCACCACCACCTTAAAAACTTACAAGAATCAGCACACCCTCTCTTTTTTTTTTTTTTTTTTTTTTTTACTAACAGCTTTTGTGGCAACTTTGTCGGGTAGCCACTCTCAAAAAGATCAGTTAGCTACCTCTGGTGACACTGGCAATGACAAGAAGCATGCCCAGCCCGTCAGAGAAGAAGGGTTTATGAGAGATCCAAATGAAACAACTCCCATTCATCAGACAAGGTCAGTATCAATAGAGAAATGATTATGTTCTGCATCCATTGTCAGTCACCTACCAGGTGAAGAGATGAATGCACTCATGAACCAGTTTGCCATTGCTAATAATTTCTTTTCACAAAATATGCCTTCTTTTATTCAAAAAAATATGAAATCAGGCCTATTTCACTTGAAAAAAACTTTTCTGCAAGCATTTTGACAAGTTAGATGGTAGCCTGTAGAACAATGAAATTTAACAGGCTATGGAGAATTAGAAAGAACTGTTGCAGCCTCTGCTAATCAAACCATCTTGTAGTGATGAGAAGATAGGACAATAAATCAGTGCTTTCCGCTGTCAATGTCTATATTTCTGATGTGGTTTTACAAACCAGAACATGCAAAGGAAGACACAGCCCTGTCCAAACAACAGGAGCTGAGCAGCCATTTGTTAAACTCCAAAAGCCTGCATCTTTGCTGATGAGTGGAGAGTAGTTGCTTCCTTCCTTTATTGCCAGGCACTTCATCCTTTCACAGAAAACACAGTACACCTCATGGGGTGCCTCCTGTGCCCAGGCTGGGTGACTGGTAGTGGTGTCCATCTCTCACTGAAACACCCCTTTCCCATGGAGCAGCAATAGAAAGAAATAGATCATTTGATCCCTAATGAGCATGATGATCTCGTGTCATCAACCCACACATGAGGCTGATAGACCTACCTACCCCAGAGGCCTGCTAAAATGCTTTTCACTGACTTACAGGACTTGTGGGTCCTGAGCACTACTAAATGTTGTTGATGACCACGGAATGATTACTGAGATGGGTAAAGTCTTCCTGGAAGCCCTGAATCGTGAAGTCATCTGGTTACAGGAGGATCACAGTTCTAATTAAAAAAAAAAACAAAAAAAAAACAAGCCAAACATTCCAGCCCCAGTAGGTGCAGAAGAGTCCTCAAAATGTGGTATCTAAGTGCCTCAAACACAGTGTCTAACATAACAGAATTAAATTGTAAACTTTAAAAATATCTTACTAATTTTACAATTAGTTTTATGATTCATTTTTGAAACACCCCAAGTTATATGCTGAGTGGAAGTATCTGCTTCTTCACTTCAGAAGGGGCTTGTAATAATGACAAGCTATTTCATTAAGATATAACAGCCATTGTACTGCAGAAGCCACCTCTAAAGTCTTTTCAGTTGCCCGAGGTAACTAAATAAGGATACTTCATTACTCACAGGTTGCTTAAGTATTCTGTGTATTAAGTGCAGGGAAGTTTAGATAACATCTAATTGCAAAGAGAACCCCTGGAACGTTTCAAGGGTGGCAACTGCATACCTAAATGACATTTATTTATTTAGAAGTGCTTAAGACATGTCTTTCACTTATTCGAGGCAGACACAGAGCCTTGAAATCAAAACTCATGCAATATCACCTGGCCCAGTGCCTATACTTGGAAGAACTTTTTCAGCACACCCAAACTAAGATACTCCTTTCCCAGTTTCTATCACTCAATCATTCTTCTGCAGACACCGCCCAGAGAAAAGAACTGGAGTAAGCAGAGAAATCTTTGCTTAAGTACAAGGCTGCAGATTATTCTGTTAAACATGTTACCAGAGTAATTATGAGAAAAAAAAAATTAATTACCTACGTTTTTGCTGCTGTGATTAATTTCAGAGCTGTATAAAATTCTGGACAGAGAGATTCTGGACTGAAACATTGACACAGCCATAGCAATTGCAATGAGGTTGTAATGTAGCAACATTTTAAGCAAGGCAATGGGGTAGCCCACAAGCTACCCTAGCAAAATCCTAGCAAAACTCTGTGGCCACAAGACATAGCCTTCAGAATTAACACTTACATGAAAGAAAAGCATGCTAGGTTCATTGAGCTCAGATGACCCAATAAATATAAGCCATAAGACCAATGATATATGTGCCTTCTATCCCACACTCCTTGCTATGCTGGATTTTTTTTCAATGGTTTACATGCTAATAAGGAAAGGCCATACCCTCAAAGTTCTCTGTCACCCCCTACAAAAAAAAAAAAAAAAAGGTTTTGAGGCCTCTTTCAAAGAGTTTCCAACAACACCTTTTAAAAATGCCTTCCCTTCCCTCAGTCTCGGAGCAGCATATATCAGAAGAAGCTTTCCAATACTGCAACCTTAACACTCACTGTTAAAGGAAGGAATTTTCTGCTTCAGATAAACTGGGCCATATTTGGCATTGCTCCAGCCCTATTTGGTATATGCACATTTAGTGGTAGTTTGTTAAGTACAGAAATCTTGAGTACTGCTCATTTTCAGTAAGGCACCTTTCCAAGGCAGGGAAGTTTGTGCTGCTCTCTGCCCGCTTACAGGGAGCCAGGGAGAGCTGTGTTCAGCACAGTACAAAGCAACCCCTTTTGCTCCAGGCAGGTACACACACATGATTTCAATATCTTTGCTCTGACTTTGGAGGCCACATCTGCTACTTTAGAGCACAGCAACTTAAAACACCCCAGGGGAGAGCAAGCAAGAGGCTGGGATCCTATATGCAGAGCCATAACCAACAGCTTGGTTTGGAGCTTAGCTGCAACCAGAAGCCATTAGTGCAGCACATCATACAGCACTAGAAGACCTCTCTCAAGCCAGTGGACATGCAGTGACTATAAAAAAACCAGCCTAGTTCTCATCCAGAGGAGCAGTGAGGAGAAGCAGCACTGTCAGAGGGCTGCTCTTATGAAATTATTAATTCTGGACAGAAAAGTGATACTTGTCTGTAAAAGCAGCAGCGCAGGAGATTCACACTGATGAGCAGCTAGTTGACACAAATGCCCCCACAGCACCAAAGCATATAGCTAGTCACAGAATCAGGCTCTTAACATGTAAGGACAAATAATAGCAGCACCAGAGTGTCCTTTCCTACTTATCACCTCTTCTGCTTCTCCAGACCTTTATGACTTCTTTGGAGCCTCTCGGTCCACTTGATGTCTTTACTTAAACACTCCGTGGTACTGCAGGGAGAGAAGAGCCCACATCATCAGCACAATGTGGGCTTCTTTGGCCTAATACTGTGTAAAACACTAAATGTCCAGAAAGTCCTTCAAATAGTTCTGCATTTTATTCATATCCAAGGGTGTATGGCTTTAATAAATCCTGCTTTGGAACGCTTTTTGGTGTGCTGTGGGTCTGAGAATTCTCTGTGGTTTGTGGTCACTTGTTTTTCTAATAGTTTGGTTAGTGTCCAATCTCACTAGTGTTGCTGGCTATACCCATGTAATTTCTGCTAGAATTGAATTTTCCACACAGTGCAACTTTATAGCCCTCTGGTGTTCCCTGACATGGGAAGAGAGGTTATGCCAGTTTTGACCAACTTCTGTGTATTCATGCTTTCACATGAGGGGCAGAATAACATTAACTGAGTCTCTTCAAAGTCCTTTAAAAGTTCTTTAGAGTTGTTTAGTCTTTCCAACAGAAAACAAATTTTATCACCTCCTCCTTTTTGACATATTTCCTAAGGTGTGGTAGAGCTCAGAAGGAAAGTCGGGACATAACAGTTTACAATCCCATCACTGAAGAGCCTTATTTTAAAGGATGTAACTACAGTTTATCAAACACCAAAGGCTTTCCTTTGAAAGATGCTGAGGGGGAGGGACAACAGGTGGGGTTGCTCATGTAGGGCTTTATTACCCCCATGTCACAATGGTACCACTGGCAATGGCAACACGGTAGTCACAGTGCCCTGGGGCATCCTCCTGGTTTCCACAGCCAGAGTTGGCCTGGGGGGCAGCCTGAAGACCTCCAAGAGGAAGTCCTTGAGGAGCTGGGAGGGACGGGGCTGAGGGAGGGAGACAGGAGACTGGACAAAGCTGCTGGAGATTACAAGAAACAATCCTGGAGGTTCCAAAGGCTATCAAGATTTCTCAGCTGGATAGCTGTGGCCAGATCAAGGGAAAAACTTCTGGAGGAGCACTGCATGGCTTGCTGCCCTCATGCCCTGTGTAGCCCAGGACAACAGTGATAAGAAGTGGGGTGAAGAGATGCTGCCAGGGGTCCCAGTGCTTTGGAACACCCACTGGTGTCCTGCCAGGCATGGGAAGGATTCTTGCCCCCACGGTCGATCAAAAGAAAGGTTTTGGCCATTCACAGAAGCCTCTGAAAAGGCTCAGGTTGAGGGAGATGTTAGGCATCTCCTGAGAGGAGAGCCCTTGTGTCAAGGAGGCAGTCGTGCTCACATGCTCAGGGAGCAGCCGATCGCCAGCTCTGCTGGGGTCAGGAAGGAATTTTCCCCTGGGGCAGATTGGCCCTGGGCCCCGGGGGTTTTTGCCTTCCTCTGCAGCACTGAGCATAACCATGGAGCATCTCCTCCTTCTTCACTGACCTGGGTGTCTGACTGGTTGTCACTCCCACATGTTCTTGCTGCTCTCTTCCAGCTGTTTTGTGCACATTTTTTAATCCTTTCTTAAATATATTGTCACATAGAAGGCTCTAGCATTATTGCTGGTGGGCTCAGCTTAGGCTAGTAGCAGGCCTGTCTAGAAGCCATCTGAAACTAACTCTCTGTACTTCATGTGGGGAGATTCTGGCATCATCTCACAGAAGCCATTCCTGCAGTCCTCTCTGTTACCACAACCTAAACCAAATATACCCAGCCCCCACTCAATGCCACCTAGGTAAGCTGATGCTACTACCAGCTGCATGGCAGGCTTGGCCAGCAGCATTTCAAGCCCCACTGCAGCACAGTGGTCAGTCACTGGTGCTCAGCTGTGGAGACCATGGTAGCTGATAAAGCCCTCTGAGCTTGCTCTTCTTCCAAGACTCCTTCACATTTGTGTTCTCTGTTTCACCAGTTAATTTCAAGAAAACCATCAAACCGAATCTCTTTATACCAATAGAAGTCCTCTCTATCTGCTTGTAAGTGCTTTACTTAACAGGACTTTAAACTTTAGCAAAAGATAAAGGACACATACATTATTTCTGCCAAAGCTTTCATATCCTTTCACCTTGCATGTGGCTGGAACAGCTTCAACCTCTGTACAAATCTATCCACTTGTGAACAGCTCCTCTAGAACTCTGAATAAACAAACCATTCCTGCATGAATGCTGAATTCAGTGCTGCTACATTCTCTCAGTCCAAGGGTTTTTAGCTGCTTTATTAAAACATTGGCTTTAAATATTGGAGCTGGGTTCTTAAAATGCCCACAGACCCCGAAGGACTGCATTCCAACACATTAAAATGTATTATATTATTGCAATATTTGTAGTAGCACTTATTAAACCTGTGTTCAGGGAGTTGGGATCATAAATCCTCCTGGTCTGCACCCATACTCGAGCTGGGATATGTTTATGTTTGAAAGATGGGTTGTAAAATGAGGGCACATTCTCACATGTGGAGTGTGAATAGTTTCTTCACTTACTTATTGCAGTTGATGTTTTGTGGGGCCTGGGACATATCTGACAGAACTGACAGAAGAAGAAATGGTGGAGAAAAAAAGTGCATTGTCAGGACACCTGAATAAACACCAATTAAATCTTCCCATTTATTTCCTTGGACTTTGAATCAAGAAAACAGTTCTAAAAACCACTCTTGATCTCAGTGTATTCAGCTACTGTAGCTGCTAGACTACTTTGGCACCAAAATCTTCCCAGTGCCAGATCCCATTCTGAACAGCTGAAGAGAAGCATAAAAAAGTTCTCAGATAAACCCAACCCACATGCCCAGAAAGCAGAAGCAGGGAGATACAGAAAAGATTAGGTTTCAACAGTTGTGCAAAATAAATTATGCTCTCTGTGCTATAAATTTGCACTCTGAAGCTACCAGCCTTATTACAGCTGGAGAACATGGCAGTAGTGGCTAGAAGGAGCTTTTATTCTCAAATTATTGCCCTTTCTGTAAGTTTAGGCTTTCATTCTTACACAAGAGCCTCTGCAAGGACCATGCTTAGTGCATTTCTCTGAAGTAAACCAGGATCTTTAATAAACATTAAAATCCTTTGCTCTCTTATAAAGCAAAGAAAGACAAACAAGGTAGTAACACGAGATGATGACACCTTAGCCAGGAAGGCACTTGAGGCAGACCTCACTATCTTCAAGTTGGTTGCAAACATGCCGTTCAACCTTACCAAAATCAAGGGTGTTGCATTTTGGCTGGACTGAACAAGCACAGAGAAGCAAGTAGGATGAACCAAGACTCCTTTATCAAAGTAAATCACAGTGAGTGTTTTACCTCCTTCAAAAAAGATAAGGAAAACACACCGCAGTTTTAGAGTGTCCCCTGCCTTTCAGAGCTGAAGGTGCAGTAAGAAAGGGCCAGCCATTTTAGATTACATCTCTTCTGTCAAATTTCAAGGGACAGACATTAAATGGTGCTGTCAGAAGGGTATGTGGCAGAAAAGGTGCTTGAAACATAGAGGGGAGCTGAAACCCTGGAAGTAGATGGTGATACAGGAAGGTAGTATAGGCAAGATAGAATGGCTTCTACATTGTGCCTACATTTTCTTCATTTCACTTGCAAATCAGTAGGGCTTTATATGTTTCTCTCTTATTTCCTCCTCTCAGTTCCCTCTAAATAAACAGTACATCTACAAACACCCCACAGCCTTTATGTAGTATTAGACAATGCTAACACTACCAAAAAATGTGGACATGAATGACAAAGAAGTACCCCTACCTGCAGACTTCGAGGTGTAAGTATGGGAGAGGGCATGTTTCTAGTTGCACAGCATTTCTCTCACACATGATCATACTCAGTTAGCAGTTATAAAGACCATTGAGAGAGAGAACTATTATTTGCAGCAACACCACAGGAACCTGGAGATCACGATGGAAGTACAAGGATCAGTTGCAGCTCAGGATGTTGTACACATTAGGTAAGGCAGGACAGGCAGATGGGGTGAGGAAGGCAAGAGTGTAAGGTGGCAGTGAAAACTAAAGTGATTTTATGAAGTCATGCAACAGGATCACCAGCAAGAACTTGGTATAAAATGTAGCCTGGGGTCCATTTCACTGCTTTATATGCACATCCCTGCTGACATGCCGTCAGAAGGTGGTGTGACAGAGCAAGCTCTGGAAACCTGGCAAATCTGCCTCATTTTCTACCGAACACATGTCCAAACTTAACAGAAACATAAACGTGTTAAATACTGTGTGAGACAACAAACCTACCCAGAAAAGCTACTTGACACTCTGCTGAAGGACTAAAACTGAGAACCTATTGAGGCAGCAGGCTGTAGCTATCAGCTTCAAATGATTACATTTCTGAATCCTGTAGAGAAATAGTTTTCCACAGAGGAAACATCAGTATGACTAGAGAGGAGGCCAACACTTGTGAAAGGAGTGCTTGTCAGATTGTGTTGCTGCTTTCAGTATTCCCAAGCAGGACAAGCAGGAGACAGAAGAGCAAGTTGCCCCCATCTAGCTTCACAAACTTCAGACTCACCCAGGAGGGAGATGGGACAAGGAGCTTTCTGGAATCATTAGCATTCCAAAGACCTGTGGAAGACTAAGAGTATAATGGTTGTGGTTAAAAATGTATTTGGCTATAGCAGCACTCCTGCAGTAAGTGTCTTTCACATTTTAGCATGGCACTATTAGGCAAGGAAGGCTGTAGACCCACAACCTCAGATGGTCTGTGAGGGTGGTTGCTGGGATGTTCAGGAGCTCCGAGACTCTGGTCCAAAGTGCACAGAAAAGGTCCAAAGAAGCTCTTCTGCCCCAGCCATGTATGCTGTACAGAGCTGGAGCTAGAAATAGTCTCTCTTTGCAGTCCCATGAGGTCTAGAGTAGCACCAGATCTCTCAGGTGATCAGTTTTTAACAGCCTGGTGGTATCTGCTTAGGGAAACAATGATAGCCCATTACAAGTTTGTAACTGTAAAATGCCACCTGAAAATGGAAAGATGAGTTATTATTCATTGCTACAGCAACTGTGATTTGCTACTGCTGTGTGAGAGTAGTATCAACTCAGTCCAGCCTGGGACACCACTGTCACAGCTGACTTTGGGCTGAAGATGCATATTTTCCTCCCCCTTTTTGAAGCTGGAGAGCAGCAAGGGCTGACCTTTAAGAAACTCTGCCTAACTGCTGTCTCGTAACAGCAAGGAAAGCAAAACAATCCAAAATTTATTTGAATCCTGTGGATGGAAATCCGCCAGGTATGCACACACACCTTGGGTTTGCAGAGGGGGAAGGGAGGATGTATACACAGGTGAAGATAAAAAAAATGGAATTTAAGTGATTACATAGAATGTGTAGTCAGCATTAATTGAACTTTTGATTCAAATCCTAAATTTCAGTGTTGTGATATTACTCTCTGATCAGAGATAAGAGTAATGAAAGTAAAGACAGGCACAGATGGTTTGGATTAGGGTCAGATTAAACTTTCTTTTTCCAGAAAAGCTTCTCACACATTACATTTAGACCTGCAGTTCCATATTTTTCCTCATGCTTTCATTTGCTGTATTTACTTAAACCTGGCTATTTCCTCTTGTTGGTAATTTCCTGAAGCAAGACATAACAAACCGGTGGCTGCTTCTCAAGTTTCATCTACTTCAACAGTCATAAAAAATCCAAGTAAGTTTCCTTATCTTCCAGCTTTCCTGTCGTTACCATCTCACCATCAACACAAAACTTAGCAAATCTCCATTTAAATATGTGAAAGGCTCCCAGCTCTTCCCTTTGTCACCTACACAGACCTGTAATATACGCGTTTGCTCCATCTTGTATCTTCCCATCATTCCTTCTGCAATACTAAAATCTGATTTCTTCATGGCAATGCACCCACCCAAACCTTTAGTAATTTCTCTTCTGACAGCTACAGCTTCCTCCTCTCTCACCTGAGTGATGTCCATGTAAAACAGAACTGGAAACGTTTAGGTCTTTGCCTGTTACCCTAAATACAATCAGCCTCTTCACATACCTTCACTGTCTAGCCTTTTTTAACAGCATGAGGTTCAGCCTTTCAGCTTTGATCTTCAAAGTGTTTCACAGCTCTCCCAGCTACATAAGCTGGGTTGCTCACTTGTTGTAACCCCTCCACCTTCAGTCACAGATCTCGAACTCTTGCATTTTCCCATTCAGAAAGTGTGTGTGTATGTGTGTGTGTCTCTCTCCAGTCCAAGATACGCACACCTTACACTGCGAGCCCTGTCCACATATTTCTCAACAGATGCTCCCGCAGATTTTAACTGAAAGGATGAAAATATGTCTCAAGATCCCTTCTCACTTGTTTGATTTTTACAATTCCTACATTAACACCGATCACATTTTCTTCTAAAACATGCCAAAGACAAACTTACCCTTTCTCTGACATGAGAAAATCTCCTGAGGAAGGTGAATGGCACAAAGCCTTAGCACATTAGACTCTGATGCATCTCCTAGGGCCAGCAGCCTGCACATACAAGCAACTGCTCATGTTGCTTTCAGCTGTGAGATCTGTTAAAACTAAGAACTTCATGACTTGCCAGAGGAGGTGCGTATTTGCTTTTAAATGCTTCCACATAGTGGTTCTGGTCCATTTTTGCACCAGTGGCCAGTTAGGTCAGCAGTTCATGAACCTCAACATACGGGAATCTGCTTCCTCCCTCTTCTGAAACAAACTGCTTTTAGGATTTCCTGCTGTACAAGAGCCTCATGTTACCATATTTAAGGTCAGATTCGGCTTTCCACAGTGTAAAGAGGTGTCAATTAATCGACATCTCTCCGATGTTTGCCTGTCCCCATCAGCTGCCTTTTCCCTCCTTCACTCCTTTTTCTTAATCAATTCCTTGTGTACTTTGGTCTGTTCAGAGTGAGCCTTCCTTCCTGCCGTCAGCTCACAGGACTTTATCACACCAGGGAAAATGGTATTATTATATAATACTACTTAGCCTTTTTAAGAGTGTTTAATGTTCTAAACCGACCAAGCATGAACTGGTTCATATGACACAGAGCAGGAAATGATTTATAAATGGAGAAACAGAGGCAGAAAGGTAACAGGAGTTGTGCAAAGTCTCACAGAGAGATCATAGTAGGGTCACAATTCTCCTGACTTCTAGCTCCAGATTTTTAACTCTTTGCTCCTTTTCCAGAACATGCTGTGTTTCATTTGATGCATTTCATTTCAGGTGTTCATTTTACACCCAAAATTACCAACTGATTTATGTTTGAACCCACTATATCTTCACTCAGCATGCAAAAAGTACTGATATGGTGCTGTACATCTCATGGGTAAAGGAGAAATTGAATCCTTGCTTCTAGAGCAGACTTCACAGTGACCCTAAACCCCACACTGGCATTGCTATTGCCACAGCGTTTGCCTCAACAGTGTTCAAGTGCGCATCTCTAGTATATCAAGAAGTGCTACAGTCAGACCCTTCAAGCCACCTCCAGATGAGCTGGTTCACCAACAAAGCACAACACACAGCCACACTGAGACACTAAATGTGCCCCTGTGTCAGGGACAGGCATCTTAACATGGAGCCGGGGTTTTGCTACTTGGATTCAGACCCCAAAGTCACTACTTCTGTCTTTAGTTCTGCCAAATCCATACAGGCAGGAATACCTGCAGAACTCCAAATTACTTTTGAAGTCTGGTGCATAGTGCCGTGCCAATTTACCCTCCAAATCCAGCATCTAGCCTTCTACAGACAGAGACGTATCGCAACATCTTATGAAACATCAGTTCCTTGTAAATTTTTTTTTCCTTTTTAATACTTCCTATGAATTTAGACATATAATCACAATAAGCACATGCTAATCTACTTTGAAAAAATAATTTCCTAGACATAAAAGCAGATGCAGGTATAGTCTTTCCAAAACCTACATACGCACAGGCATGTATGCTTATACATATATAAATATATATAGACTATGTCAAGAACAGCTGCCTACCCACTCCCTCTAACCAGACCTGAATTACCATGTAAACACAGACATACATATCCTTTCCAAATGCAATATGTCTGATTAAATATTTTGCTAGCCAACATGTTGTGCTGGGTTGGTAGGAAGGTTTTCAGAACATCAGTTTCTGTTTCTAAAGGTCTGCTGGATTTAGATGTATCCTACATTATTTTGCTTTGTTAGATATTCCAGAAAGAGCTCTGAAAACTTAGCAAAGTAACTTCTGAGAATGAAGCTAAAAATATAATTCTGTAGACTACAGGAATAAATACTGGAAGTCAGATAATGCATTTACAATTAGATAGAAAAAAATAACCCTTGGAAAAATATTGGCATCAGCATGCTCTCTCACACACTAGCCTGTGCTTTTCATATTACTGTTGGTTTCTGTAGTAATTTAAAGGAATCTACAGTAGCCATTTATAACTGCAAATAGAAATAATAATTAGAAATAGAAATAATAATTACAGCAGTAACAGATTACTGCTACCAGGCAGACATCAGGCCAGTTTCACTCTTTCCTCCCACTTCTCCCAATCTTCTTTTTCCCTCTTCTCATAGCTCAAAGGAAAGAGTGAACAGTACCCAATTTCAGCATGGAGGTGTTATCCTCCACTGACTTCCCTTGCTCGTGGTTTGAACATCAATAAGTAAGAGCAGAAAGCTACCCCTAGTGAAAACTAGAAAGTCAGTAATATAAGAGCAAGATAAGCACAGTGACTTGACACATATCCTGAGGCAGTGAATTTGAATCCATTCCTTGATCTCAAGTGCCAGACAACTTTCAGGTTTTTGATATGCGTATGCCACAGTAGCTTTTATTGAAACAAAGAAGAGAAGGAGAACAAAGGAACAGAAGGAGGAAAGAGAGAGCATCTCATCCCAGTTGTGGCATATGCAGTCAGAAAATTTCACTTAGGTCCACAAGGCTTAACACTAAAAATGCAATGATAACCTTGCCTTGGACTCTTTGCAGAACACTTTGTTTGTGGACAACCGTGCCACTCTATCATGATGTTTTAGGAGACTTTTTATGTGTATTAGGAGAAGAAGGATGTCTCAACAGAACAGTCACCTGGGATAGGAGGGACCACGTTAGGAAGAGTAGTGGATGGACCACTTTAGGAAGAGCATTTTAAACCCGACTGATAAGGCATCTGCAAGTCTCCCTGTTCGCTACCACCAGAAATCCCCAGCTCTGGGCCCTCTGCACCGTTCTACTTTTTCCTTGCTCAAGTATTCACAGTATCAAAGTCATTGGTAAGCATAGTGGGGGCAGCTCTGCTGGAGCCACAGAAATTGGTGTGAATTTGGCTCATTACTGCTGTAGCAGCCTTTATCAAGTGCTGATTAATGCCTTCTATCCTTGTCACTTGAGGGTAACAAACAATTGAGTCCTAATCCTCCCAACACACTCATTTCTGTTTGAGAAGATATCTGCATGTCTTCTCCCAGACTTGTGTTTTCCATAGTGAACCGTGAGTGGTTTTAATGACTTTTCTGGTTCTATCACAGTTTGAGTGGAAGAACTAAAGTTTTGGGTACAAGGAATAAAGAAGAGGGTCCCTGAGGGATCTGAGAGGGACGGAATACAGACGGGTCAACATTCTCTCCCATTTCCTGCTCATACTCCTTATACTTGTATAAAGATCAGGCAGAGGGGCAGCCCTGCTCTTTTCCTCCCGCTCCTTGCTTCACCATCCGCTCCCCTCGTGCTCTCCTGAATCCACATCCATTGGGTGCTGGGAAGAGCCATGGAGCCCTCTCCCGAGTCGGCCCTGCCCCAGTGGGCCCCTGGCCCCTCCCCCTGCCAGCACTGAGGTTGGTGTGTGTGTGTGTGTGTGTATGTATGTATGTATGTATGTATATACTTATTCAGCCGTGTATTTGTTCTGTATCCCATGTGTTGCTGCCTTTCTCCTGTTCTAGTAAACCTGTTCCAGTTTTAATTTCCATTTTTTAAGCCCTTCGTCTTTTTTTACCTTCCCTTGGGAGGATGGAGGCAGGGGTTGAGTGGTGGGGTGGGGGTGCAATACAAAGCAATTCTCTCCTCTGGTTTTTGTCCTCCCAAACTGCTAAATCATGACAAGTTCCTACCTTCAAACTTGTCATTCTTGTATCTCATGCTCTACTGTTTTCTCTGCTCTGTGTCCTTTTAAAAGAATTGTGCTGCTCCATAACGAATATATCTTTTTTTGTAGCTAAGGACTATGGAAGATTGTGGTGTAAGTGACATTCTGATTTATACAACTCAGTGAATGGAATTACAGTTCTTTTGGTAATTTTAATTAGTTTAATGAAGCCTTGTTTAGATAACTCAAGTATACCACATTAGTTTATGTAAAGATACTATTTTTTTTCCAATCCAGAGGTATAATCTACTCATTTGCTACAGATGAAACATCTGGGTTTTTTCCTGTAGTTAAAAACCACTAAATATCTTTATTTTACTGAATCTCATTCATTCCAGCACATCTGCTCTCTAACTTTAAAAACCCTACACAGTGCTTTAATTTCATTTGACAAAAGTGAGGTGGACTGACTTTTTGATAAACAATGGTGAGAATTTTTGTATTTATTAAAAATCTTCACCAGGAGTGACCTGTCCTTTCCTACCACAATCTTTGAGTGTTCATCAGAGGAATACAAAGAAACTTCACAGGTTATGCTTTAAAAAGAGAAATCATAGAATGGTTGGGGTTGGAGGGGACCTTAAAGATCATCAAGATCCAACCCCCCTGCATGGGCAGGGACACCTTCCACTACACCAGGTTGCTAAAGGCTCCATCCAACCTGGCCTTGAACACTTCCATGGAGGGGGTAGCCACAACTTCCTTAGGCAACCTGTTCCAGTGTCTCACCACCCTCAAATTATTAAGAATTTCTTCCTAATGTCTAACCTAAATCTCCCCTCTTCAAGTTTAAACTATTGCCCCTTGTCCTCTCACTTTTCATCTGTGTAAAAAGCCCTGCCCCAGCTTTCTTGTAGGTCCCCTTCAGATATTAGAATGTAGCTACAAGGTCACCCTGGAGAATCCTCCAGGCTGAACAACCCCAACTTATTTTTACCTTCTGTAAATGACAACACAGACTCTTGATGCAGAACCCAATGTGTCTTGTTACCTCTTGGTAAGAGCCACCAAGGCAACTTATACAATATGCATACAATTTGACAACTTAAAAGTCAGTAAGTGCCCGAGTTTCGTTTCAGCATCCTTTGAGGGATAGAAGCACATTAAAAAAAATAAAAATACAGGATCATGCCATGTCTGTTAAATATTTTCTGTCACATGTTTACCAAGACTGTTAGAAAGACAGCTTTGTTTCGTTACCACATTAACTGCATAAAAAGGATGTTTGAGGACTACCTTCTTCCAGTGCTTAAAAATCTCTGCAGTTCCACCCTGAAATAGGAACTGCTGAAACCCGTTTGAACTTGTGCCACTTAATTTAATTATTTCATTTATTAGCTCTTGCTTTGCTTAAGCATCTTGGTATTTGTACCTCTTCCTGACAGCACTAAATCCATAATACTTTACCAAGTGAGCTGTGCTGCAGCCAGTACCAAGAGCTGTTCAGTGTCTGTCTTATGAACACTATCAGAAAATCAGAGCACTTTTTTAGCTGTTGAAGGCTAAGAATGTGTTTTCTGACCTCTTTTCTTTTTTTCCACAGAAACATTAGTGAGTACAGATTCCTCATTGTCTGCCTGGTAATGTTCTGGCCTTTGATGCCAGAAGCATGCAGCAACACTAGTGGGTAACACCAGCCATTCACATTAAATGAAAACCCTTTGTAGTTGTACAGCAGAAGTCACAAATCATTCTTTCTGTAGTGAAGCACTGATTTTACAGCTCACAAATCTATTATGGACAAAGGACACCCTGAGAAAACAGTGTGGGAGGTGTTTCATGGGTATTGGTGATGACCCATCTGATACCCCAGATGTTGCTCATTGCCATGAAGACCAGGGACCAGGTGGTTGAAAAATGCTTTCACAATGTTGTACACTAAAATCTCAACCAAGAATCAAATTGTATTTTGGAGGGGCTATAGCCCATATGCTACACAGTACACACTTACCATTGCCTGAGAGCAGTTAGATACAAAAACTAGTAAGGGAAGAAAGTATTTTATTGGTGCCTAGCTTGCTGCCCTTGTTGCCTCCATCTCCAAAGCATTGCCACAGTAGTGATGCACAAAGATACGCTCTGCCACCAAGTTGACCCCAGATGCATTAATGTACTGAAGGAAACTAGCCCAATCTATTCTTACAAAATAACCTCAAATAATTTGGTTTTGCTTGATTTAGTTGGTTGGTTTTGTTTCTGTAGTCCCAGTGTTTAAAACCAGCTGCCACTTGGGAAATTAAATGATGTGATTTTTGAAAGTGCAGTTTTACAACAGCAAAACAGAGCTGAAGTATATGCAGTATCTCTGAAAAATCAGACTACTTAGTTGTCTGTCACAGATGTACTGTATGTGACTTCACACACCTGTTGTGAGAGCCTTGGGCTTCAATTAATGGTAGGGAAAAGATACATAATTAAGCAACAAACCAGGAAATGGATATGTTAAAGTTCCTACTGCAGTTTTAACTTTGTCACAACACGTGGCTCTTTTCTTGGCTTTCTCCATAGAGGTTAACTTCCTGGTTTTCCTGGTTAAATGTATATACCAGAAATTACTCATTATATGTGAGGAAATGCAGTTCTACCAAGTTAACCATGCTGCTGGAAAAAATCTGAATGGAGCAAATTATTTGGTGTCACTTATTTGAGAAGAGATTACTGCCCTTTTCCATTTATGTTTAGTTCATGAACAGACTTTTATTTTTACCAAGGATTTTTGCCCTTGTTCAAAAGCAGCAAGTAAATGACATAAGCGATCACATTCACTGAGAAGGTGACCTCATCCATAAGATATTCTGACTCCAGCTTCAGATACTCTACCAGTCCCTGTGCAGAGATCCAACACAGGGCTCTTGCATCAGTTAAATCTTGCTTACACCTGTGCAATACACAATTTTACTTCTGTAAGACTGGATGCAGAATTTACAAGCTCCTGAGTACATTCACTGTAGAGCCAGTGTAAACCTTAGTGATGGCTACCAAGCACTTTGAGTATGAATACTCAGATGGCCATAATATTCACAAGTATTTTTGCAAACAGACAAAAAAGCCCAGTTATAACCTCTAAGTGGGACTTTCTAGGTAGCATATTTAAAAAGAAAACCAAGATCCACTGCTTATATTCACAGCCCTGTGTTGCTAGTAAGAATCTCCCTTTTGTATTTCCTTATCTCTGAATTATTTGGGCCATCTTATCTCTGAGCTAAGCAGAGATGCTTGCATATCCCAAATCTAGTGCATTAAATCTCCCAACAACCTCTGGAAGTTGAGCAGTTGCACACTGCTGTTTATCTGAGGCACTGGAGGGGTTTCATTATGCAAGGTCACATAGAAAAACTAACAGAAGGTGAGGTGCACTATTTTTTTAATAACGAACAATTGTGCAACTTGTGAGCAATAAACTTGGGCAAAATTTGGTTTATGGGGGGAGATATATTACTAAATATCCCACAGACACAATTTCTGCATATGGGAATACATGCAGAGATGGGAAAAAAACCCAAAACCCAGCTAGTAGAAATGCATATGTTGTCAGAGATACTATGCTATACGAACTGTTTATTGGAATTGTGTCCCATGTCAATACTGAGGAAAATAAAGAATGGAAAATAACTTTGGAATTGAATAGAGACCCTGTCACAGTTAAATCTGATACTTGAAGCCCAAGCCAACATACTGCCAGGACAAAAAAAAAAAAAAAAAAAAAAATCCAAGATGGAAAAAGTAAAAGTTAAATTAGCATCATACGGTGGAAATACCAATAATTAGGCAAATGCATAATAGCCCTATGAAATCAATTACTTTTATGACAGCAGGACTGGAAACACAGGCAGTTTTAGGGCTGAACATTTGCAAAGAGTTAAGATTGGTTAGAACATACAATGGGTGCTGTGTGTGATCTAAACAGACAATAAGAAACCAGAAGAACCCACATAGTTTCCATTCAGCCTCTGCATGTACTAACATACACAAAAACCAGAGAAAGTCTAAGTATACTCCATGAAAGCAGGCAGCCAACAGAAAGCAAACACTATTGTTGCTGGAGTTTTAAATTTTCCTGGTTTTTCTTTCAAACTAACTTTATTCCACTTTCTAGCTCTGCCTATCTTAGAGCTACCCAGAGCACAGGTTCTGTCTTTGCACATGTTTGTAAACTGCCTTATAGGAGGTTTCACTGGTGAAAAGTTACTTTCTTCCTCTTTGTGATCTGAGCAGATGCCTGCTCTTATTTCTGCTGCTTGAGGTCCCTGGTAAAGACAGATGTCCTGCAGCATTGAAACATGATACTACTCAGTGGTAAGGGCTGTACCCACATCTCTGTGCTCTGTTGGACCAGGGCTCTGTTGGGCCCTATTTCTAACACATCACAAGGCTTCCTGCAGAGCCTGGACTGGAAGGGTTTCTTTTGCAAACAAAGAAAACTGTTTGCCCTTGCAGAACCCTAGAAAACCACTTTGAAAAATAAAATTAAATTTAAAAGAACTCCCAGAAGGTTGAACAGGCAAGGAGAAGTGACAGAACTGAGATCATTAAGCAGCCCTAGACAGAGTTGGTAACAGAGCAGAGCCATCCTGGATGCAGGCATGGCACTGAGCTCACCAAGCAGCAGTAGCAACCAGCTGGTATTCTAAAGAAAGTGACTGCTTCTCTAATAATACAACTTGAATTAACACAAACATATGTATTTCTTAGATGCTGTAGTTACCACCACAAATCCAAAAGCAGACAAGTATTGTTGTTGTACCTCCCTGTTCCTCATGCAATTTTAAGCTCATGCAAGTCTTTTCTTACTACAAATATAATCAGCTACTCATCAAAATCTAGAGTGGATTTCCTATTAGAATAAACATTTTACATGCCATGACTATAAGCATACCATTGGAAGGATCCTGGAGTGCTTTTGCTGTTCTTTACAAGATCTTCTCCAAGGCTTGTGAAATTCACAAGTCTCTTTGGATTAATTTCATAAAGGCCTAGACCATATTTATTTATACTCAGGCATAGCAGTTTCCAAATTTCAGAGATACAAAAACCAGAGGCATGCACAGGTTAAGGCCAGATCTGTGGCTGAAACTAAGTGCTGAGTTACCCATGAAACCCATGCTGAGTTTATGTATCCAGAGACAAAAGGTTGAGTCTCCAAGCCCATGTCCAGACTACAGATTTCTCAAGTCTGTAGATGATGATGCTTCTGCTCACAGAGTTTTCTCAGCTGCCTGCCACCTTTGCATACTGTGGCCAGCTCCAGAGTGATGCCTTCTAGCCCCATCAGCACCCTTCTCCTATGCACTGCTCCTCTGATTTCCCATGTAAAGTTTCATTCCACAGATGCAATCAGTGCAAACCTGTAGCACTCCAACAGTAACAGCACAGCAAAGGCAGCTCCTGCCTTTTATATACCTGCCTATCAGTCAGAATAGGAAAGCAGGATTAGAGAGCAGGACCCAAGCCCAATATCTTCCTCAGCAATTTCACTATGGTAGATCAGATGCTCTTCTCCCCAGAGATATCTCCTACCCACTAAGCTACAGAGGAACACTCACTCACTGTCCTTATTTTCCCCTTCTCCCTCTCCTTCCCAGTGGAGCTGAACTCTGTCCTGCCCAGCTGGCTATCTGCCAGGAGGACTGGAGAGATGCCAGGAGGAATGGGAGATGTTCATCTTGGGAGACTTTTGGCAAGAAAACCAACCACTAGTGTTTCATGTGAAGGGGGGAGGGTGTGGGACCAGCTGAAGCTCCTCCTCTATTTAAAACAAACACTTTTAAAAAATAAAAATAAATAGTTATTTTGCCTACCTTTTAGGGAGGAAAAATACAGATGTTGAACTCCAAGGAAAGGCTGCAGAGTTGTAAGTCCCAGTCTGACACAGGTCCTTCCATAACAGCTGGATACAAAAAGGGAGAAAATTTAAGGCATTTCACTTCCTTACAGCTGCTGCCTAGGATGCTGGTATCAGAATTAGATCCCACAGGTCCAGACTCTCTCCTAACCTCCAGAAAATTCAGAAACATGGTTTCAAGTAGATAAATACTGGGATGTAAATCCTAAATACCAATAGCAGCTTTATTACAAAAATCACTGAGTCCAGAATGTCATCCCTGATTTCCTAGTTTTTAGCCCTACACCCTCACCAGTTGAAAAACAGTCCTTTCAAAACAGTTAGTGTGTATTCAATACTGATTTGTTACCAAGTATTAGCATTACAAAGGAAATACAGGTCTTCTATGGAAGGTTTCATTGTATTGCTGCCTAATTTCCTGTCTGTTATATCACACTGGAAACACCCAGAAAGATGAAAATTTTGCCTCCAAAATGACACCCAACTCAAGGAGACCACTTAGGAGAAATTAAAATCTTGTTCCACAAAGTGATCCAACTTCCTTGCTATTCGATATGCAGTTCATCTTTAGAAAAATATACTCTGTGAATTTTAGTGAAGAAATATTTCTGTAAAAGCCAAGTATGTAATGGAGAAGTTATAGCTCAAAGTCTTTCTACAGGTGTATAAATACTGATATAGATATAAATAATGAAAAATTAACTTTTTGGAGATTACGCTTGGAGTGCTACATATATTCATAGACTCATTAAAAAAGTATGAATGCTACCACTGCATTTATTATACAACACTGAGTTTACAGTGACCAACAGCAAAACCCGTATTATTTCTCTGGTCCCTTTTCAATATATTCAAAGACAAAAGCAGAGGGAAGTTCTCCATTACAAGTTCTGTTGCAAACAATGATTGTTCTGGTCAATTACACAAAGTCATTGCACGGTTTTAGAAAATGGCAAATAAAGACAACACTGTGAAAAGAGTAAGCGAGAAGAGGGAATGAATATTTTAAACAACTTGACTCATCAGAGTGGAAGTGTAAATTCAGAAAAAAAGAGATGAACTTTGTTCTGATCTCCTCTACATTGACCAGAACCACAGAAAAGTATTGCTACAGGCTGAGCAGAATTTTTTCCCACAATCTCTGGAAAAGAATTTTTTCTGTAATGCTGTCATGTTTTTCTTGCCCCCCTTCTGTTCTAAGGACAGGTGATAGCATAAAAAAGAAAAGGAAAGAAAAATTTTAGAATTACTCATTTGATTTTAAAAATCTGGAAAAGAAATTACAGAAACAATCATTGAAATTTTTTATTTTTTTTTTTAAGAAAGGCTAGTACTGACAAAAAAAAGATTTAAAGCATTTCAGTTAGCTTTTCTTAGGTTGCAGCCTCAATTCACGAGCAAATGTCAGTCCACTACAGCTGTCTGTTCCTACATCCAGGTGAATTGGGGTTGCTTGGTATTAGTCAGGATTCTTGGTCTGTATTTCCTGACTACCTGCTTATTTGCATTGGGCAGATCTCAATCTTTCTGTACCATCATATATTCCCAATAAGGGAGTGGAAGCTTAATTAGGCACTGGAAAGTTATTTTAGTATCCCAAGTGGATGCTGTCATAGAAGGAAAACGTAACTTTCCATTGAGAGAAGACAAGATAACTCATGCCAGCTTGTTTCACTGCTCTCCAAGAGGCAGCTCTAGTCCCACTAACTGGCTGCCAGAGTAGAGGGCTTTGATTTTGGAAAGGGCACCAGCAGGACAGCTGCAGTCTGCACAGAAATCCAAAGGATGGTAACTTGGACCTAGTTGGTGGTCATGTTTTCTTTGATTCTGGGAGATTTCATCTGCTGCCATCTCACACAGCCCCATGCAAAGACAAAGGCTTTTCATCATCTGAACATTTTGTCCCTCCAGGAAGAAATTAAATTACCTGACACAAAAAGGGACAGCTTGGAACTGAGGCTGTTTCTGTACTTTTCAGGACTGTTGAATATGTGAATTCAAGTGCAGGAACAGCAGTTAACTTGGTGGCTGGGCTCCTTGCATCCCTACCTAGCCACATGTGGTCTGGTTCTTGTGCAGCACTCCTCCACTAGTGCTCAGCTGGCACTGGAGCCGGGACCACCACCCAGAGGGAGCTGTAGCTGGGTTCCCCTTGCCCTCAGCAACCTCCACAAAAATAATGGGAGAAATTACCTCTACTCTTAAGCACTGTAAACTGGGCTCACTGGCAAGGCAGAGGCATAGGTTGTGCTCCTAAACACCAAAGGAGAGATGGGCAGAGACCCCCATCTGCCTCTCTCCCTTTGGGACCAGAGAAAGAACAAGAAAAGGAGCTTGATGTCTTTTTCCTCTTTTCTCCAATCATGAAGAAAGAAGGTCCAATGTATCTTGAGGAGCCTCCAGAAGTTTTCCTTTGCCTGCAGAAAAGGGAGCAGAGTGGTGTGAGAGAACAGCTGTGGGTGACAGGTTGGAGGTAGCAAGAGTAGGCTCTGTCCTGTGGGACAGTGGCTCTCAGTGTAGTACAATGTGGCTAAGTTAGCTCTCTGGGCCTATTTCCCCCCTGCAAACAACAAAAAATATAACACAAATGACAGTATCCACATATTTGGAATCAAACCAAATTTCAAAGCTGCTTTTCAGCCATCTTTGCATCCTCTCTCCTCCCAGTGCCAAACTCCCGTACAGACTAAATTTCCATTCTCTGCTGCAGAATGAACCATTCAGAATAATTAGCTATTCTTTTTCCTTTCCTCCCCATAACATGGAAACTCACGTAGCAGGGAAGGGCTGGGGTAACTGTGAGTTTTGCTGCTGGTCACGTAGTTAATTTTACTGATTGAGTCACAGCTCTGTTTTCTTCCTGAAGATGTATGTGATTGTGGACATAAAAGGCAACAGACCCTGCATACCACCCAAACCCAGGACCCTGGCATTTAGGATTTGCCACCAAAATATCAGGCCTCCAGGTCCCTTCCAAACCAGCCCATTCACACTTCAACAAACCATCAGTCTTAAAACAAAAGCCTGAAAAAAAAAAAAGCTATTTTTGAAAGCGTTAGGTAACTTTTTCATACTTTCCTTTCCCCAGTGGTACCTTATATCTCTAGAACATAAAAAAAAAAAAAAAAAAAATATCCCTGGATAAAACAATAAAGGCAACTCCACAGAGAAAATACCAAATGGCTTCACAAAGTAAGGAACAGATGGATGAAATCACTCCTGAGCAGGAAAAATACATGGACGCGCTTCAGTATTCTTGGGCTACCCAGTCCTAGTGATTCCCAAAGACTCCTCCTAATAACTCTTAAGCTTTTCCGTCCTACAGCTGGGAAATCCAATTACCTGACAAAAAGGTATCAGGAATACTTCCCTTCTAGTACTGTATCAGGCATAGGAAGAGTTTGTGGTCTCCCATGTCACCTTCCAAGCCATTTGCCTCTCTCCTACTCTGTCTCCAAAGCTGCAACTCCGGGCATCTTCCTGGTTCAGCTTCTTGATTCCTCTTACTTGGATTGAACTCTTGAAATTTGTCCATGTTAGAAACATCTGTGTATTTAAATTGGATGTGTCCTAATTTATCTAAAAGAATTACTGAGAACTTGAGGATGTTCCTTGTGAACTGAAGAGATGGAAATGCTAAGCAAGTTAGCTTTTCCAAGTTTGGGTCATTCATTTATATGAAAAGAAGCCTCCAAACTAACAGCTCTAAAAGCTACTCTGCTTTCCTTTAGAAAGACAAAAGCCACTGTCTCTCATAACTGTTTCAGATCTCTCTTTACTTGCAAATTTTTGTTTTCCCGTCATCCATAGGATCCTGTTCATCATTGTTAGTGCAGCATAGAAAAGCATATTAGGATGCCACTATTAATTTACACTGATTAAGTAATCCATATATCTATAAAACGGGCAAACTGCCATTTCAGCCCATGTTCCCAGTCACTCTGGGCAGCTGATCAATGCAAATGATCTGCTTTGTCCTGTCTGCCTTCTCCACTCACTGTGAAAGCTGAGTATTACCCCAGTGGAGGTAACTCTTGGTCAAAAGTCTGATGATTGAATTGGTCAGTTTCTGTTTCTAATTTTACACTGTGGGCACCTTCTCCTTGGAATTTTATAAAGCTCTCAAAGAAGCTCTTGAATCATGTCAAATATGAAAATATAATGTTAGATTTGGAGGACAACAGAATAACCCTAAGGGTAGGTTTAGCAGCCTCCCATGAATGTTGGTGACATGTTTGGTATCAGAAATGTGATGGGCTGGCACACAGCATTATCTCTCTCTCTTTCAGAGGAATAAAATTATCTTGTCTGCCCAATGCTTTTCTGCTCTTTAGTGTGATTTATATTTAAAATGCTATTGCCTAAGGAAGAGAAGATTCTGTGTAACATCCAACACAATAAATTTCACAAGAAAAAGGCTAGCAAGGGGAGTTACTTCTTCTTGGGTGTTAGCAAAGGCAGAATTTCTGTGGCGAAGGAGGGTACTGAGAAAATTGCCTTTTTTTCCCCATAAGAACACTTGGGCTACACACCAGTCTCCTGTCTGGTTGAATTGTTGCCACTCATGATAGAGAAGCCACTTAGAAGGGAAGTGCTGCTTCAAGAGAGGGAAGGGCCTAAAGATGCTGCAGTCGGTGGATTTTGTGCCACCTATTTACAGAAAGGATCTCCTCACCCTGTCTGATAGTGTCTGCAGGGAGGAGAGAGGTAAATACTTCAAATATTCTGAATCTTCAAGTTCACCTCAGTCACATTCAAAGCTATATCTATAAGGGTCAGATATGCTTTTTTTCTCTAAAAGAGACTGAAGACTCCCACAACATTTCTGAGCTTAGGTTTATGGAAAAGTCACTAGGTCCCACCCAGCTTGACAAAATATCAAGAGCAGAAAGGTACAGCATGGCGGATGCCCTATTAATTATTTTTATGAGTCCACTAGGGCAGGAACACATAAAGAGACCCATTTTACACACTATGTGTATGTCTCACTCTAGAAGATATGCAACTCCAGAAGGAGCTTTGTTGTGACTACCAAACATTCAAGTTATATATTTTGGCACAGGAGCTTGCACACAAAAGCCTGATATTCTAGCAAATCTGTTCCACTAGACCTCTGCTAGTTTGCTGCCAAGTATGCAGGCTCAGAACTCCAGCTAGAGGGAAGAGAAGGGACACCATATGTCATCACTTGAAATACCGTGCTATTCTTACCATTCAGCCTTTTGGGAGCAAGTACTTTTAAAGCAGGATTTTCAAAAAGAATTGCAAGCACATTTGCAGATAGAAGCCCAATGACAGCAGATCAAACTGGTTAATTAGACATCTACATAAGTGTAGTTGTGGATGTAGTAACTGCACCCCATGCTCAGTCCCACTTGAAACAGGGCTAAATATGGGAAGCAGAACAGATCAGAAAGCCCATTGAAGCATTACCATTGTAGCTAAAACATGAATTCTGCCAAATGCGCTGTCCATAAGAAAGTTTCTATTTTCTCAGAAGCTTTTGATTTCCCATCCAAAAAATTAAATTTTTTAGCTCCAGGATGTGCTAACAGAGATCACGAAAAGCGGTCATAACAAAAATCATAGTGTCTTTTTTCGGCCTCATTTTCCAGTCATCTTCTTAGTCCTATTGTCTCATGGGAGCAGTAATTCAACTGCTGTGAGCCCCCCTTCTCCTTCCTCTTTGGCTCTTGGGCTTGAGCACATTTTCCACAGTGCACCACAGTATTCTTTTTATTTGGACTCCCGCAGCTCATGATGGAAAGAGTCATCTGAACAGGGAACGCCAGCCCTAGAGGAGAGCAGATCACGAGAACCACAGCTTCCATGAGTCACTGCAGTAGATGCATGGGACACAGAGGATGAGGCCAACAGCTTTCAACATTTCCCATTTGAAAACTGCTTTTTGTCTCTGATCAGGAAGAGAACTCCAGAACATTCTTTGTGATACAAATTCAGTTACTTAACTGACTCCAATAATATTTAAAAAATAGGCATATTGTATGGCCTGTTTCCTGGCCTCTTTGAAGCCTCTGTTTCCTCAGCCTGACTCCATCCTCCCTGTACCATATGTATCTGTGGCAAAATTACTGCTTTCTTTGTTTTATGATATACTAGCAGTGTAGCATCTGGCAGTGTGGTTTGGGGTTTTTGCTTTGTTTTGTTTTGACTGGAAATAAACCTCCCAAATACTACAGTCAAATCCAAAAAAGACACTAAATCAGCAATTTTTTAGCTTATGCACAGAGGACGAGGGAGGGTTTCCTGACTCATCAAGTGAGGACACAGGCCTCTGTACACACCTCTGTATGCCAGCATGCAGGATGTTGTCACAGGGTGTTACCACAGCAAGACTGAATAGGTGACCCCTCATCATCACACAGCCTGCCATCAACAGCGACTCTCTGTGAGGGAAAAGGTGGCTGCCAAAGCCACCTGGGATGAGACTCATCCACACCGTCAGCAGTCAGGGCCCCACACCTTCTGTCATGTACAGAGCTTTTTCCTGCACTTAGAAGAGAGCTCACCTACTTCCCATGACTGCAGGATGTGTCCTCTCCTCCTTTTCATCGTTCCTTGTTGTGGAATGCCCTGCCAGTGAAACGCTTGTTTCAACGGTGAGTCTCTCATAGCTCTGCTTATCTTTAATTTCCTTCCACTTTAGTCTACTTTATGGTGACTTTCCTTTGCTGGCAATTTTTTTTTCCCCTTCCCATTCCAGCTGCAATGGCCAGATCTTGTTCAAAACTTCTCACAACTTTTAAGGCAGAGTTTAGAGAAATTTAAGAGAGGCAAAAAATGTCACACAGGTCAAAGCAGACATGAGGGTCAGGGCAATAAAACTGTTTGCCTTTTGTGTTTCATGTAATCAGATTTCCTTCAGCCTTGTGCTCCATGACATTAATTTTCCATTTTAATTCTACTAGTAAATGACTTAATGCAAAACCCAGTAAATTGGAGTCTTTCCTTCAGACTAAGCAAAAACAGCAAGAGAAGTACCAATCTTTCATTTCATCATTAATTTTCTTAGAAAGTTCCTGTTAGGAAGGAAGGAAAAGCTACATATCTGGGTAAAAAATTCCTTCTTGAAGGCTAGGCCAGGAGCTATCATCATCTCCTGCTTGGGTGTTGTGCTCTACCCTGAGCAGTCAGCAGCTGTGGAGGGCCACACAATGAATTTTCTGTTTCTAGATAACTCCCCCCTTACCCTCCAGCAGAGGTGCAGTGGTGAGGAGGAAAAAGGGGCAGGAGAAAGATGAAGGGCACTACTAGGTGGCTGGCAGCAGGGAAAGAGCAGCAAAACATACTGGGGGCAGAGAGGCTGAAAAATCTGTGGACCAACTGTGTCCTCAGCTTCACTGCAGCATAAGACATCCCTTGCCTGTCTCTCCAGAGCACATTTTTTCAGTCATAGGAAATTAAAAAAAAAAAAAAAAGTTCCATCACAAACTGGAAATCCTGCTTTTCAACCAGCTATGAAAAACCTAGTCAAACAGTTTGAACAGCCCATCACCTGCATGTTATTTACTCTAGCAGTATGCACACTTTTCCTATTGGAAACACGAACAGCAAGCATATTCACAGAAACTGGTATGTGCATGATTGAGTTAAAAGTGGGATGAGAGGGCTGGGGAGGGATATTCATGAAATATTCATATGTGAAAATTCTGATGATCTCTTCTGTGCCTGTAACTGAAAAAAAATTCTCAGAAACATCTGCACGTTTGCACACATCATACGAGGCTTTTCATGCAAAGTTTCACTTTTTACTGCTCATGGCAGGCTATCCTGAGAAGGCAATATGTCTCCTATTTCAGGCCATAGGGAGGGTTGCCTTGTAATAGCACAGTGTGTAATGGGTTTCATTGCATCTGGGAACCAATGAATTTGACCTTTGAGCAAAATAACATGAAGCAAAATCTGCGTTCAGATCACAGTTAGGTTAAGAGTACAGGTGGCAAGGGAATGCTTTGAACATTGTCCGTGTGGCCTCATTGGACCTCCACAAGGATCAGTCCTTCTCCTTTGAAGAAAATGTGTCAGTATTTTAAATTTAGGAAGGGAAAAGGGAAACCTTGTTAAGGGTAGTCCCGTCCCTAAATATTCACAAGTTATGAATAGGGAACTGGATATTTGAGGAAGTATCTCAAGATCAGGAAACAAACAAAAAAACACCAGCAATCAAACAAAAAACAAAACAAAAAATCCCAAACCAACAAACAAACAAAACCCCAAAATCAACCAACAAGAAACAATTCCCCTCCCAATAAAAAACCAACAACCTAAAAAAAAAAGCCAAATTAATATGTTTTTTTTTTCTGGATTTTGTGGCTGTCTTTAAGGTGCCCCTGGGTCATATTTTCAAACTTCTTCACAATCTAAAGAGTAGAAACTCACTTCCATAAAAATGAAAACTGAGATTCTCACCTAATTAAATGTCTGTGGGAATGGGAAGCTATAGGGAAAAAAACATCAAGTATCATGAGACCTGTGATAAAAATCACAGGATTTGGCAACACTGAATTAATCACAAGTTAGGAAGCGATAGTACTTGTTCTAGCTGAATAGCAAAAAACAAACAGACATAAACCTTATTCAAAAATATTTTGCAGGCATGACTGCCAAACTTCAGTTGGCTGTGAATAATACTATTCATTATTTCAGAATATTCATTTAGCCAGAAGGTATTTCTGGAAATCCTTGAGACTCCTGTGATTTCCATAGTACCAAAATGATTAATTTGTATTGAAAGTTATTTACTTGCCAGTTATCCATTTATTGTTTAAAAATCTGAGTCACAGGATCAGCATCCAGAAACAATAGAATGCTGTATGTTTAGATATCCATAAGCATAAAGAATATTCAAAGAAGCAAGTTTGCAACTAAACTGCAGGCTGAAAGTCACGCAACCAAAATTATTTAACCATGAAGTGAGAATAATTAATACCTTCTCAAAATGCCAAACCAATTGGAAGAGTATGAATCATAGAAAAGCAATTACATTCATAACAAATAATATTTAGTATTAATATTTGGATGACCATAAATATTCATTCTAACTACAAACAGGAAAGTAGGGATGCTGTTCTAGCAAGAAGACAAAAAGATCCCTGGTTTCCAGTGCAGTTTTAAGACCATCAGCTAAGGTTGCTTACAAGAATGGATGATGCAGTTGCACTTCCCAGCCAGTCTGTCAGTGCAAACTTCCCAGTAGAGCTAGATATGCAGTTCTGAGTAAATCAAAGGTAAACAGCACGGTGTATGATTTATATATGGGTTACTGTTCAGCCAAATTTTGGCATTTCATTGATAAGCCTGTTATTTAGATGTATTCAGAGCCCTCCAATGCATACGGGTTTTTCCCCTTGCAGTGACTATTCTCAAAAGAGACGCAAGAGCCAGATCTTTTCTGTTCCCCAAGGTTAAAGGAAAAAGTGAGATGTCCTTTGCTTTTTCAACTCTTTACCCATATAGAATAATTCATCTGCTGATATTCATAAGGTGACTTCCACCAGCAAATGTAAAGATGTCAGGAGGAGAATTTTTAAGCACATATGTAATTGTTCATGATTGCTATCTGCTTTTATTTAGCATACTTGCTAGCGCTCTCCTTCTGTTGCTAGTCTCGAAGAATCTTTTTTGAACAAGAAATTTGCTCTTTAGGGAACTATATTTCATGTTCTTTCACTCTTTGCAAGCTCTGCCATAATAGAATCAATGTATCAAATAAATCCCACAAAGCAGCTGAACAGTCTAATGGCAAAGGTAGGAGACGGAGATGTTGTCTAACAGAAATTTTGGCAGAAGGGATTAATGTGTGTCCCTTCATACACCCTGTGAATGAAGCAATACACAGAGAAAGTGTCTTGTTTGATCCCTAGTAGTATTTTTTAATTTTACCTCAGAAAATCTCGGTGAGAAAAAGCCCTTCAAGATTTTTGAAACCAGATTTCTAAGTCCCCTTGGTTAATATATTATTTAAACACATTTTTTGCAGCTCTGTGTGTCTTGCATTTCTTTGCAATACAGAACAAGCAGAACACCATCATGGGGTGCCAGCAAAGCACCCCAGTGCTCCTTCAGCTCTCTCCCCCACTGAAGCACGACCCTTGGCACAGTAGGGCACTTTTACTGTCCAGCCGCCCATATGGAGAAGCCATGTATGGAAAAAACTTGACAACCCACCCCAGTCTTGCCACTGACCCCCTGCAGGAAGGTGGGCTCTCCCTATTGTCCCCAAAAAACACCATCCTCTGCCCCATCCCTAGGCTCAATAAGCTCCCCGGATGGCAAGCAGGCTGATCCTGCCCTCTGCCTTGATGCGGGAGGCACGATGCTGACAACCCTTCTGCAAGCAGCCTTGACTATCCAATTTAAGGACGTTGCGGGAACGATACAGGGTAAAGATCTGAAAGGAATGATAAAGTCAAATCCCTGCCCTGCAGCTGGAGCTGTGCATGCAGAGCCTCTCTCCGTTGTACTGTCAGCACCCTCTAGGGGCTCACGCACCTCACAGCGTTAGCGCAGGCTGCGGGCTCGGCCGTGCTCGACGGCGGGGGCTGCAGGAACCGAGCCCGCAGCTTCCCCGCAGCGCTCCGTTCCTGAGCCCCGGCTTGGCCCTCCCGCCTCAGCCCTCCTCCCTTTGGGGTCACCCAGCCACCGGCTCCCTGCAAAAGCCGGCAGCGGAGGGAGGGCAAACTTCAGCTTAACCTGCAAGTCAGAGATAGGGTTACTGGAAAAAAAAAAAAATTAAAAAAAACCAAAACAAAACAAATCAATTCTGAGTGCAAAAGGGTAGCTTGCATGCCTTGTGCAGCTGTGCAACTGTCCCAGAGCTGCCTGCTTGAGTTATGGCTCATAATTTTCATGGAAAGTTCTCACAGTTCATGACCCAGGAGATCCCAAACATATGATTTAATCGGACATTAGTCAATGTCGAATTTTTCCTTTCCCAGTGTGGTGTCTGATCTATACCATATTGTCAGCATCTCCCCGCAGTGTGAGGGAGGCAGGAGGCACCTTGATGCAGGGTGAGGAAGGGAAGAGGGGAAACAGGGCTTGGACTAAAAGCAGCAGCAACACTGGCCAGATTCGGTCTTCAGTGATCCCACATGCTCCTTCTCAGCCTATCACCCTTATAGTTGATAATGTGTCTGTATTTATGGAAGATAACAAAGGTCTAAGCCACCTTCCAGTGAACATATTTCACTGAACTGGCAAAGTTTTCATAGCCTTTTTATCTATTTCTTCCAGTAAGCAAACTGCTGCTCCCAAACCTACCCTGCTGCACCCTGGGCTTTCCCATCTGCTTGTGACCACAACTGCACAAAACTTATTTACAGTGATCCTCACCGAAGGGCTTTCAATTTCCACACTCCACCCACTAGAGCTTAACTCCTACACATCGGGCTGCTGGGCCCAGAACTCCTGCATCTCACAAAAAGGGAGGGATAAAGGCATGCCCTATGGAAATGCAGAGTACATATGCTACTGGCTTCAGGAAACCCACAGTATTCTGATATGCTTATGGACCCTATGCTAATGTATTCCCTCCTCTTCATGGTAAAAATTTTTTGGATGATGATTTTACTTGAAAAACAATTTCATTTATATATTAATCACTGTTCACTATTCATTGGTTATTATTTTCTAAAAATGTTTCTGGCAAACTAGCAAGCACTGGAAACAAAACAATAAGCCAGATATTTTTTTTAAGAGTAAAAGAGGGTAGCTGCATATTGATTCATTTCTGCTAACAAGACTTCATGCAATTTAGGCCACAAACCACTCTTCACAAACACCAAACAACAGATAGAGTGGGGAGTCTGGAAAAAAAGCAGAGGTTGAAACCACATTCCCCCAAACAGCCTGGCAAAAAATCTGCTAAAAACAAGATGTATTTCTAGAGTGATTTGCAAAGAGAAGAGAGGCCTGAATTAGGGAACAACTACTGTAACACCCTAATTAGATCTACATACTAGATAGTGTGGTTCTTGTCCTCCTTCAAGTTGGAGGACTGGATGAGCAAGGCCAATTTTAGGCTCAGGCAGGAGATTGTACTCTGAAGAGAAGCCTTCCTCTTCCTTCTCCTTACAGCAGCTCCACACACACTTAAAATAAGGCAACACTATTTGGGACACTCTCCCAAATAGTAACTTGTACCTCTTACAGTCCTGATACACAGCTCTTGAGAGCTCCTAGAAAACCCTTTTTAGTAGGAGATATGTGTCTAAGCAGTTTTGACTGAAGTTAGGCTATCTGGTCCTTAGTGCACTGGTTTCACTCCACTCTCCCAAAGAAAATCACTGTCATCAATTAGAACTGAGACAGTTCGTTCTGATTCCCTCATCCAAGTCCACAATTTATCCCATATTACCTTCCTGGCAGAATAATCAGGCACACCATCTATTAATAAAAACAGAGGAGGCAGAAAGACAAAACAAGGAAACTGTACCAAACACTTTATTCTGCCCAAGACGAAGAAATAAGACTTGACACAAAGAATAAGTGCAATGAGCATTTGATTTATAGTTTATACTATGTCATAAGACAAAGCTCTTAGATATTAGTGGCCTAATAAAGTGATATAATGCTTGCTATGTGTTTATCCATGTGGTAAATAGATAGTACAATTGACACCTGAAGCACCGTAAGAGAACCCATGGATAAATAATCAGAACTCTGAGAGGCAGTGGTAGAATTTATTGCTAATTCCATCTCTCAGGAAATAAGGAAAAACGGTACTCTACAGTAAAATTCAAGTATCTGGTGAATTAAAAGATTAGTGGTGACAACATTACAATACTGATTTCCTCTTCTCCACTTTTTGTAGGAGAGGAGATGTACATTAGGGAATTCCCAGCTTGACATAAACCTCTAGCAGCAACTCAACACAAAAAAAAGGTTCCAAAGTAGAAATGCCTTTTTACAAAGAGACTGAGGCTGCAACATTGTTTCTGGTGCAGAGTGAAACCTTTTCAAGACAAAAAATTCACAATGCAAAGTCCAGCACCGGCACTCTGGATTCCTGCATCTACCTGTGCCCTGGGTGACCCTAGGAGCTTGATACAGCAGAACAAGGTGTTACCATCAGCAGCTACCAAAGCATTGGAAGAGAAAGGCTGCCACCCTTATGACACAGAAATATCTGCTACTGAGTTCCACACTATACCCTGGAGTAGGATAACCTTCAGAACAGAGATATTTGAAGCTTTCTGGTAAATGTGAACATCATTTTTAAAATCCCATCTCTAGTGTCTATCCCCCATGAAAGGCAAGGCCTTCTAGGTAGCCCGCAGGTGGTACCACATGACTTCTCAAACTTAAAACTCAGCCATCAATCTCAGGCCACACACACTGAGCTTTATGTGGACAGAAGTCATCTGCCTGACTTCAGTGAGCAAATGTTCAACACAATCTTCTCCCCAGCGTTTATTTTTGAGTAACTGGTTTGAGATTAAGGTCTGTTCTGATACTTCACAAAGAGCAATGCAAACTTGAGACTACACAGGGATTAAAGCCTCTCAGAGAGCAGAAATGGCAAAATTGGGACGTGAACACACCGGAGATGTCTCATGGCAAAATTGGGAAGTGAACACATCAGAGGTGTTTCACTTGGCATCTTGACTCCTTCTAGCAAAGCGGAAATCCAGTCAATATGCTCAAGTTTTCCAGAATTCAGTAATGAAACAGACTGTGGCCCAGACTGCCCAGCTCTATTTTTCTTCATATCCATAAAGCTGCCCTCTAACTCAAGTGGTAATTTTGCAGACTTTGGCTTGCTCCAAGTAACACTTCTTCATGTCATGGGGAGACAGTAATACCTCTTCTCAGCAAGTGTAAATTAGCAAGTCTCTCCTACCAAAAGGCACAGTCTGCTTGCTCTTTCCCTAAATATTTATATCTGTCTCTGTAACAGTTCCTTTAGCTAGAAGCAAAACTAGTTAGGGAAAAGCACTGGGAAACTGCCACATGTTCCTGCAACTATATGTTGCATATAAAATAATTCAAACACACTATTAGAGTGTGTAATTTAGCTCATATGTAGTTAGAAAGTACAGAGTTTGCCAAGTGACTGCATCCAGCTGGAAAATCAATTTTTATATGCCAGTTTAATAAAAACTGGAAGTCTTCCGCAATACATGAAGAAATGCTAGACAATGTTGAAATTGTACATTATGTAAAACCAAATGTAGCTGTAAATTACAGACTGTGAAGGATCATTCGTACCCTGCCAAAATTCATATAAGCAGTCGCCAATTTGGGGATGGAGGGGAAAACATATCATAATAAAATGAAACTTTTTACAACTCCAGGTACAAGCTTCCAAGGCCAAATGTTGGCAGAATAAACCTTAAAACAAAATTGACTTCAGCCTTGGGCCATCTCACTGATTTAAACCTGCAGGGGCTACACTGGTGCAAATGAAAACAAAACACAGGTGATTTGATGGTGCAAAGGTCTTTCTGTATACTACAAGCAAGTCCAGAGCTCTCAACTTGTCTCCCAAGTTTCCCATTCATTCTACCTTTGAAAGAACTATTTTGTTGCCCACAAATTGCATGCTCCATAGCACCACGTGCATAAGTTCAGTCCAAGCACTGACTGGTCTATCCACTCCCTGCCTTTGCTTTGCTGATGACATCCCAGAGTAAGATGTTGCTTTGTGATTGCCATAGTGAGATACATATGCAAAGCAATTGGTTTTACCAATCCTGTTCTGGAGAGACAGACACTAACACTGCAAAACCCACAGCATGGGTGCTGCTAATTACCATGCTTACTTCTGCTCTCAGAAGAGGGATGAACAATTAGAGGCCACAGAGAAACTCCTAGAGCAGCACTTCCTCCTCCATCTACTGTCTTGCTTGAAGCAGTATAGAGTGGGTTGGGAATCCTTATAAGTTGGCCTGCCATGGGGGATAGCCCCTAGTGCTGGGATTTTAGAATTTTGTTCATGGTTACCAGAAAGCTTCAAAGATCTCTGTCCAGAGGGTTATCCTACTCCAGGGTGTAGTGTTCAACTTAGTAACAGATACCGCTGTCTCATAAGGGCAGTAGTCTTGCTCTTAGGGTGCTTTTGTAGAAACTGGCTACTGACAGTAACAGGCCTGTGTTGCCCTTGTTCAGCACCCTGAACAGAACCTGGGCTAGGGCTGAGAGAGGCTACAGCACTTGCTGCTCAGCAGCCAGTTGTCCCAGTGTTGGGCTGGAGGTGTAGAAATGTCCAGCTGCCACTTGACAGTGATCAGTTGTCCTAGACCTAGTGGAAAAATAACCCCGACTTGCAAAACAACCCTAGTCTGATCCTTTTCCTGCATATGGTCCTATCTAAAATAGTTACTTAGATTAACTCCTCACCCACACTTGCATACAGGCTCCTCTGTAGAGGTAAGATGACTGCAACAGTTCTTGGCTGCACATCACTTGCACACTGTCCAGGTGTCTGACTATGCTGCCCAGACAAGGTGTCCCTGGGCACTCCCTTTCCATGGTTCCCTGCGAAGCAAAGTGACCAAGGGCAGCCAGACAAAGTGATTGCAGCTAATGTGTATTTAAACCCTACTTGTGGATCACCCTGACTTTGCTCTGAACCCAAAATAAGACAGACAGAGGCTCTTCATTCAGCATTTAGTAGCACCTGAGGGGTCAGTCCTGTTCACTGTAGCATTATAAAAATCCCACGGAAATTCCATTTAGAACAACAGCTATGTCATCAGTATCTTAATGTTAAAACTAGAATTTGGCCCAGTTTCTAACATTTGTATCTTTAAAGCATCTACAGCTTTTGGCTGGACAAGCTCTCATATACTCTGGTTATCAAGGGAACTCAAGCTTTTCAAACTGATCGAATGCCTCTTCGGAAACTATTTCCTTCAGAGTTGTAGGAATCAGCCTTTAGTCACACAAACAAGCTCTTACTCTTGCACCTTAGCCTGCTAATTTCCTCACCAGTCTCCTCATTCACCCTCACTTAGGGCACAGTGTTTGCTGGCCTGGAGTATTGGCAAACACCTTTGTTTTCACACATATACAGTTTCATCTTGGCTTAGCACTTACATCCTCAATATCAGTGCAACCACTCACAAAAGTAAAGGTCGCTGATTTAAACTGCAAGTATTTGAGGTTATTTTTTTATGATCACCACTGTCCAACACACGATTAAGCTTTCATGTGCAGAATATGTTTCAAGAAGTGCCAGTAATTTTAATTCCATATACAGTAGTTTTTATGCCAATACATATGCTTTATATCTAATGACAAGAATATTTGTGAGCAGAAGGTCAATCTTTTATAGACAATCCAGAAAAATAATATAAAATCTGAGAAAGGAATGGAAATATGCATACTCGGCAAGAACCCTAGCAGGAAAAACTTTCTATGTGATTAAATACAAAAATGAGCATTTTCTCATCAGTAAAACCATTGTGGGGCATGTGTGCACACCAGTCACCAAAGTGCCTGGAATGCAGAGCCACTCAAGCTCAGCTTTTAACAAGACATTTCTATACCTGGACACAGGCCAGGTATAAAAGCCCTGAGCCCAGCATGAGCTAATTTATCCAGCTCTTATGATGTCAATCTAATCTAACCTCCTTTACTGGCTTCGAAACAAACTAGGAACACTCATGGAACCAGCAACTGTTCCTGAGATGAATGGACAGCAGTACAGAGCTGAGCACAAACCCAACATTTAGCTCACTTTGCTAAATTTGTTTCCCGAGACCATTCCTGACCATGATGTTATACTAAAAGAAAAAACAAACAAAAATACAAACAAGGTAGCTGGTACAACCATTTTTCTAGATGTAGCAACACCAGTTTAAAGAATGTTTATAGACCCACAACTAGTTCTCCTTCCCTTCACTGAAACACAGTCACTGATAAAATATGTGAAGTGCCAATTACACTTTGGTCCAAGATAATTTTATTGACACAGAAGAAAAATTAGGAGTTGTTGTATCACTTCAGCCTTGGTGTGATAAAAGCAATACTATATATATATATATATATATATATATATATATATAAAAAAATCTCAGACTACCATGCAAGGTTTAAAACCTATTTCTGTATAGGTACAAGATTTGCTATCATTAGCTTTATGGGAACAGTTTTTAACCATGCTACACTCAATTTTTTGGATGGATGCAAACCACCTAACACCACTAGAACGGCTCAGTTTTACCTCAAGATGTAATTGGTTCAGTGTCGTTAAGCCAAAGCCCTCCTCATCTTCAGAAAAGAGAATTAGAAACTTCAGCTTCCTTTTTAAGTCTATTGGAAGGCTAGAAGAAGAACTTTCAAAAATGTTTTCATCCCTTAACCAAGATCTTTCCATTTATTGCATCAATTTCCTGCTCAATTCAGATCACCAACAACTATGTACGCTGTTTTGTTTGGTCTTACTTTACCTTTGATTTGGTTAGTTTATTTTTAAAAAGTAGGAAAGCGGATCTGCCAGAGACAATAACAAAATTAAGGCTTGTCTTTCTAAACCAGAAAGTTATTGTGATTTTGAGATTTTAATCACACACATTTTATCTTGAACTTTTGAGAACTACTAGAGAGCAACATGAATATGTGCTACGACAACAATATTTATGAGAGAGGTGAAAAATTATTATTTAGTAAATGAGCAAACCCCTAGGGTTTGATCTTGAGGGTTAAAAAAGCCTGCTTGCTCTCTAGCCTGCTTGAGTTTATTGCTACTAGCAGGAATTCTATGCTTAATCCTCCATTCCTTTCTTGGATGCAGCCATAGCAAGAAGTGAAAAGTAGTTTTATTGTGGGGGAGGACTCAAGCACCAGTCCCCATAAATACATATGGTGTTAAGTGCTTTGAGGATGTAGCAATTGGTTCCAGTGGGGCTAAATTCATCTTCAGTTCTGGGGAGACCCATGAGCCACTTCTGTCACGAGTCACAGTGAGAGCAACAGATTGTTCATCCAAGTTATATGAGTTTCATGGAAGGTTGAGGGCCTGCCCTCCAAAAGCCAGGCTCTTCCAGATCATTTTGAGTTGAGTCTTGAATATCAAAACTCTGAAGGAGGCACCAGCCACAATCTGACAGTGTATAGCAGGGAAATACAGTGAGGAGACAATCCAAGTATCTATGGATAAAAAGAAATGCAGAGGGGTTTTGAAAAATACATTATTAGTGGAAGATACAGCTGAAGAGCAATGGTTTTCCAGTCCTGAAGTAGCTTTCCAAAAGAAAAGAGGTCTTGACTTTAAAGAAGGAATGGGAGAAGAGGCATTTGGTCCTGCCATAAATAATGTATTTTGAGGTAAAAGAGAATAAGGTCAGTTATCTGTATCACTCCTGTTTTCCTGATGACTGCCAGAGGATAAGCACTTCAGTCATCATACAGTAATTTTAGTAGAAGCATGTAACATTGAAAGCAGCATTTCAGATCCATTTTTGTTGCAGATTTGGTTTCTAAACAAATTTCAAACAGTTCAAGAGGGCTATGTGTACTTTGCAACCCACAGTCATATAAATTAACTGTCTTTATTTATCAGAAGAGATGGCGGAAGAAATTACTGGAGATTACTTTGACTGAAATAATTTTGTTAAATAAAAAAAAAAGGGGGGGGAGGAGGGTTGGTGAAAGAAAGAAAAAGTTGAAAGCCATTTTGGATTGTGAAGATATTGAGACTTTTAAAATGTAAAGGGCATATAGGTCTTTAGCCCCAGGTCCACTGGCTGAGGAATCTTGTTGGGATGTAATAATCAAACTTTTAAGATTTAAAGAAAAAGAGCTAATTCTGAAAAAGGCAATACAATGCTCTAAAGAAAGAAAGCAGAGAATATAGAAAGGTGAGAGTTCGCTCATACTTTCTCCAGCTCTACCCAAAAAGAACAGAGGGGAGAAGAAAGGAAGTGTTGGATCTGAGTCTTTCATGACAAGAGGGGAAAAAAAAAAAAAAAAAAAAAAGTTAGACATGAAATTTTGCAACCTACTACCCCCATAATAACAGCAGGAACCATCACCATATAGCAGAGGCAGTTGAATAGTTTATTAAGAAGAATTTTTTCCTTCTACTGTGGATTTCATTTCTCTAGCAGCACATAGGGTTTTCCATGTTACTTGGCCCTATTCCACAGCTTTTATTGAAGATTAAGGCTTAAAAGAGCAAAGAAAGCAAACAGAAGACAAGTACAGGCTCAACATCTTGGTGGAAGTTTATACTGTGGGTCTGCCTTGCTGCTTTAAACACAATTGGTTTAGCTTCAGGCATTACAATTTCAAACTGTGATTAGTTTAAATGCTTGCTGAATGCAATTTTATGGACAAGTTAAGTGTTTTAATTTCTATGCTTACTTCCAGTTCATCACATACCATTCTTGAAAGGAAGAACAGCCCAACACACTTTCATGTTTCTCATTATGAGGGATTATTTCTAGTAAAATGCATGAGTGTGGGGCATAAAGAGGAAGTGGAAAGCTGTCCTTGGTCAAGTAGCAGTGGCACCAGTTTGTGCACATTTACTTTCAATACTATGTGGAAACCTGGAACTGATGAGGATCTGCTTTTCATAGCTGCCAAGTTTTCCAAGCTCTCATTTATCATGCTGAGTTTGCCGGTGCTCAGCCTCTCAGAAAAGGCAGAGAGTAAGTTATGATCTCTTTTTGTTGTGGAGATCTCTGTCCAAATGCAAACCAGTGCACTGAGTCAGCTCCTGCCCACGCTGCCCACGCACTCTGCCCACCACTCTCAGTGTATTCTCTAACACTCAAAGAGAAAAAGAACAATATTAGTATATAGTGGCTCCCTTCTGAACTTTAGAATCTCAAATGCCAGATAAGATACCCACACGACACCAGATCATAAGAGGGACAATATTTTCGAGGCTACAGGACCTTGCAGCAGGATGGGAAAACCTGCACTGTCTTCCTGCTTCTGCTCGTAAGCATCATATGCCTCCTGCTGAATCAGCTCAAAGTGCTTGCTGCTTCTGTGCTCCTCCTTTCCTCCCCTCTACACCATCATATATCCTGGGCCTTCACACTGCTGGGGTTTGTAGCTAGGAGAGGATGCACAAAAGGAGAAAAAAGGTGCTTTCCCTGAGTGGTTCACCCCCTATCCTCTATCCAGAGACTCCCTCCAGGCTCTCAAGGTCCTACCAGAAAATTTGCCTGGACCTTGACTGTCCCACACCTCTCACCTTCCAGGAGAGCCTGTAGAAGTATTTTCCACCCATTCCACCCAAACCCTTGCACAGCACCCCAAGGCAGAGGGAGAACAAGGAAGGGAGAATGACTGCAGCTTGGTGGTCAGGGCAGTCACCTGGAGGGAAAGCAGATAGCCAGCAGTGGTTTGAGGCCATTCCCTGTGAACACTGTATATAATTTAACTGCTGGTTTTGTAGCATAAAGAGCAGGAAGCAGAAATGGAGACTCAAGTCCCCCATGGATCCATCCCTCTGTTTTATTATATGCACGTATGGCAATGTTATACAACAGACCTCTGGTCTGGTTTTGTGTCTTCAGGCTGCAGTTTAATGATGAATAATTAGGTTCTGGACAGCTCTTGGCAAAGGCTGCCACTGAATACTTTATGCTGTAATGGATGTTAATCTGAAAATTGTGTTTGCAGTTCTGTTTGATCATCTATAATGAAAGTGGTCAAATTGTAATTTAGTCTTATTACAAAAAATATAATAATAACACCAAACCTATTTCATATCAAGATCCAAATCCTACTTTAATTTTACACTAGTGAAAACAAGTAAGAATTTCACTACATCAAATGACCTTACTTGACTAAAAAGGATGAAAAAAAAACTCTCAAAACCAACTTGAAATGTTAAGAGTTCAGCTGCAGCATCAAACTGGAGAAACTCATAGGAGGACTTTTACTTACATAGATAGCTAGAGCTCAAAAATCAGTGGTCTGTCGTTACAGTATAATGAGCTACAGCAAATTTAAAAAAAGGTAAGCTATAGTAAATATTTGAAGACATCAGATCTTTCAGGGTACCTAGGTTTGCATTTGCTTGTGCTTGGAATGCCACTGTGAAAATTTTGCTCAGAAGTGGTATCCTGAAAACCATGGTGCAAGAGTTTCTCAAAGAATAAATGGTACCTGCACACCAAATATTGCTTTAACATCTTGTGGCTGATATGAGATTCTTGTATAATTTGCTATGAAATACAGAGAACAGTTTCTCATAACTGACTGCAACACTGATCAAAATACATACATGAGATATTTCACCTTCTTGTGATCCAAAGAATCACTTAAAAAAATAAGTGAAATCCAGAATAGTCCCTGAAAACTAGCATGGTTGAAAAGGGAAACAGGACCATAACCAGATATTTTGACACAGCCAGTATGACCCAGCAAGTCAGTGCAGAAACATATCTTACAATACACCCAGAAAATATTTTTTCAACATCTTCAAATAGTAATAGCTGCAGAAATAATCAGTGGCTGAAATTGTTAAAACAGGAACTAATGAACATTTTGTATCAGAGCTAAGGAAACAGGGCAAACATCCTCCTAAGAATGTTGTGCTGCTCATGCAGCTGCCATGCTGCTGGGAGAGTGGAAAATCAGATGGAAAACTGAGTGACACTGGCCTGTGAACCTGAAGCAAAGTGGATCACACCCTCAAATGTATGGAGATACATTCCCAACAATTTCAGTCGAATTAGAGATGATTAGAGCCAATGGGAGTTTAGTCTGGGTAAGGACGGGGGACACAAATGAATAAAGATTACAGTGTTTGGCTTTACTTTTGTAAAGATATAATAAAAATATATTGCACATGTTGCATATCTGTCAGCTAAATTAATTTTATCTACAACACTTTATTGTTCTCATGCAGCTCTAGAGAACAATTTGAATCTCAAATTACAAAACCACCTAACTTAAGGCTCCATCAGTACTGAAGCCTTCAAACCCTGAAATACAGTCTCTAAGTTCCCATTCAAATTGTCATCAAAGCTATACTCCAACATTAAGTCCATGTCAGCCTTAGTGGAAGCAGATGAGAACTCCAGCTGCATCTGGTTTGACTTCCCTGTAATCACTACCTCCAATTGAGCCATATCAAAGAAAATGTAAGTATTTCCTTGAAATGTAGCTTTTTTTTTTTCCAGGAAAATAACTGCAAAAGTGGTAATTTAATATTTAGTAAGTCTTTAGAAAGACAAGAACAAAATATCTACTTGACTAGAACAGGCAAAAAAATATCAAGGGAGTAAATTATAACATTCTCCCTTTGAGCAACTTTGGTTTCTGCGTAGGAAGAAAAATATTTGAAAAACTCATCTTCTGTGATAGAAGATAAATTTAAACTCAAATCCAAGCTCTTCAAAGATTTGCTTAATCTACAGACTTCCATACATGCCCCATACTAAAAAAATGGGCCACACAGGTCCTTCACAACTCCAGTCCTTGCTTGCTCTGCAACTCAGGTGCTTCTGCTCTGCCTTTACCTGTTGGAAAATCTTTAACAAAATGCAGAGAAGTGGCTTTTCTGTTACTCACAATGAAATCAGCAATACTTGCAACACAGGAAGGTACCTCCAGGCATTCAGCAAAACATGTCTTCTAACTCTGTATTTTTAATTAACCATATTTTCTGTTAGTTTGATTCATTTTTTTAGGTACAGGTACTTAAAGCACTCGATTGCTTATCTAATAACTTGACCACTGTAGTGTCAGTAACTTTATCAGTCACCATGTCTACATTCTTGCTTCTTGCATCACAAAGGGGAATGTTTTATAGTCCTAACTTTAAAAATTGAGAGCCATGGCATACAAAAATTAAACCTCAGGAAGATTCTCGCTTCTTAGAGTGCCACCTTAAAGAAAACTAGTGACTTTTTGGTTAAGTAGTTGGTCAGCCCAACAATCACTACCTACGTGTCTCTGAAGAATTCCTCATTAAGCATTTACATGCCAAAAATTATTATTTTATAGGTGAATTCCTCTTTTCATCTATTGACAAGCTTTAAACAGCCATGCATGGCTGGTAAGCAGAGACCTGCACCCCTACATCACAGATTACTGATACAGGTATTATTTATGCTCTCTACTTTTTATTTCTTTCAACACTTCCTCTGAGCTATAGCTATAATTCAGGCACCCAGCTGGGTGGAGAGAAGTAAATTAAAATTCCACAGCACTCAGAACTGACACACATGTAAATCTGAAGGATACCTACCAATAAAAATATGTCTCCATTTTTTTTCTCATGACTAAACACCAAAGCACTTAAGAACACCCTGGAGGACAGAAAGGAGGATTACCAAACACAGATTTTCCTTTATAAATATGTTTAAGGGAACTAACCTCTATGACAGAAATGCAGGTTTAGCATGCTCTTTGGTGCACATGGTTGTTTCCTCCATGGCAGATGTGGAATAGTGAATTTAGATGAGGTTTTGGAACTGATGCCAGTAACAAGGTAGCAACAAGTTACAAAGATAACAAGTTAGGTATGGTAGCTAAACCTTTTTATGATCCATATGGCTGTGCTACCTGAAAATACCTCAATGGAAGTGGAAGGTGAAATGCTATCCCTTTAAAGTGAAAATAATACACTAATTTTAAAATATAAAAATTTCACATGAAAGCATTAATAAGTATTTGGGGGTTTGAAAGGAAGGAGGAGGATTGGTCTGGGGTTTGGGTTTTTTACAGTTTCTGGTTTGGTTTTTTGTGGGGGTTTTTTTATAGGGTTTTTTGAGGGGTTGGTTTATTGGGGTTTTTTTGATTGGTTGGTTTTCTTTCTTTTTTTCTTTTTTTTTTCTTTTTTTGTGTCTGTGCGTGTTTTTGCTTGTTTTTAAGCAGATCAAAAAGGAAAAATACTCTGGTCTTAAGTGACCATTTCAAGGTTAAAAAAAAAATCACCCTTTAAAATAAACAAAAATATTATTAACAAAAAAAAAAAAAAACCCAAACATCAGGAGAATAAATTTTTTATGCTTGGATTCTTTTTTTCCATTAAAAAAAGCCAGAAACTTTAGAACCAATGGAATTTTTCTGCCAAAACTCTCCTTTTATTTTTACTCCATAAAGCCCTTTTCAATTAAAATATAAATTCAGCAATAAAAAAAATCCGTAAGTTTTCCACCAGTATTTACAAATTGGAAACACTCTTTCATCTTTCCCACACTGGGGAGAAACAGTTTAAATTTAAATTAAAGCAGTGAGTACTGCATGAGTCTTTGTGTGAGGAAATCATTGAAGAAAGGTCTAAGAGAACACTGTGTTGCATTTTAATTCTGAAAGTAATTGTTTTAGTTGCTTTTTATTACTTTTACAGAAGTGCTGTAATCCATCCCATTCTTGTCAGGAATTTACCCATTTAGTGTTCCTCCCAGTGGTCCGCATTTTCCATTGGTTCAGTTTTCAAAGAGACTTTTGGTATTGAAGAAGGAAAGACAGAAAAAAACTACTGATCCATTTTTCATTAAAAAACATTATTTAATCCAAGAATGCCAGCTAGTACCCAGAGACTGCAAACAAGCAGGGCAGCAGCACTGCTGCATAGGAGCCTCACACAGGTCTGATTGAGGTTTAACTTCCTAAATTTGCTCAATTCAGCCAGACTTCCTTGAATGCAGGCAAAATCTCAAGCCACTCCCGGCCACCTCAAGAAGAGTTCTCAGTGCCAGGAACAGATCTAGTGAAATACATGCTACAAGAGCAAGAAGCCTATGTGGTGAGTAGGGAACATACACTTGACAAATTATCAGGATAAACAGATAGGATTTCTTGGTTTGGACTACTCGGAGGTTTTCCTATGCATGCCCTATCATTCTCTGCTAAAAATTTTACTATTTAATAGTTTATAAGTTCAAGAAACACATAGTTTTCCAAGTAATTGTGTAAGTCATTCCACAGCAGTGTGTGTTAATGGTGCACTAATTTTTATGAGTAGAGCCAGAACTGCCTTAAACATATTCTCAACAGTTTTTATTTATGTAACAGCTGGATTCATTTTTTTCCTGAACAAGTCATCAAGATGAATTCCATTTTCCATTATCATATGGAAATTAGCTCAAGCACAAATGAGCCTTAATTTCAGAGATGATGGATAATAAGAGTGTGCTCAAATACTTGGAGTTAAACACACCTTTGCTTCTTGCTCTGTTCAGTTCTTACGGCAATGACAAATGACAGCCCCAGCTCACCTGCCAAATGCTTCCCTAAGTTTCATGCCATCACATGAACTGACTTTCTACCTTCATCTCTTAACCATGATAAGAGCCTGGCTCTCACCACTTTTGCCTGCCTGCCTCTAGCATTACCAGGGGCCCAGCTGCCAGCAGAAATGTTTGTGTTTTGCAGACCAAGGATGACAGAGCAATTACACAGGGTCACTGGCCCAAATTTGCTTTAACAATAAAGACTAGGGCTGGATGCCACTTGTAGCATTTACATCAGGCTCAGGCAGGAGAAATTCCAGCAAAGAGTAATCAAGAGCATGACATGCTAATGCAAATCATAGAATCATAGAATTGGCTGGGTTGGAAGGGACCTCAGAGATTATCGAGTCCAACCCTTGAACCACCGTTGCGGTTGCTAGACCATGGCACTGAGTGCCACATCCAGTCTCTTTTTAAATATCCCCAGGGACGGAGAATCCACTACTTCCCTGGGCAGCCCATTCCAATGTCTGATCACCCTCTCTGTAAAGAAATTCTTTCTAATATCTAACCTAAACTTCCCCTGGCACAACTTAAGACCATGCCCTCTTGTCTTGTTGAAAGTCATCTGGGAAAAGAGACCAACCCCCACCTGGCTACAACCTCCTTTCAGGGAGTTGTAGAGAGTGATGAGGTCTCCCCTGAGCCTCCTCTTCTCCAGGCTGAACACCCCCAGCTCTCTCAGCCTCTCCTCATAGGGTCTGTGCTCAAGTCCCTTCACCAGCCTGGTTGCCCTCCTTTGGACCCGCTCCAGAACCTCAATATCTTTCCTAAACTGAGGGGCCCAGAACTGGACACAGGTCTCGAGGTGTGGCCTCACCAGCACTGAGTACAGGGGCAGAATCCTTCCCTGGACCTGCTGGCCACGCTGTTCCTGATCCAGGCCAGGATGCCATTGGCCTTCTTGGCCACCTGGGCACACTGCTGGCTCATGTTCAGCTTCCTGTCAATCCAGACTCCCAGGCCCCTTTCTGCCTGGCTGCTCTCAGCCACTCTGTGCCCAGCCTGGAGCTCCCCATGGGGTTGTTGTGGCCAAAGTGCAGGACCCGGCACTTGGCCGTGTTGAACCTCATCTCATTGGAATCAGCCCAACTCTCCAGTCTGTCCAGGTCTCTCTGCAGAGCCCTCCTGCCTTCCAGCTGATCCACACTCCCCCCCAAATACATGCCAATGGTAGGCAATATTGTTCACAGGCAGTGAAACATTTGTGGGTCAATACCACAAGCACTACAGTCCTGCACAACCAACACGAGTAGCCGGGGTGAATCTGGTGACCTAGGTGGCTTACAAAGAGTAAAATCCTGGTACATGTTACTTAAAAACAGAAAGGAAATGAAAATGATAAAATAATGGTGCTTTTCACAAGAGTCCAAACTGGCTGAAAGTTATCAGAACTTTGCTCCTTCTGTCTGTCCCTTCAAGCAATGCCTGACTTGAGCATGTGCTCACCAATGATACCATGACCAACGTGAGTCAGTTCAGTCAGAAAACCCTTTAGCTGATCTACAGATTGCAGCCATGTATGTTGGAGCAAATCAGATCTCCTTGGAGTTATGTATCAACACATATCATTCCCACAGCACACTCCTGCCTCTCCTAGCCAACACTGCACACCCACAAAGCATCACACCTCTGCTCTACCACTTCACATCCTTCCACCTGGGGTGTAGCTTACCCCAGGTGGAAGGCCTGAGCCTCACATTTTAAACTGCAAAGGGCAAGTTCTGCTCTGAGTAACATCAGTCCAACCTTCCTAATTTCAGAGTATATTGCACTGGGTTAAATCAGAGATAAATGTGTACCTAAGTCTGCTGGTTTCCTTTATAGTATCAGTGCAGTGCCATTTTCAATTCTCTCCTAAGCAGCTGAATCAGAGAATTCAGGACTGTTGAAAGGTTCTGAAAAAAAAAAAAAAAAAAAAAAAAGACTAAAATAGTTCATTAGAAGGGAGCATAAATGCACAACATTTGTAGGACAAGGAACATTCTTTACAGTAGTTATTTTATCCTGTGATTTATACTGGTCTCCTCCATCTATCACATGGCTACAGCATTCAGTTCTGCCTTGTAGGAATTCACTTTGGGCTTCACTCTACACTCTCCCTGACACAGAAACATTTTTCTTCAGTTTGTGCAAGCTTTCTGCATCTGTTTTTTCTGTGATTATGTCAACAAACACCAATTAATTCTGTGGATGCAGTGGTTCTGTGGCCCTTGGTGATATAACAGAGGTTAATACTATTTCTGTGAGTAACAGACCATCCCATGATGGTCTGTACTCTGAATCAGAAGCATGGGGTATAGTTCAACAGGAAAGTTTGAGTCTATTGCTCCCAACCTTTATTCAACTGCTGCAAAGAAACAGCTACAATGAACATGAAGTACCCACATCCAAGACATGAGAGACCTCTTTACGCAGGTTCAAATCCTGAATGGGATTTTCCCTGAGCCTTGAGGACATTCACAGTCCAAATACAGGCCAGTCTTTTAAAAGTTATCCACCTTAACATTCATTAAGTAGAGTTCAGCTCCTGACTCTTAAGTTCCTATGACTTTGCTACATTTAACACTGATAGATAGATATGATTTTTTTTTTTTTAAGATGCTCCTAAGTTTAGTTTGCTTGTTTCTACATACCAACTTAAAATCTTGATAATCCCACAGGTCCCTGGGCCCCACTTCCCTCTTTTGTCAGAGTCAAAACTGAGTCTTCAAGTACATTCCTTGGCACCAGTTCAAGCAAAAGGCTGAGCCAAGCCTCTGTCTTCCAGCATAGGCAGGTGGAATGGATCACTTGCACCTTCCCTCTACTACCAAAAAGACCCACATAGTTTTTTTGCTAGAACATAGTCACAGCAAGCCACTCACTTTTATACTACTCACATAATTTAATTCTTAGGCTAAATAAATACATATTTAAGCTGCAATTAATAACTTTTGATTTTGCAGTTCATGTACCTTCATGAGCACTACTTCTCATGACAGCACTTCTGCAATTCTGTGCACGCTCACTGCCTGTTAAGTGCAGCAGTTACTTGTTGCCAGTGGTCAGTGCAGACCATCAGGAACTCACTGGGTCCCTCAAGTGTGAAGAGCTCCCAGGACTTCTCTGATTCATACTTCTGATGTTCTCTAACCCCTGCCTAAAATGATTTTTGAGTTTAGGAACATTCTAATGGCACAGAGAGCAGCAGCTTTGAAGGAAGTCAGAAAGTTTCCCCTGCAAAAGGGCATAGAGATGATATGACACCTCAGACTGCTGCAGTCACATTGGAAGATGTCTGTGCAGAAAGGAGAAGACTAAGGTAGGCTGTACAGGTTTCTCTACTGTCACAGCAAGCTTGATGCAACTAGTCTGAGCTAACCTGTAGTCACCTGAGGATTCAGCTTCTTCATCCCTTAAATAATTCTGATCAGTCAAGTTTTCATCACAAATCAGCTCAGGATGTGAAATCTTAAAGTACTTGTTTTTTAGATGCCGGTGGAAATAAAATCTGGTATCAGCCTTATTAACCCAAAACCAACAAAAACCACCATAATTGTTTCCTCTTCAGGAAGTCCCTCTGGGGATAAAAGAAGTCATACAGGATTTGGAGCACTTCCTGGATTTGTGTGCATCTGTCAAACAACATGCAATAGCAAAGCAAATAGCACCCTGTCCCTGCTTCGAAGTATAATCCAAGAGAAAGGAAAAGGAAAGAGATTCAGAACTAAGGGACTTGAATTGCCTCCTTCACCATTCACAAGGTGAGAAATTGTTTCATATGTAGGCCAGGAAAAGTTCCCCTTTTTCCTTTGTCTAGAAAGGCCCATCCTGCTAACGGGAACAAAGGAGAAGACAGGAGTTGCAATGCATATTGAAAGTAACAGATAAAGAGACAGACACAGCAGGTACAGAGTTGATAATGCAGATGGGGGGGAGGAAGGGAGGTAAGAAAAGGGAAAAGAAAAAAAGGAAAAAAAAAGAAAAAGAACTTCTTAAGATTCTTTCTAAGAAAACTGAATCTTCACAGTACTGATGCTTTTATTAGAACGCCTCACACTTTTTTCTTGCTCTCTCTTCCTGACACTGTAAGTTATGTTCAAGCTGACTGTGACACTTTGTCAGGGCACTGTATTGTTCTTCTCCCAGACGGGTCCCTCCTGACCTCAGAGCACAGTGTGGTGCTCCAGTGGCAAGTGTGACAGCACCTCCAAGGGATGAGGATGCTTGCACTGCCAATGGTGATTAGAAACCATCACCTGCAACAGGATTTAGCATGCTTCTCTTTTCAAAATCAAGGAGAAAGACACAAAGTGAGGCTGATGAAATGAGGTGGGGCAAAGTAAAGTGTCAAACCTTTTCATGAGAAAGCTGTTCTTCCTTCTCAAGACAGTATATCAGAGGCAGAGGAGGTTCCTCTTTTTTGGAGTTTTAAATGCTGTAGTTTCTTAGAGTGTGTCGAAAGTCAGCCATGCCAGTTAAGAGTTCACAGCAATTTAGCTGTTTTCTTTACCATAGCTTTTCTAGGTAATTAGTGTCACTTCAAGGGATCTACATTGTTACAACAATGACTTGAAACCCTGCAGTGTCCTCATTCACAGGTAGAGCAAAAAAATCTCTCCTGTCCTGAGGTACTTGCAGTCAGAGATCAAACAAAAGGCAGAAGGCAAGTGCAATCCACATTTTACAGGAGTTACAGGAAGGCATACTGCAGTTTGATCCATGACTCAACAATGCAGACCTGAGCCCAGCTCTCTGCAGACTTAGTGTTGAACTTCACCAAGGGAACCCTCTGTCCCTTGGAGAAGCCATGAAACACCTGCAATGCTGCTTGAAGCTGGTGTTAGCAATGGCAAATCTGGCTACAAGAAAAGCCCCAACTCATGTGCCCTGCCAAGCACCACCCACAGGCCTGCAAGGAAATGGATGACTGAAGTTGTTGCTCTGGCTTTGCTCATATCATCTTATTCTTCTTTTCACTTTCATCAGCTAGTATGATTTGGAAAAAAGGCAAAGTAATTATGTGGAAAATGCACAATTTCAGTCACAAGGCTTACTCTTCAGTTTCTTAAAAGCTTTCTGAATCATATTAACAAACAAGTTATTTAGCCCCTGTTTATTTCAATTTATTCCTTTGCAAACAGAACATTTGAAGTCCAGTATACATCTAACACTTCCATTCTTACAACATAAGGTATCACAAGGGTAAAAAGTGTTATTTGCCCTTTCCTCATGATATGGGGATACGTAGCTAAGTAAGAATACTGATGATACTAACACTCTGGAGAGAGTAATATGATTACCAACTGACAATCTCAAAATTACAAATTACTGCTCCCCTCTGGAAAGATAGTTCATCCTGGTCTAACAAACTTCACATTCAGAATCCTCTTGAAATACTGCCCAAGGTAGCATTGCCCAATATGAGCCCAAGGCTTTGCACAACTTGACATCTAGTTTAATTTTTCAGTCCAGTATGAGGTTACTAAACTGATGAGTTCTTTCAGAAACCTGCATCTCTGTTGTAAACATCAAGCTGAAACTATAGGTGGTCATGCACTTGCAAGGACATCTTGCCAAATGGAAATATTGACAAATGTCATGTGTATGGAGAAGAAAACAGGTATTCCTCTGGACTCTGAGGAAATTTGCATTTCAGTGATTCTGAAGTCTGTGGGGTACCACAATCTCTGAAGAGAGTGAAAAAGACATTGAATGAAAGCAAGGAATTAACTTCATCGTCTCTCTTGCTTGATGTCTACTGCAACCAGTTCAGATGTCAATCTTACCCATCAAAGGAAGATTGAGATGGCACCCTCACTCTGGAAGAAGGAAGACTCTCCATAAAATACAGACTCCAGATGCCAAAATCTGTTACGCTCTGAGCTGTTGCTCACCCACATCATGTGAAAGAGAGTCACATGGTCCCAGTGAGCAAGTCCACAAAATTTTTGAGAAAATCTAGCAAGGGTGAACATGATTCAACATGGTACTGAACTGTTTTCCACTGTTCCTTCAATGCACAATTATCCTTGCTCACTGGAGGGAAGATTGGTTTTTAGGAATACATACACAGTTGAAGTAGATACAGACACATGAAAAAAAACACCCACCTACATTAGAATTCAGAATATTTTGGTAATTTTTTAAAAAAGATGACCTGTTAGCAACACCACAGTAGAAAGATTGTCCTCAAAACAAGCATTACAACCCCACAACATTAAAAATTATGACTGCATTATTGTATTTTGAAGCAGACACCCAAGCAGCAATGTTCCAAATTAAAGCCTTCTGCAAAGCCCACAGGTTTGCCCACATGCAGGTCCCCCGTGGAGGAAAGTCAAAGCACTTTCCAGGAAAGGAGTCAGCACCTTGCATGCTGCTGACCTGCCTCTCAGAGAAAATGTACATGAAAGAGACTGATGGCAATGGTGGGCAGAGGGAGAGTCATCACCCAAGGAGATATTTCGTACATATCCAAGAGAGTGCTCAGCCCACACCAGGTAAAAGAGCCAAAGGATTCACACTAAAATTCCTATCCAGAAATCCCCAAGAAAAAGGCAGCAAGCCTGTTATTGCAGGCTGTACACTGGGAAATGCTGTCCCTCATGCTGGGCACTGATGATGGCTATGGCAGTCCAGGATCAGCTAGCCAAAAAGTGACACAGGGATACCATACATAACTTTTCTTTACTTGCCCAAAAGCTATGTCAAGTCAAAGCATAAAAGGAAATTAACTACATGTATTTTTAGTACTTGTTTCCTAACCAGGCATTTCTGTATTCTGTTTGCATGAGAAATTAAAGGAGGTAAGAGGTTTATGTGCAGATCTCAGTGCTCCACTGAGATCATCTGTAAACTGCTATGAGACAGAGAGCAGTTCCAGAAGTCAGAAAAAGGCATTTGAGAAGGTTTACCTCTAGCAGAACTATATTTTTCCTGCCTCAATTACCCTTTCCCACAGGCAGAGCAAGACTGAAGTGTTGAAGCATTTGCAACAAAACATGCAACTGCAAACATGAAACCACTTGCAATTAAGTTTAACAATAAATGTGAAAACTGCCAAACTGAGAAGAATGAGCCTTGCTAACTTACATTATATAAGCAGAAAATCTTTGCAGAATATTTCCATATCTGAAAGAACTGCAAGCTCACACAAATGTGTGATACTCAGGCACACATGAAAATCCTGTCCAGCAGCACAAATAGATCCAGGAGACAAAGCAGTTCACAGCCCATGTCAGATACCTGAAGTTTGATAGGATAAACACTACTCCTTCTGCAAATGGTAGGGACAGAGTCTGAGAAATATCTACAAGGCAACCTGAGTTTCAATTTTAGTGTGTTGCAGGACATAACAGAATAAGAATGTGAAATAAAATGCAGGGATCCACCAGCATTTCTGCCAGTGAGGGGCTGGCTTCTGCCCTGGAAAATGATAAGGACATGGTCATAACCCAGTGAAGGTTCTGGTCATCACTGTCTTCTCTGAAAAGGAAAACCATGGAGAGCAGAAACTGGTGGATTTATTTGCCTGTATAACATGGAGAGGATGAAGTCTTTCAGGCAATAGGTAGGGTCTCTCTAGATAGGTAGGGTCCCTCAGCACTGAGGAAACACAGACATTACACTGCAAACAGAGGGAAAGTATCAGACTGATGAAACAAACCCAGATTTTTATGCCCAGAGACTGTTAACATCCATTCAGAGGGAGCAGAAAAGCCCTGGACATACTAAGGTTTTCTACCAGAAACCATATAAATCAGCATCTTCTCACAGTGGAAGGCTTGGGCTAAATCTTGTCAGAATTTGAACTCCTGACTCCAAGAAGCCAAGACTTTAAGAATCTCTCAGTTTAGTATGTTAAGATATATCTGAAAACAATTCTTTAGTTTCTAAAATATGGATACACATAGGCAAAATTAATTTCAGAAGAATTCATTAACAGAGCCTGAGCTTTAACCTACCAGAAGCTAATATGCCTACCAAACAGACCAACCCTCTAAGTCAGCAAATTGAGGAAAGAGGATCCTGAAAAAGGAGGTTTTGGGGGAGTATAACACCCTGCCATGGGAACTGGACTAGAAACATGGGAGAGTCTCTTCTACTTTGACGATTTCAGTTCCTAAGGAAATGTGGAAAGACAAAGACATGAAACTATAAAAACAGCACCACTTTTGAACACGAGAAATACTAAGCGAGCAGAGTAGAGCCCACTGATACACTCATGCCCAGTCACAGAGAAAGCACTAGAGGGGGGCTGATAATTTCTAAGTCACTGATCCTATCTCTGAAGTGTACAGTGTGCATTAATATATTTCATACATTTTCTTTGGGAAGTTTAATGGAAACAGAGGCTTTCAATGAAAAGGCTGACTGAGCCAAAACTCACAAACCCCCAGCTACCCTGTCTATGCACTCTTTTCTCTTTTTCTTCTTGCACTCCTACCTCCCTCCACCAGCACACTCTCCCCACCCAAAAAAAAAAAAAAAAAAAAAAAAAAAAAAAAAAAAAAAAAAGGAATTGCAATTTAAGTGATATTTTTTTACATTTGGCTCATGTGGAAGGTGAGTTGCTCTGTGCTGTGAAGTTCTATATTGGTTCCTCTTTTTTTTTTTTTGTCAGAGACCAAGAAGAGAAGGAACAGAAAACAGCCTCTTTAAATGAAATATGCCCTTGTCAAAACAATTTAACAAATGGAAAAGGCATGCCCATTATGCTAGTTTTCCAGAAGTTCATCAACCTCACTGTTAAATGTTAGCATGCAAGAAAAATTACTCTATTTGTTCTTTATGGTTCATTCCCAAGATCAAAGTGCTGTGGGCTGGAGGGTGTTTGACATCCAAGAAACATTCATTGCTGCAATATTGTCTCTAGTGTCTTTTGTTAGTTTTGTTTCTTTATAAGGCTTTCAAGAACAGCAGTCAACACTTGCAGCACATTGGCATCCCATCAAATGCCAAACGCATCCTTTTAGAGGACATGGGAGGAGAATATTTTTACGACTCTTATGGTTTTCTCCTTTCACTGGGTCCTCTGGTAGAAGTAACTGGAAATTGTCTTGCATCCCAATCTCCTTTCACTTGGAAGAGATTTGTCCAACAGTGAAGTCAACACTATTAATCCTTTATTTAAAAGATGAGTTAGAGCCTTATATAGATAAATCCAGCAGCTTGGGTTAGACCAATCTACAAATCATTAGAGGGTTTGTTTTGGTTTTTTTTGAAATACAGTTTGTTGTCCAACATAAATTTTTTCAGTAATTTTTATCTAGCTCCTATCAGATGGTGGATGATATTCAAAGGGCTGAAAATCTATGTCAGTAACATAAAACTGCCTTCTTTAACCAAACCAGTTCAGCTGACTGAATTAGATTATACAGACTGTTTCAGTAGAAACATTTCAACACCTTCATCTCTGTTTTAGAAAAGCAGAGTTCCAGTCAAGTTCAGTTAGCTGAGCTGAGCTAATGTGATTTTAAAAGCATCTGCTCCAAACCCTACATCTAGATAAGGATGGAAACTTTGTTTACTTCTAGAAGGTAACCACAGTTACAAACACATCCTGCTGTCTGCAAATGGCCTGTGTATTTGAAACAATTACTCAAGTCCAAATGGCTTCTCTGCAAAAATAAAGAAATAAGAAAGAAAAAGAAAAAGACAACTCAGTACATCCTAAAGGCCATGGGCCTAGAATGATCACCTAGCTTAGGGTGTCTAACTCCTTGGTCTCAGAAGCAGCCTTGTTGTAGATAAACTCTTTTATTAACCTAGCAAGTTTCATCTTCACTTCTTTTCTATTTTGTGCCCCGATTGCTCCACTTTAATAGTTAAGAACTTGTTTATTAACCCCAACTGAAATGTACTCCTAGTCAGTTTATACCCCTTTGTTCCTCTGCCAACATTTTAAGCTGAAGGGCAAAGTTATTTTCTGCAATGATATATTTAAAGACAAAAAAAATCTTATACTCTCTCAGGTTTTGTCATGCGAAGTTAAACAAGCCAACCTTTTCTAGCCTCCATAAAACAAACTCTCCATTTCCTTCATCAACCCTGAAGCCTTGTCTGTGTAACGTTCAGTTTCAAGTCATCTTTTTTGAACTACTCAAAAACATATGTGGTATCTTAAACAAGGTCTCATTAGTGATGCTTATATTCAGCCAGTAATCCTTCCCAGTCTGGAATTACCCTTCCTGTGACATTCTAGGGCTGCAGTTACCACTTTTGCATCTTTGCAACTCACTGTCACCTTGTGACCAAGTAACTCCCATATGTTTCTCAGTCATTTCCAGCTGATGACCTGCCAGCTTAGAGCAGTGGGTTTCAGTGAAAGCTTCCAAATCCATATCTTTTGCACTCCTTAATTCTATCCCATCTGTAGTCATCAATATCATCCAGCTCTTTCTGTCCACCATCCTGAACTCCCTCTATACTGCTGATGGGCCCAGCTTTGTGTCCTTGATTAAAGAATTAGGAAGAAGGAGTTCCACAGGGTAAGCTGCCCGGAACTTAAAAAACAAATAATTTTAAAAATTAATACTTATTCTGAGCACCAGCTACAACCTGCCCCAGGTGATTTTCAAATCCGTAATAAAGCCGTATGAAGCTGGGAGAAGACACAGAACCAGAACCAGCACAGTTACATCACTGCTTCAATGGGAAACTGGTAGCAGTTTTCCCCTAAGGCAGCAGAGTAGAGGTGGACATAACAAGACAGGCTCAGTGGGATCACGGACAGAATTGCTTATATGTTCAGGAAGGATATGCCATAAAAGGCAGCATAAAAGATGGCATGACCAAGTTCATGCCAGGAGATAACAAGGCAACAAATTAATTTCATTACCTGATAGAAAAAAAGATCAAAGAAAGTGAAGAAAATTGGCTAAGGAAAGTTGAGATGAGGGAGAAAAGATACATGGATTTAAAATTACAGAGTTTGAAATAAACACTGATAAAATACAGGAAGATTAAAGGTATGATGTAATCTAAATGGCAAAGAAAACCAATTATTATTTGTATCAAACCACATTTGTAATGAAATGTGTTGGGGGGAGAAGACAACTGAATCTTGGAAGCTCCAAGGAGTGGGGATCTCCCTGTCAAGGAGGCAGCAGATTGATGCTGTTAAAGCAACATATAGGAGGATAAACAGTACCTTTAATTTTAAGGTTTGAGAGAAAAAGATAGAAGTTAAATCTTTTAAGAAAGAAATCAAAGAAAATCTGGATTTTGAAGAAGAAAAACTGATAAGAAACTTTTGGGAATAGAAATTTTCATGAGGAGGGGAGTGGAAATCAGTGACATGTTAAAGCAAGTAATGATATAATTTCTCCCGCCTCCATCAAAAGCAATTTCTTTTTCTTCACCGCCTTCTCCCAGCATCTTCCTATTGCAACAAAGAAATTCTTCATTCAGCAGAAACTATTCCCAGCACACAATGCCTTACAAAATGGGTGTCAAACATATTACAGTGTGCTGAAATTACTGATGTTAAATCAACCACCAATCAATTATATTTGAAGCATGCTGTCAGCTCACCTACCAAAAAAGCTATGACTTACTAAATATGCTTGTCATTTTCTTTGGAGCAGAATTCCCAAAACATGCTCATGTTTTAAAACTGCTTCCTCGTACAATGACAGAAAGACTTCTACATGAAAGCAAACAGCACCAGAGGCCTACAACGCATTCTCAAACAAATAGCAGACAAATAATCCAGGAGACCCATGTGTCCTATAGGGCCCCAGTCTTCCTGCAGAACACTGGAGAGGTCAGAGATGCATCCAAGCTCGTACTGTGGCAGAGCTTGCTATGGCGATGTAGTCACAGTGGCTGAAAAGAGATGGTTCTCTTGTCTCCATAAAGAATACCCAATTCCTGGGCAAAGAAATAATAACAAGAGTGGAAACAAACAGAAAACTCATTGCTTCTTTTTCCCTCTTTTTACCCTCATTGCCTCTTTTTACCCTCTTGGGTAACTTGCCTGGCAATTATGAACTTCATGCATGCAGACTGTGTTCAGAGTGGTAGCTTTCTACGGTCAAATAAAGAAAATGACAATAATCTTCCTTTTCCTGTTACTAAATATTAAACTTGGTCGTTTGGATGGGACAATAAGGGCATATATAGAGGAAATTAATATATATTTCAGATAACTGTGTGCAGTATGCATCTGGTTTAAGATACTAATTTATATATTTCAATTCTACATAGAATTTTTCCTAGGTATTGCAGAGAGTGCAATGTGTAATAGAACAAAGGATAAATGTTAATGCAACTTAATCTTTTATACTGGTGCACATATTTCTACACATACAAACTTTTTAGTAGAAAACTGTACTACATTTAGACTGCTCTTTGTATAATTCTCTGCATTTTTACAATATCCTTATGAATAAACATCAAGATGCTGAAAGACTGAGTGAAAAAGTTCATACTCTACAGGACCCCTAGGCTTTAAGAACAGCAGTTAGGAAATGAGCTAACAAAAGCCCACTCTAACATATAAATTCTATTAATAGCAGTGCACAACATTAAAAGCTTCAAGTAAAAACAGCTATGAGACTATAAGTAATAACTCATGAAGAAAAAATGAGAACATTAATAGGTTTAGAACTTGGGTTTCGCAAAACATCACAAATGTAATATGCAACACTACCCACTGATTTTTAAAAGTACTAGGCCAAACAGAGGGAAAATGCTCAGTGATTTCTCAGAAGGCAGCAATTTATCTAGAACATACAGCAGTCCAGGGAAAAATCTTAATTTCCCCTTACAAGACAAAATATTGGTCATTTAGCTATTTGCTACCTTAAGTCCACTTCTACATACATTTTTTAGACAAACAGCATGAATTTTGTTCTGGTACTGAGTGAAGCTCCTCATGACTTGTCTGAAATTGAACAAACTATCCCACTTTTGTCCAGATAACCCAGCCTGGACTTGTCTTCTGCTTTCCTGCAGCCAAAGAACCGAACGCTCATATTTGCTTCATTTCTGCTGTATCTCAAATTATCTGTTGTAGTCCAACAAAGCTTACTATGGACACTTCAAAATTTTCCTAAACTCCATCAATTAATGTCAAAGCACCAGACACATCTAAAAGCCACATACTGCTGTAGCCCAGAGAAAGCATCTCAAATGTGCAGTCCACCATGATTCTTCCAAATCCCACCCTACCCAGCATCTCTTGTGTCTACATTTCCATATTGAACTGGCCACACCTGAGGCAATCCTGTTTGCTAACACATTCCACATCACCACAAGAAGAGGAACAAACCATAGGAATTAAGACAACTGAGCCATTCAGACAAAAAAGGCAATTCTAAGGGAAAGTCCTCCAAAATATAAATATACATAAGAATTATAAGGTCAAATGACATCAATCCTAGCATTTGTACAATAGCATGCTCACAAAAAGACATTCCATTAGCATTTTCATTCATGTCTCTTTTCTTCTGTACAACACAAACCACATAAATAAAAGCAAGGGGGGGACAAGTCATTAGAATCATAAGATTAGAATGTCATAAGATTAGAACGTCATAAGATCATTCGACTAATTCATTAGTGACATGAAATAGTTTGATTTTATGTCTACAATTTACAATTAGATTAATCTAGTCTGACTTCTACACACAGTACAGACCACTGAATTTCATACAATAGCTCCAGAACTTAGTCAATATCTTTAAAGGACTGTAAGACTTTAAAAAAGAAAATATATCATACAGTCTGGAAGGGCTATGCCACACATCAAAGTAAGCCATTAGATTTCCCAGATTGCAATTACAACAAATACCAGTGAATTTTATCTGCAAACAGCCACTACTCAAGAAAAAATAAATGCAAAGTTAATGATCTGACTCCTGTTCACTGATGTATGACTTGCAGTTTCATTCAGAAGCTAAAGAGTGATAAACAGTCACGAGCTACAAATTTCAGATCTTTTGGTGAATGCATAGCTTTATTCTTTTTTCTTTTCCTTTTCTACCTTTTCATGAATCCTTATTCAAAAGTGACACATTTGTTCAGTTCAGGGAGATTCTTCTCTCTGGAGGGGAAATAATTTTTATCAGTAAGACTCCCTGGTGATCAGGTAGACTTGGAACTGCTGTTAATCAGCCTTTTTGACATGGTAGCTTGAATAGCACTTCCCATGATGCTTTGTGTGTCTACCTTAATTCTTTCCTTTTGAACTCACCGTGACTTATAGGTGTCTTTTTTTCCTTTTGTGTGTCTGAAGTTATCCCTCTATTAACTTTAATTGGAAAGGTACCTTTTGTTCCCCTAGAGTAGTCATATACTAACCACTGAACTCCCTAGGCTCAAATTTCTGGGGTAGCAAGAGTTCAGTTTTCTGATAACTCAAAAAAAAAAAAAAAGTTTTTATCATTGCTAATAAAGTAACTAATATTTACGCTGAAGATGAACTATTGCATCCATTTACATCAGCAAATATGGAAGCTTCTACTGCAAGACAAGGTGAGTTCAAAAGAAAAGAGTTAAAGGCAGACACACAGAACCCTGACCCTTGCCATCTGCAAACTGCAGTGAAACGTATGCTGCTAAAAATAAAAAAATAAATAGCCAGTTTCTGAGGCACTAAGAGAAGTTTAAACTCCTTCAAATAAAGAGAAGCAACAAAGCCTTGCTTCCTATAGACCAATGCCTTCTCCTGAATTCCACTTACCTGTCCTCACACTACCACTGTAGGCAAGACAGAGGATATGCTTGGGCTGGCCTACACTTTGTCAAACTCCAATTAGCCACAGAGGACACCTGTAGGGGGTAGCCAGCTACTTACCCATCAGAATATGTAGCAGCTGAGTTTCCATCTTTCCCTTTGTATCTGCTCTCATCTGGGGGCTTTCCCCTTTTTCCAAGCTTCTTTCATGAAATTTGTCAGAGCTTTTGAGACTGCTGCTGCTCCTCATGGTCTCAAAGAAGCTGCAGAGTGAACCTCAAGGTTTCTGTGAAGGGATAGGCAGATGTGTGCTTTGGAAACAATACATCAAGAAAGCTAACTAAAATTAAGACTATTTCATGGCCTGATCATAGTAAAAAACAAAAAAAACAAAAAAACAAACAAACAAAAAAAAGCTAAAAAAAGGTGTGGGGGAGAGATGTAGCACTGTGGACTTCAAATCAGATGCACTTCAGCATTCACAGAAAGCCAAGTCTCATCACCTTCATGCTGTTCAGCTGTACATATCCACAAAAAGTCACCTGAAATTAATCTTGTCTTAATTAAGAGAAGAAGAATTTGAGAATTCTTGAGAAAAAGAATTTGGGCTAATGAGGGGCCAGGGTAGCAATACAGACACCTGTGCCTCACAGCTCAGAAGACCCTAAGGTACAGGGGCAGCTATCACCCTCTCAGTACTGAGAGATGATTAAAAAAAAAAAAAAAGCCCCAGTAGTATACGAAGGATTGGCACATGGTCACTGACCCAACCCTGTGGGTGTGGAGGATTTTCTTAGCCAGCCTGTTCTGAAGTTGACGCATTCCATTCTGCATAGTGTACCTGGAACATCTGGGCATAGTATTAATGCTCCAAGTAAGTGTTAGTGTGAGTAAGATTTCTCTTAGGAGCTACTGGCCCTGTGTAATCCTCCTTTACACCTGCATGTACTGGAGAGAATCAAATTCAATGGGTTCAGTAGAAGTCCTCTCTTCATACCTTTCATGAGCAACAGAAAGAAATTAACATCTGCTACTCAGGCACCTCCCTTCTGAGCTACAATGACATGGATCTTTTAACCTGCTCTCTTAATGAACAATTAGCTAAGGTAAAAGCAGATGTGACCGAGCAGTTATGTTTCTATATGCAGCACTGACCAGATTAAATGTATAACCACACCTGTAATACTAAAGTGTTTTTTCTCTTCTCCTCAATCCCTACATTTAAAATGCAGGTAAAATTTAATAAGGTTTTCAAATGGTAGAATTCAGTGTATGAAACCATCTGTAGCTTCAATCCTGCCTTATTCCTCTCCATTTTCATCATTGCCCCTATGTTACAAACTCAAGGTGGTATATCCTCTTAAGAATCACCAGACAAAACTCTCATTTGAAAAAAAAAAAAGCTGTCAGAACACAGAATAGTATTAAAATCTAGTATTAAAATAGTATTAAAATGTGAGTTTCAGCAAACAGCCAGGATGCCACCAGGCATGCCTCAGATGAAGCTTGTGCTTTGCATGTGTTGGCCCTGCAATCCCATTCTGGGACAGGGCATGGGGTTCCCAGCACCTGTTCACATGGCAGCCAGGAGAGGAGGGTGTCTGACCAACAAGCACCCCTCCCAGAATTTATTTACCAGTTTATTTTACTCTCATGGTATCATTTAAGCATTTCAGGCAGAAAGCAAATGGAGAGCACTGCTCCTTGAAGTGGCATGGTGCCTGCAAAGGGTTCGGGGTGAAATGACCCACTGAGGGAAAATTCTCATTTATTCACCTGCACTACAGACCAGGCAGCTCTCTGTTCACCAGGACCCCAAGGAAAGGCTGCTGTGGTATCCTCTTCCCAAAGGCAGACCTGGCTGGCCCCATGCAAGCAGGGGAAGTAACACTTCCCCACCCCAATCCCTGCCTTACCAGCCCCACATTATCAGCTGCATGGGACACAGCACGGCCATGTCTTCCTTCCCTGGGGGGACCTGTGGCAGGATGGCCTCGCCTGTCTGCCAGACACCCACCCAGCTGCTCCCTCACTCCCCCTCCTCAACAGGACAGGTGGAGAATGTAAAGATGGAAAAGCTTGTGGGCCAAGGAGGAAACTTGGCTTGGGGAAAATTAATATAATCTATTACCTATTCGAACAGAAATTAAAACACAGACTTCCTCCCACCCTCTTTTTGGTTCTTCTTCGGGCTCACCTTGATTCCCAATTCCTTTACCCCACCACACGAAGGGTGCAGTGTGATGAGGAATGGCAGGGCTTTGGGGTTTCTCTGCCACTTTTGCCCTCTCATACTCCTACACTCTTCTAGTGAGGGTTGTCCACAGGCCACATCTCCCTCAGGAGAGATCCACCTGTTCCGGGGCTGTACCCCAGAGGATTTTTCAGAGGGGACATCTGTAGCCCCTCCTCCCACTCTCCCCTAGGGCTCACAGGGATGTTTCTCACACTTTTTCCTCTCATCCATCACTGCTGGGCAGTGTTTTACCTTCCTTAACTGCTCTCTCCCCGAGGTGCCTGCCCATGGCTGAGGGACTCTGCCCTGTGGTGGGGCCCCTGGAGCTGGATGGAACCGGCTGTGCCCAGCACTGGGTCAGGCCCAGCCTCACAGGGAGCCCTGCAGCCCTCACCAGCACCTGGGCCCAATGTAGTTGCTGAAGAGCATCAGGAGAGTCAGCATCTTTCCGGGGATGCTTTTGTGGTGTCATCAGGCCATCAGCCAGAAAACCACAGGAGCAGAGGGTCCCCAGCAGCCAGGGGAACAGGCAGCCTGCCAGTAGCCAGGATGGGTTCTGGAAGATGTGGTTAGCGTGCTGACAGAAAGCAGCACAGGGGCAGAAATTACAGTTCTTAGAATCAGCGTACATTTCCCTCCTTTCCTACCCAAAAAGGCAGTACAAACAGAGTCTTCCATACCATATAAACAAATTACTTGGGGGGGAGAAAAAAAGAAAAGTGGCAGCTTTCCCTGGTGTGATTCAATTCATCAGGGAAGCTTCTGGGAAAGCAGCCTTGCAAGAATTTCTGCCTTTGGGATTGAAGTAACAGGCAGCAAGCAAAACTGGATTAAATGACCACAGAGCTAAAGCAGCCCTCTCTTCTGACTCTGCAAGACTCCCTTGTACCATCACCAAAATCAGCTCACCTTCACAGAACAGAATGGTAAGGGTTAGGAGGGACACTAAAGGTCCCTCTGATTGCCAAATTGCCTCCATTCCTGGTGAGCTGCTGAGTTCATGCCATACAAGCAGGAGGTGTGTGCAGGGTCTGCTTGAAAACAAAACCAGGTCTGGAAGCCTCTTCTGCAGCCCCAAGAGGAGCTGTCTGAGCACAGGCAAGGCCTCACAGAGAGTGCCCTACAGGTTTTTCCTGGGCTCCAGAGGAAAAAACGTTTTGCCATCAGGGGAGAAACAAGTCCCCGGCAGAGGTTATTGCTGTTGAATCTACACTGTCCTGCCCTGCTGGCATGGGTACACATGCAAGTCTGCCGTGCATCAGCCAGCTCCTCAGGTGCCAGCAGCCAGCATGACCCCCAGGTACTAACTGCAGCATCTGCTGGTGGTGTCTCCCTGCCTTCCCACCTCACCTTCCTGAACAACTTTCAAGCCAGGTGACACAGAAAAGGTGACTTCCCCAGCAAAATCCTCTAAAGAAGGCACAGGGGGTCTCACAGGTGCAAAAAGCTCAGCCCTCTGCAGGCCACTTTGCAGTGTTTGGCAGCTCGCACCCCCCTCCAGCTCCATAGCTTGTCTTTGAAACGAGCTGATGACTGATTATGGAAATCTTCTCCATGCAGTACCCCCACACCATGACATCTCAATCATACTTCCATTTCTTTTTTTTTTTTAAGTAAAAAATGGTTTTCCTGGCCCGGTATGTTTATCAGTTAGAGTCTGAGCCAGTTATCTCCACAGGTTTACGGTATGCAGCCTAGAACTGCTAGATTTTTATCACATCTTATGAAAATCATACACAGCTTACTCTTGTAGCTGTATATTATAAGGGAAATATGTATAGAGAGACCAGTTCTCCTTAGATTACTATCTCTGAATTGATGCTGTATGAGGCACAACTGCTTAAAAGGTTATAAGTGATGTAATTTTTGCCATTACAGGTAATTTATGGCTCCTGTGTGTCTGACTTGTCAAATCTTCTTAGAGAGATCAAACAGGGTCTGTTTGTCATATGCATTTATCTAACACTTGTTCCTCTGCAAGCTTTAAAATGCAATAGTTTTCCTTTTCTTGGGTGACAATTTTCTCCTGTATGTCTTGCCTCATAGTCCTTGTAAATGTCCTCCTAATGCAAAATGCAGGGGTGCTTCAGCAGCAAGTATGAGCAACAACTACCTCTCTACAGGCATTTTTGAAAGGAGAAATTTTTTTCTTAAGCAGGGCTTTAGTCCTTCAGAGAGGTCTGAAGTAATTCACACAGATGTTTTGAAGCTCCAGCTGTGCTTTAAAACTCACTGCATTATTTTCCCCTCAGCTTTGCATAACTCTCATCTGATCTCTGCTGCTGGGAAAGAAATCCTTCAGGAAGAGTCAAGGAGAACAAAAATACCAAGTAAGGTGGGGGGATATACCCATATCTATGTATATCTTCAGCCTCTGCCTGCACATCAGTCACCTCTTTAACAAAAGGCTGAGTTAAGCCCAGCCATCGTGTCCTGCAATGTCTCCATTCTGTTTCCTTGTTTCACCTTGCTGGGAGTCCTATTTTGCTTTACAAACTTGAGGCCAAACACCAGTCACTCACAGGATGATAAAAGTTATGACCAATTATTGGTTACTCTGTGCAGTTCTCACAGGCATAAAAGCAGACAAGGGAGCACAGGACTGCTCAGTGGCAACACCTAAAAGGCCCCCAAGGCCAACACAAAGATCTCCTCCTTCTGATCACACCCTGGGTTCTGCTGGGCAGACTCTTTGGAGTTAAAATAGCTGAGCAGGCATGGGTGTCAGAGCCAAAATGTTAGCCAAGTAATGGGAGGAAGGGATGCAAGGCATACTTTTCAAGAAGGCAGAGGACTTTGAGAAGTCAGTCTGTGAACCTCTCCAGCAGAACAGAGGAGATGGAAGGGGCTGTGCAAATTGCTCACTTAATCCGGTTTCCCCAGCCAAGAATCACCTGGAAATAGAAGGACATGCCTCTGCACCAGGCACAGGAATTTCTGGATTTATGTAGTGGAAGGGGCAGAGCTGTAATGTGGTTTCAGTGCCACACAGTCCCATTATGTGGGCACACAGTGTGCTGGTGGGTAAATGAGGCACAGAGGGGCTGAGTAAAAGGAGGGTCCCCTTGCAGCACCATGATGCACCTTGCTCATGGGGCACAGTGCCTGCTCTGCGGGTTCTGCTGCCCTGCTCTACGGTCTTGTCCATATGCATTGCACCACATGCAAGTAATGTAAAAAGGTAAGGGGCCCAGCAGCATTCAAACATGTTCACGTTTCACATTTATGGACCTCTGACCCATTCTACTGTCAAAAGACTGCATTTCTCAATGGCTCTGAAGTGTGAAGTGTCTGGAAACACACAGCATGCTCACTGTTGAGGAAAGAACTTAATAGAGGAGCTTTGCCAGTTTAACTCTACGTTAGCTTTTACTTTCCCATCGAATACAAATACATCTCTTTCTTTCTCTTTCCTTCTTTCTTTTTCTTTCTTTCTCTTTCTTTTTTTTTTCCTACCAGTGTCTGAGATGAGGATCTCTCTTTATTTCTGCGCCAAACTTTATGCTATATCAGTCTTGAATGGCATACCAGTCTATTTCTGAATACTGGAACAATATGTCAATATGTGTTAGCATTCTGGCACTTTCCTCTAGATGAAATTTTTTATGTGCTTCAGACAATAGACAATGTTAGGAGAGTTGGACAGACACTAAAAAAGAGCAGTATTCATCTGCTTTTCTCAGAAACCATTTTGGCACTGCAAGCAGAAGGCAACAGAAATCAGAAAAGTCAGAAATACCTGAGGAGTCAGCTACAAACTAGAAAGGAACAGTGAGATTGAGGATTTTATGAAACAGGAAGAATACCATACTTCCTCTGGACAGACTGACCCATTGAGCCACATTATTCAAGACATTCAAACATGAAAAAAAAAAGTATAAAATGGTTTCACTGCCTTTTTTTTCCTGATGCTGGCCCCAACAATAAAACACCAAAATAAAAAAATAAAAAAAAAAAGGGGGGGGGGCGGGGGGAAGTAAAAGGACAGACAAGAAAGACGATCATTTATGAGCATAACTAAATGGTTGCTTGAAAATAGGAAAATTAAAATATGTGGTTGTGAAAACATACTGAGGAAGGATGTAGTGCTCCCCTTGAGATGGGACTGATATAAGGAAATCCTTGTATTATGCCAGATGGAACTGCCTAATGTGTTAGTTGAGCACGACGATCCTGGACTTCATGCATATTTTAGAAATACAAAGTAGATATGATGCAGCTGATAACAATGATTTACAGTCAACTTTCAGCATGAAGTTTCAGAAAAATTTTAGTGACCTGTTTTTGTTCCTGAGAACTAAAGACTGTGGGCTACCTGCAATCTTATGGCTGGGTGCTGTTCTGGTTTGTGTTCATGACATAATCACCAGATAGCCTCTCTCACATGTTTTATAGACATCAACCATACAAATATTGAGAGGCTTAATAGCATGTGGCATCCATACAGTATTTTTTTTTTTGATAGCAACAACTTCAGAAACAGAAAACAGTCCCCCTTATTACAAATTCTCCACAGAATGGCAAGCCCAAACAATTTATTCTCTAACCCTCCTACAGTTTAAAGAAATACTTTGCACATTATTACTGCCATAGCCCTTTGGGAAGCTGAACATTAATTTAGGTCATGGGTATAGAGGAATTTCAGCTGCCTTATCCATTAGTAGTGGCAAGGGCTCATTTTCTCTAAAAACATCTTGACAATTAAATCTACTGGAAAAATATACCTAACTTCCTGTAAAATAGTACCTTTTTTAAGAAAACATTTCCATGAATAAATCCACTCTGTGAGGGTTAGAAACCTTGCTCTAGAGGCAATTTTGTTTTAAATGACAGGCTTTCAGTCTGTGCTTGATAGGCTTGTAATCTATGAGGTACAAGACAGTTGACTAAAATAAGTTATTTCGTATGTGCTACTCGGCAATCTACGTATGGAAAAGTTTATAATAGGAAACGTGTGAACCTGATAACCAAAAAGAGTAAAACCTACTGATTCCTGCTGCCAGCTGCCATGGGAAGGGGAGGGCCAGCAACACCTTTCAGTCTTGGCTCCTTCTGTATAGGAACAGTTGCTGTACATTTTCAGTTTTGGAGCTGGGCTCTGGTGAGAATGAGAGGGCAGTCAGGTGGCAAAGCAAGTGTTAGCCCCCAGTAGTGGTGGGGCTGTTAAATGGCTGCCAAGGGAAGGTGAGGGCCAGCAACAAATCAATGCAATCACATTCACCACTGCCACACATCAGGGTAAAATAGACCGTGCAGCCTCCATCAAGTCATTCCTGAGCCACCATCTTGTTCTTAAATACTACAGGATAACAGGAGAACAGGCAATGGGGAAGAGAGACAAAATGGCAACGACAGCCAGTGTCCCATGGAAGATGTCCTCTCTGACCAAGCGTCAGCAGCTATCAGAACTGGGGAGGAAGACAGCAAGAGATTAAAAAAAAGCAGTAGAAGACACAGAACTTGGGCTTCAAGGAAGAAGCATTCCTATTTCATTCATTAGAGGAACTGTGACCTGTCAAGTTTGTTCCCTTGATCTCCTGCTCTCTACCCTAACCCCAAGCTTTTGCTGTCTTTGGTCCACATGTCACAGCTGTACACCAAGAGTGTTTCTGGCAGTGACTGTCCTCCTCTTTACTCACTGAGCACCATGGACCTGCCTGTCCCAAAGGTGAGCTACAAGAACAACCCTATGTTGTGGCAATAAATAATACCTTCCTTGCTAAAAAGACTTTTTTCAAAGCCACCCAGCCAAATAATTGCCTGAAGTATTAGCACAACCTTAGAGTTTTTACTAAGGGGAAGAGAAAGAATATCTCTTTTTAACAGTCCTGTTTGTTATTCATACATTCTCATTGAAGGGTCTCATTATGATTCAATGCAGTCTCATTACAGTCCCTCCAACATGTTAGTTCCCACCCACAGCTTCTTTCAGAATGTTACCCAGAGATCCAAACCAGGTGTTACACCCATAGGAACTCAGTCTTTATGGAAGGTCTTCTTGCACCCTCCTGGTACTGAAGTACATTACATAGTGGAAGCACACTAAGCACTACCTGACAGGGCAAATTCTGCTCCTGGACCTGGACCCAGAACCAGCATGCTGAGATGAACTTTGCCAGTAGGGAATTCAAACTTTGTTATACTTACTTTCTCCAAATTGCAATTTGAGAAATGTTTTCACTTCAGAGTGGTACACGTTCCACACAAAATCTGTTGCCTCCTTACATTTATTGAAGCTGGAAGAAACATTTTTTCCACCAAACAGACAAGTCTTAGGCATTTTACATCCCCTCCATGTCAATGTGAAGTACTTGTAAAATTGTGTCCTTCTCATTTGGGGGTGAACAAGTTTCTCCCTGCAGCCAGCCACTGAAAAATGACACTTCAACTCAAAAAACAAAGCTGGTGCAGGGATCACTCAGAAACACACTTGAATTCCCCAAAGCCCTTTCTTGACACCTGTGGGATACGGGACACAGAGGCTCACAAACGAAACAGCAACTACTCAGTCCTGAAGTTTTTTGCAGGTATTTGCATCTTATATTAACAACATCCAAAAGAAATTCCCAATCATTCTGGTTTTCTGCTTATATTTCCTAAACAAAAGAAAAATGGAGAAAAAGAAAGAGAATACAAAATGCTTGTTAGCCTATCGATAAGGACTCAGGGGAGAGCTGTTTCCCCACCAAGTGAATTTCAAATTTAAATACCAGCATTTCTATGCATTTGCTCTTTATATGCTTGGAAGAGAAAGCTTAATAGAAAACTGACTGAAGTTTGCCCCTTTCACCTCACAGTGAACAAAAAATATCACTACCTCTCATCTTCAGAGTCTGGGTAGTCACAGGAATCCAAGCATCAGGAAATAAGCAGTAATAAATCCTTAGGTTAGCTTAAAATCCTTAGGTTAGCTAATTTCCTATATTCTAAGCACAGTAAAGGTAAATGGGATTGTCTGGATATGTCTATTTCCAGTTCTTGTTCTTTTGACCTCTGGGGTTTTTAACTTTCAAGTTGTCCTATGCAAGGCTGAGGACTAACCATGATAGATCTGGATATCTAAAGGCCAGCTTCCTATGGTTGCAAGATCTCCAGTCAGTTAAGCTGCATATAACTATTCCTATTTCCAGAGTTGCCTATTTTTCCATTACAGAGACCTGTGATGCCACAGAATTTTATTGTAACTCCCCTGTCCGCTTCAAGCACTCCAAATGGTTTGCTTGGATTTCTCATTGGGGATTTCTCACAGGGAATAAATTCAGTCTCTGTGAGAGTGATGTCAGGGAGCAGCATGAGCAGGGCTGTGCCATAACTGAAGATGAGACAGGAGCCATGGGTGACCCAGCAGTGACTGTGTGCTCACCAAAAGGTCTCACGAGGCCTGAACATGGATCATGGCAATGAATCCCATCAGCAGCCTCAGACAAAGCAATCAGTCAGGTCCAAGGTCCATCCAGCATACTGGAGACAGGACTACAACATGGGCCCATCCAGAAGGCAAGGTCAGAGACAGAAATACCCACAGCATAACTCAGAGTGCCAAGGAGTGAGCGCCAAGCCCTGAGCTGAAATAGGGTTCTTGGGCAGAGTGTAGAAGGTGGTCAGGGCCAGTGAGGCTCATTACTGCCCAAAGGACCCTGACAGCCATAGGCTTCAGGGAATAGCTCATGCACAGCCCTGAAAAATGAAAATTAAATCCCATGAAAATGAAAGACAACCCTGCCAGTGACTCCCATGAGGCCAGGATCCACCTGGTGTCTTTCTATTCCAGGTCCTGTGACATGCAGATGAAATGGCCTTGAGTCACATATCAAATTATTAGATAAGAGTGATAAAAGTTAACTAAAGCCATGCAGCACTCGAAACACTGTATAGCCGCAGCTGCCAAGGATATTAGCATTGTATCAATCACTTACAAAAAAACCCAAAAACTGCTGATGCATTTCTGGCCACCACTGGAAAGTTTTGAAGCTTTTTACAAAGGAAAGCTGGCAACAGTGCCATGGGGGGTGCTAATACAATGCCATTTCAATTCAAGAATACTGAAATATAGTAAAAAACTGCATTCATACAGAGCTATAAAGGCCAAAGAAAAGATCCCTTTTTCTTTTCTGAAGTTTTGGATCAGGTAGGCAGCATGTGCATCATTTTCATGTGCGAGAGTGATGTTGCCCTCTGCTGGGCAATCCGCAACCAGAGCAAAGCTCTTGCCCTTGAGAGTCTCAACTAGAAGCAGCCCACGTTTTTTGGTACAAGAATCTTTGCAAACACCAGCTGATTTATCTTTGCCACATCGTGAGGAGGAAGTAGTACACTGTTAGCCTCTTTTGGGAAGCTAAGAGACCGGAGGTAAGGAAGGAGGCGGTTTGAGTTCATTTCTTTGTAGAATACACACCACCGACTTTCAGTGCAGAATCAGCCCCATTCAACTTTTCCAAGGTCATGAGGAAAATCTGGAAGAAAGATAAATAAAAACAGGGGAAAAAAAAAAAAAAAGGGAGGGGACGGGGGGGTAAATATTCCATCTTTCATAACTCCCAAGTTTTAACCACAAAACTGAAAGAAAAAACAATCCCTCAAACACTTAATCCTTAAAGCCTCTAGACACCAATCATATACTGCATGCTATGTCTACATTAATTCTAACCTATATTTATTTATTTGTTTTTCCTCCTTTCATGGAATCAGATTTAATTTTTCTTAAGCAACAGATAAATTACTAGTGTCTATATTATCAGCACCCTATTAAGAGAAGGAATCCAGCTCAGTGCCACTGGGACGTTGTAACATTCCTATCTCATCAGTAATCAGACTAAGGTCTAGGGAGTGAAATTTATCAAATCCCATTGTACAGTGTATCTGGAAGGATGATAAACATGATTAAAATTCATTTCACTAACACAGTTGCTCATATGTATTTGATGTCCTTTTCCTTGGAATGGTTAGACAAATTGCACAGTTCCTTAAAATGAAATTCAGTCTTGGATTTTATACAAGTGCCCTGATAATACAAATCAATATTTTGACAAAACACATTTTTTCCTGAAGATGAAGTATAACATGTAATGAAATACATTTAAGTACTTTATAATTTATCTAGAGAGCACGATGCATTTGACCAAATGTCATACATCATTCCATAGAAAACTAGGTGGAATATATAATCCTAACCCCTTTAAAAAGCAACTGCCTTCACAAAGTGTACAATTAAACCCTTCATATTCAGAAAACATTTCAAATTAAGCATCTGTGTGCCACTTTTTAAAGGTATGCATTGTTCTACATAATTTAACTGCAAGATCACAATTTTTTCTCAAATGCAGAATCACTTGCATATTTAAGGCAGAGAACATTAGCTTCTGTGCATCAAACTTGCTTTTGCCATGGACATCACAAAGCTTATTTACACATTTATTATAAGGGAGCAAAAAAACTCCCAGAAGTGTCTGTGGACCTTCTGTAATTAACGAAATGGTTTTCTCTGGAATTTCCATGTCCTAAATTCATTTGGCTATTCACCCTTCAAGACCTCTCTCCCTGTGAAGCACATAGCAAAACTTTCACAGGCAGCAAAGGCACAGAGATAAATTTAAAAGTTGGTAACTTAACATGTGCCAGTGCCTAAATTCAGTGCAGCCCAGAGTCATAAGGAATATTCAGGAGCTCGATTCTCCTTCAGTTCACAGGGAGTTATGAGAACCTGTGTACATTAATGGGTCTTGGCACCAGCTACTATCTGCATGTCCAGGTAAATATACGAGTAGGGATTTATCCTTTGGCTGAAATATGACCCAGATGAGGTTGTATTTAATGGAAAGGCACAGTAAGTCACTAGACAAGACTCACCGATACATAAAATAAAACAAGCCATTATATTTTGCTTATTAGGGTTTGCTCCATGTAATAACATGTCTTATTGCAGTCTCATTTTCTGCTCTCTTGGCCAAAGCAGCCTTTAGTCTTTACAAGTTTATCAGAATTCAAGACCTAGGTGCTCAGACCATGATCATTACACATGAATTGCTTTCACTGAAGCCAAGACACGAGTGCATCCAGGCAGTACACAAAGGTCTCTTGCTGAAACATTTCCCACTTGAAATGTAATTGTTCTCCAGTTAGGAAGGAAGCACTGAAAAGCAAAATCCTACAGATGACACACTGGGTCTTACATTCACAGAAGGTTAATATATTCTCCATCCACAGTGGAGCTGTTTGTAATTTATAGGCAAAAATTCAGTCCTGGTGTAAGCAAGTGCAATTCTTATTGATCTCAATAGGAGATGCACTCATTTATAGTGGGGCTTGTTTTGGCGTCATGTCTGTTTAGTACTAGGGTGAATAATATTACAAGGCAGGGCATGGGTTCAGTACGTGCTGAAAGCCTTTGCATGTGAATATTAAAATAGCCTGTCTCCACAATAGCAACTATTTTGGGCTGGAGAACACAACATGTGCCAATCTGGGTTGCATAATGCTGCATATCTTGGGGTTCGCTGCTCTGAATAGTTCCGTGCTGAATGGCTGCTTAATCTCTCTGGTACAGTTACTGTATAGATCCTCTATGCAGCAGCCTGATGCAGTGCTTTGCTCAATAGATGAGCCCCTGTATTCACTCTTGAAAGCACAAACTGTATGAGAGACTGAGACAGAGCTTCCCTGGAAGAGTTCCGTGGCTTATGCTATTTTGGTATGAGTTTAAAGAAAAACACTCACATTTTTTACACATTTGGTTTTCATTTGTTTGAAACAGTTTTGTAGCCTAATAAAAAGACCTGCAGTTTCATAAAAGGAAGTTAACTGGTTGTCTTTGGGCAATAGGAGACTTTTTCATTTATTACTGGGTTATTTTAGGGGTCTTAACTGCAGTCAGTCCGTGAGCTCTGTTATAGAACTGATTCGATTCAGGATTTTTTAAAATTACAGTGTGTTTTATTAAAAAAAAAAAAAAAAAGTAGTGTGAAAATACTGGATCTGTAGCCTTTCTTATTACATGGCTCTGGCATGGAAGGCAGAGTACTGCTTGTGGACTGGCTTGGAAGCCATCACATTGTCCCCTGTTCATCTGTCTCCTGGCTGGAAGCAAATGCACCCAAGAGGGAAAGAGTTTTGGGGTGCTGGTGTTCCCATTCAAGCTCTCCTTTCAGCAGCAGGAATTTCCCAATATACTTCCATCTTCCAACAGAAAGAAATCAGACAGCCTGATCTCACCTTCCAGCACTCAGACCCAAGGGGAAGGCAATTTGCTCCTCTAACCTTGTGTTTTGGCAGGGGAACAGGAAAGGAAGTAACCTGTCCACTACTGCCTTCTCACTGATAACATACAGACCTCAGGATGGCCATAACTTACCCAATTAGCTGCAGTGCCTGCCATCCTCAAAATACACTCCAAAGATTTTTCTGAAATAGATGATCACAGTTCAGAAGTAACACAGATGTATTTTTCGAAAGCTCAAGGAAACACATAAATATTGTGCTCTAAATATGTTTACATTACTGTCTTCTTCAAGACATCATGAACGAGCATAAAACACTGGCAACTACCATTCAACTCATATATTGAAAGCTTATTTTCCAAGAACCTAGCCTATCCCTCTATTTTTAATGATGCTTTTCCATATAATGTAAAGTGAATTTATTGTGATAGTATATATTAATTCAACTGTACCTCAAGGGATAAATTAAGACAAGAACGTAGTCCAGATAATTAGAGCAACAGATCTGGAAAGGTATGTGAAAAGCTAAAAATGTGTTTAGCAAAGCATTCAAAAAAAAAAAAAAAAAAAAAAAAAAAAAAAAAAAAAAAAAGAGAGAGAGAGAGAGATGTGGGGAAAAAAGGGGGAAAGGGAAGAGGAGAAAAAGAAAAGGGAGAAAAGGGGGAACAGGGGGGTCTCTTTCAACAGAGTGTTTAGCCATTGAATCCATAGTCATGGATCTTTTTGTTCCTGCCTAATACAATGATATTTTGGTTCTCCTTTCTCAAATCCTGTCCTATCAGGTAGTGTCACTGTCACATCTTCTCCCAGTAGCATACAGGGAAGCTAAAGGGATTTAGTTCCTAAGCAAAACTCATGCCTTTGAGTCATACTGGAACTGAGTACAGATGAGCTCTGTAGAAATGTGGGAGAATTATACAAACCCTAAAACTGTTCTCAGCTACACATAGATGTTTACAAAATAAAGGGATTTTGAAGTCTAGATTTTACCCTGGACAGTGGAAGACTGTGGAGAGTGTCAGGAGGGACAGAAAAGAAAGAATTTAGATGAGAAACTGAAAATCTCTTTGCCTTAGTTTTGACACACAGTTTTTTAAAAATGAGAGATTACTTTAGCTAAATAAAGGAGCAGAAGGCAGACAAAACTCCCGTCCAAAATCTGAGCCCCCTGACGAATGAACGAGAAACTATAAGGAAGATTATCCTTGATGTTTCTGTGGAAAAAAAAAAAAAGAAAAGGTAAAACCATGACCTCTTAGTTACCAGAGTAGTGGACCCCAGACTTGTCCATTACACCCAGAGCGATAGGACAAGCAGTACACTCTAGAGATCTGCAGATGAAAAATAGCTCAGCAGCATAATATCAGCATCTAGAAACTGATGCAACTACTGCAATCAGCACTTTCAGACATTTGGGGCTGCTACGGGTAGGTTAAAAAGTGAACATAAGAGACATTAAAAATAACATACACGTTATCCAAAAAGATAACTTGGCTTCAATGTACTACAGATTGGTCTTGCTGAGACCTAAATAGGCATCATGTGGATCTGAGGGTGATTCCTATATAACCTATATATATTCCTATATAACCGTGGCCTGTTCCTTGTACCATCAAAGACAACTTCACTGACTTCAGCCAAGCAAGAACGAGGTTGATAGCTGGCAAGCTCCCATAAGGATAGGGAGTCTTTGCTGTGAGTGAAAACAAGGACATGCTGTATGATATACTGAGCGTGGGACAAAAAGATATTTTACTTTGCAGGATAATGGAAGCTCGTATTTTATAGGGACTGAGTTTCATATCTGATATGTCCAGCCAATTTTTTTTTTAAATATCACACATGCATGTCAGCTATTGAATGTTATTGGTTAAAGCTAAAAATTTTGAGCTGTTAGTCTTTAAAGAATAGGCAGACAGGCAAGAAATTCCACCGAGTGATTTATAAGCAGGTGGAAGAAAAAGTGGAAACTTTTGTGAATCCTGGTCGGGATCCAGTTCTGAGCCTTATTTTGATGGAGAGCTCCCTCTTCTGGATTTTGGTTGAAGTGTATTTCCCGAAGTCCAAACCCGTTCTTTTTTTTTTTTTTTTTTTTTTTCCCCAGTGCAATTAAAAGGTGTTTTCAATTAGATAACCCACCAGAGGTAGAGCCTCTGCGTGCTCTCATAATCCAAGAGTCTCTCTTCCACATATTCTGCAGGGATCTATGCTTTGGGCAGCACATCCAGCTGCACCTGCCCCACAGACCTGATGGGTGTAACAGGGGCTGCCACAGAGTCTTTGTTTTTAATTTGCATAATTAATTTTATAGGTGTCCCAAGCACAAGGGAGAGGGTTTACTCTATCTTATGATTCTTTATTTTTCTTGTTTTCTAAACACAAGTTTTGGAGAAGTATAAATATATTACATCATGAGAAGTAGCCTTAGACGTGACATTTCCTGGGAACTCTTACTTCTGGACAAGAAAAACTTCAAGTTAAACATCTCAAAAAAATAAAAATCTGTTTGGCTGGAAGTTCTATAGTGACATGAAAAATAGCCTTTTAGTCCCTTATACAAATCAAAATAGTCTTACATGAAAAATCCTCCCTAATCTATGGGCAATTTCCTCCCTCATAGGAATGCTTTCTGAAAACAGGTGCTTCCTGCATGGCAGGTGGGACTTCTTGAAGCTGAAACTGCATCTTTGAGTAATTTACATTTCTGAAGAAGAACAAACATTTCATGCAGAAACATGCTTTACTACAGCCAGAGTTTAATACCCTAGTGCAAATACATCCATAACTATGGCTATGGATTGTTATCATGGCCAGAGGGGAATTTGTTATTTTAGAATAGGACAGGAAAGAAGCAAAACCTCTGTGTTTTGCTGAAAATTAAGTAAGTGTAGTAATAGTGCATATTGCTCTGTGGTCTGAAAAGGTGTCATCTCTTATTTTAGAGCATGAGTGTAACTGCATTTTGTTCAAATGAAGCAACAATCCATTTTGATTCAAGTAAATAGTTTAAATTTAGCAGCTCTGGACATCGGTGAATGACATGAGAAACATTGTACCTTTTAAAGAGAATCATACAATCTTCTAACAGATATAATATGGCAAGCCTTTGCCTAATAATGTTACTGTCCACAGGACAGCATTCACCTAGACCAGCTATTCCCTGGCTTTTTTTCCCCACAGATTAGCAAAAAGCCATCAGCCCTGTCAACATTAAGGCCAGTGAGATCTGCAGTGCATTTATAATGAATTCCCAGAACTACCTGCAGGCCCTCAGACCTCAGTTTGGGAGCCACTGACCCAAAAAGTCACAGCTTGCACCAGATGCCTCCCTGACCTAGGTGTTCAGCAGCCACACTGAAAGAAAAAATGCAAATCTCAACAGGTTTGCCATTGAGAGAGATGGAAAGTATAAAAGGTATGAGGAAAAAAAGCAGGTAAGCGAGCTGCTTAATGCCAAGCAGCTGACTGTATGGAAAGCCAAAAACAATGCACAGCCTTCTAGGGAAAAAACTCAGTGCCCTATGCACAGCCCTTAAACTGAGGTCACAGTCACAGAAGGGGTTATAACAAGGCATCCACCGAAACACAGCTTCTGCAAGATCACACAGAAGTTGGTGCTTGGGTAAGATATCCCCACAACTTCCAGCACTACAAAAGAATATGGCCAAGCTGGCTCATTTTCCCCTTCTGCTGTAATGGACAGCTAAAACTCTTCTTTCTTTCCTTTCTTCCCTTTTCTTCCTTCTTTCCTTCCACCTTTTGCAAGGAAAGGACTTTAAGTAGTAAGAAGCAAGGAAAGAACTTTAAGTTCTCAAGACAAGTGCAGCTGCATATTCATGATACCAAATCTTTGTCTTCTACATGTTGCTGTAACAAATTAAACAAACTTCATACAAAAATGAAACAAATTTCAACAACAAAATTATTATTCATATTATTCACCCCCTTCCCCTTCCCATCATGCAACAAATGTGGTCATCAAATTAAAAAAAAAACCACATAAAACCAACAAAAAAACCCCAACAAAACAAAAAAAACCAAACAGAACTCCAAACAAAACCAAAACATCACACAGTAAAAATAACATGTATCGTGTAGTTCAATTATAGCATTACAAGTAGGAGTCAATGTTGCAAGGATAAATTCTGACATCTCATAACTTCTGTCTTTGCAAACTTATTGTGTTCTATGAACACAGTTTTCTCTACATAATTACATAAATATGTAATATATATTTTATATAATTTTTTTACATTTTTCCCAAACCTGATTTGAATTCCTCCTCCAAGTATTCACTCAATTTCTCTCAGTTCACTTCCCCAGACATCCAGCAGGTGAAATCAAAAGATGGATACAAAAGACATATCAGTGAATCTCTGACTTGAGTTCAGTCAGCACTTTCTGGAGACCCAAGGAGGTAAGGAACTGGTATCCAAAAAAATGCAGTCAAACCAGTTTTTAATAATCCTGAAAGGAAGTCTCCAGTGCTTTGAATAATGATGCTTACAAATCAGATAAGAATTAGAAGTCTCCCACTACATCATGTGAACATTTATCCTTTTTTAGATATTAATTAGAGAATTTTTATCCAGAAAGCTCCGAAAAAACATTTATACAGTTTTATACGAGGCCTCTGATCCACATGGGTCTGGAGCAGCTGTTTTTAAAGAGCAACTCTATACAAACAGCATTTCCATGGCATTGAATGCAGCTTCACGATTGGCTCCTGCCCTTTTTGGCAGATACAGTTGGGATATATATTCTGAACCCAATAATGTAGAATTATTTCAAACTACGTCTTATGGAGATTTAAAAAGGGGCATTTAGAGCTCTTTTAGAATTTAAATTCTTTCAGCTGATTAAACCCCCTCAGGAAGTCTCTCATCCAAAACTTCAGTCCCACTTCCTAAATGGTTTCTAAGCTTTACTGCTCTAGAGGTCAGCACAGTATCAATAATAAGGGAAAAATAAACCAAAATCTTTGTTTGAATGTTCTGTGTTTCTGGTAGACTTCACTGGGGAATGCTTCTTGTTGATAAATTTTCACAGAAAAAACAAATATAGTTTTTATTTTCTATAATATGAAAAAAATTGAATGGACGGTGTCACAATTCCTGGTATGTGATACTGTAGAGGAAGTGACATTTTTACAGCATTTTTTCATAGACATGAATAATAGCACCTTTATCGTCCTCTTTGCCCAACTTACTGTCCTTTTCTGTTAAAATACTGGTGCCATCAACACAACTTCAGGTCCTGTCAAGGAGTCAGATCCTGAAGCCCTTATTCCCTTTGTTTTGTTCATGTTCAGGGATATTTCCCAATGAATGGTTCAATTTCTAAAAGTTTTGTTTGAAGATAATAGAGGCAACAAATTCCCCTCTAGCCATGTTAGGAGGAGATTCCATAGATAGGATACTACATGGAGTAGTAACCTAGTATCCATGTTTTGTCCCAAAAAGAACAGATTTGAGTATAGACAAGAAAATCTTATAGTAGAGCTTCAAGGAAAAAGAAAAAAAAATTTAAAAATCTAAGAGTTTAGCCAATTAAACATTTGCAGAACAAACCTGACTTCATGGAGACCTCCAGATCTCCTTTCAGTACCAGTGAAGCAAGCAAGGCTGCTAGGCTGAGATCCTCCAGAAGCCATAATTTTCCAGCACAGAAAAGATTCACAAGATTTTAAGCATGTTAAGTAATTGATGCTGTCCAAAAAATGGTAGAAGTCAGGGAAATACACAAACTACACTCCACCTCTGAGTGCAGGCTAGAGTTAGCTATGGTACTTAGTTCCTAATTGGGAGGTTAGGAACATATGTATATATATATATATATAAAAAAAAAGATGTAGCCAAGACTGCCAAGGTTGAAGGTGTCAGGGCTGAGCCATGACACACTGACTCATCATGTTACCTAAAGCATCATCCTTATGAACACTTTTAGACTGTCTTTTATGTACCTGTGACCACGTGCAATGAAGTGTCAGAAGAGCTAATGCAAACAGCACATCTTCCATTAAAGCAATCACATACCCAGATGCAAAACCCATGATTCTGAGACCTCGTGTGGAACGAGGAGTCCCTGGGGAATTTAGATTTGATGAAAAATACATATAAATATTATAATCTGTGACAGATACAATTTTGCTACAATACTTTCCACTTTATCTAAAAGGAAAGCAACCTATTTTGTTCAGCCCCACAGTCTGGGAGTTACAAAGACAAAAGGACCTCTCAGCATGAGCAAAATGCAAAATGTATTTGAAAATAAATCTGTAATGACAATTTGCATTAAAAAATTTATTTTCAAATACATTTCACAGCCTGTTCATACTGAGGGGTACTTTTATCTTTTGATCTGGATGCTGCTAAGCTGAGCAGAGATGAAGAGTTTTCTCTTAACTCTTCCAGTACCACACAAATATCAGAACCCATTAGGATTTCCTTATAGAGTACTTAGACCTATGTTAGACAAAGATTGCATTACAGAGGCTTGGTTTCTAGTTCCAAGAAAAGAAGCAGATGCCCACAGCTTTCCTAGACCATCATCTGACACCTACTTCTAAGTCAAAAGATATTTCTTCCTTTATGCTTTTTCTCAGCAGAAACCCCGATTGCTCTGCTAATAGTGCTTTTTTGGTTAGCCACAAATCACAACAGTTTTACCTAATAAGTAGCAGGCACACTGCATATTTCCCTTCTCCCCATCAGGAGTCAGTATCTTTTATAAAAACAGCTCCTTTGTTGACAAGGGAGAGGCAAAGCCTTCCTCCGTATCTAGCATCCCTTCTGTTTTTCATTCAGGACTGGATTATTTTTTTCAGTCTTCATTGCAACTCAGTTGCTTTTAAGGTCACAAGACAAACCCAGATCGCTGGTGAACCATGTAGTCCACCCTCCACAGTTCCACCTTCCTATCCCCTCCCTTTGGGCATTCACAGAGATGCACAACGGAGCCAGCATGGGAAACAAACCAAGAGGAATCAACCTTTTTGTTTCAAGTCCCTTTTCAGTAAGATACTTCCCCTGGCTTGTCTGACTGCATTGTCACAGAGGCAAAAGTTAGTGGGTGGGAACAAGAGGCTGTTGTCCTGGAGAGCTACTCACAACATTGTGAATTTCTGTTGGATATAAAAAGTAACTTCATAACAGCTGACTGAGATAAAGAATATAACAGAAGCTTTAATATCATATTCTAAGAGTCTAAAGAAAGTTGGAATGTGAAGGAACATACACTACCTGCAAGCATGAAGCACTTGAAAGATGCACCATGGTGCAAACCTGCCCATGATTTCCATTCCTGGCCTCAGCCTATAGGGAAAATTGACATATCCAAACAATGGCCCTGCAGAGAGACAGATCCTCCTTCATGTCACTGTTGAGATCAGGCTGTGAGATGTAAGCCTGTCTCTGTAAAAACTCTTCTTATGTGGGCATAGTGATGGAAATCATCTGAAGACAGGATGTAAGTAGTAAAAATTACAAGAGGAAGAAATTCTGAAATACTAATTTTTGCCCAGCTTGCTGTCTCAGGGACTAGGTGAAGGAAGTTGGAAGAGGTATTTTGGATCACTGCATCCAGCCCCCAGCTATCCCCATCAGATCACACAGTCCTTTTCATACATCTATCATGTGTCATCTTAAGAAAACATTAGCTCTTTTGGCTCACTGTTCCCCTCTGAAGGCTCTTGCAAAATTGTCCTCCTTTTCTCTTCTCCAGTCTAAATGTACATAAAGTTTTCTTGGCCCTGTGCCAACACCTGAAACAGCTCTTCAGCTGCAGTCTTTACCTTCTTGACATGTTCTTGAATGTCAAAGCAGGTTAGCTCTTGCCTTGGATTTGTTTGGCTGAATAAGGCAATCTCATCTAGTCCCTTCTCAAAGGATGTCCCTCAGAACTGTGGATTGTCCCTCAGGACAATCAGGAACTGAGGGAGGCTGTAAGTCAGCAGCAGGTTATCCAAGTGCTTTGGCTCACTCAGGGAGCTGATGCTGTGCAGCCTGGCAAGAAACAATGCAGGTTGCCCAGCCTCCCCCCCTGCTTTCTATCAAACGTTTTGGCACAGTAAAACAACAACGCTGAATGTTTCAGTGCTGAAAAATTAATGTTTTCCAGGAGGGAGGTGTTCCACCCAAGAACTCAAACTGGCTCCATAAAAATTTTAAGATGTCTTAACCCAAAGGGAAGTCAGCTAGGAGGAAGTGAAACTTATGAGCTCTACAGTCCATCTCTCTGCTGATTGTAGGCAAATAGTAATAGAAGCATTGAAAGAACAAAGACTGAAAAAACCAACACCTATGTTTAAGGCAGAAACAAGCAACAGCAATGTGACTAAAAATCTGATGCCTTTCCAGACCAAAGCAGAGTGAAACAGGTGCACAGCACTGTACAGAACTTGTTTTGCCTTAGCATGACCTTTTTAGTAAACATCTCAAAAGACATGATCATTGACTTCTTTACTAAAACATCCCTCTATTCCTCAAATTAAAAATGTCTTCCTTGAAACACTGTACAAATCAGAATAGTCATCTGAAGATGGATGATCTGCATTTTACAAGAACATTCTGGTGAGAAGGTTCTCATCATCTGCTGGTAGTGGCAAAAGTTTAAAGTAGCCCTGTTCTTTCAACAGGCTCAATTTGCATTAGCAAGGTTTCACAAAACACATTGCATACGTGCCAGATATCCTTCTGACTGCTAAAAAACCTTCACACCTGCATTTGCAAAGATAAACAGAACTTACTGTAGATGCAGAATGATCAGGATCCACATCTGTCCAAGTCCACATCTAAGAGAATGATCAAGACACTAAATAAAGCTTTTGCCTGATCCAACAGCTGCTGAGCTCAAGGGCCACTGATATGGAAAACTTATCAACCATGAAGTTACATGTACCAAGGCACATAGCAAAATGATGTTTGTGGAAAGCCCAAAATGCTGGAAGATATTTACCCTGAGAGGAGCATTCTAGAAAGGGAGGAAGATGACTTCTTGGCTTCTGAGGTTAAAAAAGGGCAGGAAATAGAAGCTCTGGCACCCATCACAGCTGCTCTTATTGAAACTGGTAACAGCTGCCACTAGTTTTAGTTACACTGATTCCTGAAAAAGGGAAAAAAAATCATAATAAAGTGCACTTCCTTGGTACAAGAAAGATCCTCCTGTACATTAAATCTGAGAGCTTATTATGCTACTCACAAACCATTTTTAAAGCATACAATGTATTTCTAAGCAACATTTCTCTTTGTTCCTGTCATGAGCAGAAGCGATTCTCTAGCAAGCAATCATGCTGTGCTCTATTAATATTGCAAACACTAGGTTTGTTAAACAACACCTTAGAAGTCATTAAGAGAGGTACAGAAACTTAAAGAATTTTGTAACAGTGACAGAAGAAGATCAGAAAAATAATTTTGAATTTCATCTACATTCACTGAAATGGATTCTCTGTGACTACCACAGAAGAGCTGAGGTGTCTCTGCTAAGTACACTCACATTTCCTCAGAACCTGCTGGAACTGCGGTGTCCCAGTGAACACCCTTTACAGAGCAGGCGAACTCTGACACCTGTGCTGCTGTGGCACCTGTCTTTCCATAAATTTCATCCCTATAAAAAGCCCTCAATTTCATCAGAAATGCTCCCAAAGGCAGTTGGATGTCATGACATTCTGGGGTCAAATATGCTGCTTGTTAAGCCAAAGATCTCAAGGGTTGAGTAGGGTCACATTATTTCTCAGTAAGCATTTTTGCCTTCTGGCAGAAAGCTGAAAGCCTGAAGTTTTACAGATAAGAAAATACTATCCACCCCATCCTGGCAAAGGTCAGGTGAGCTCCTTCCCTCCTGACATCTTTCAGATGACTGTCTGGAAGGGAGATTAAAGTTGTCATAAAGTAGTGACAAACATATTTATAAAATAGTCACAGAAGAAGGAGACACAAAAAGGAAAGGCAGAAGGGACAGGATGCTATTAGGACAGGAGAGGACATGGAAGAATACAAAATAGAGCATGGACATTGTTGATAAAAGCAGGAAAAATACCCATGCCTGCATCTGTTACTAAAAACACTACCAAACTGATGCATCAGCTAATCCCATTTGTTTTCTTTTCCCCAGCAGAATACCCCTGCATCCTGCACATCTGCTTTGTTGGCTCATACTCTCCTGTCTGCTCTCAGCTGCGAGTCCTTGACACTGTCAGTACCTAAGGACAAGACTGGGGGGGGCATTAGAGTTCCCATTAAAATAATGAGACTTAGGGGGAAGTCCTGAGTGCACTTCAGAGCTGTAACTCTGCAATCCACAGCTCTGTCTGGTGCTGTCAAGCCTTGTAGTGCCAGAATCTCCATAGGGGCTCTTCTGAGACAGCATTACTGTGTCTGGCCTAAAACCACCACTTTGCTCCATTTGGACTAATTATTGTCAATTTGCCTCACAGACAAATAAAAGTACAACCCACCATTTCAATTTATATCTTTTCAGTGTGATATGGAGCAATCCAGATGAGATAGCTGAGGTCACCAAGGAGCTCATAGCTACTGACTTGACTCACTTCATGTTCATGCACTACTACTGTTTCCCTACAACTCCAGTGCTCATCTTACCTCTGCTGAGGTGCTTTAATCCTTCAGTCTAGAAGGAAAGAAAGTTTTCTGCCACACCAGTAAGTTGAATCATCTCTCCAGGAGACATTAAGCTCCTTTGGTAACAGAAAAGAAAACACAGGGGCACAGAGCAGAAGTGGAGAGGGAACCAAGACTGTTCTTTTGGGTGGCATCTCTGGTTTTTAGTTAAGATGGTTGAATGATCTTTAATGATTTTACCCAGGTTCAACCAAACGGTAGTCACAACCCAAGCCAGTTCAAATTATATCAAATTACATCTCTCAGAATTAAATAGGAGCTTCTGTAAAGGGTTTTATAGCAAATTAGATGTGAGAAGCCAAATTTACATTCGAATTTCCCACAGCCAAAATTATGTTACCCTCAAATAAAGGCCAGGAGAATTAAGGAATCATGTGCCTCATCTTTTACTCTTCCTCACTCCTTCATCTGGTACACTGAATAGGGAGTCAAAGTGAAGTACTTAAGCAATGTGGAAGCTTTCCACTGATGAATCAAAGATTACACAGCTTCACACTGCTTCTAGCTTAGTATGTGCTTATAAACTGATAGACTGAGCAGAAAAAGCAAGGTATAAACAATCTTCTTTGTCCTTACAGTTTTAGAGGAGTGGCCTCCTTTACCTATAGTATTTTCATTACATTCATCTAATAACATTACACTAGGTTACATTACTTAATGAAGAGGTGCTCTCGTAGCTGGATGTTAAATAATTCTTTTTGAAAGCTGCATGAACTCCTAGGACATGGCCATTTAAGGAAAATAGAATCAGATCATTCTTCTTTACACTATAAAGTGGCTTAAAGCTGCCTTACCTGAGCAGTTGGATATTCTCCTAACACAGTGAACCTCTAGCTTGATTTAGCCAGCCAAACATCAAAGCTAGCTCTGAAATGTGTTTAAAAATGGACACTTAAAACAGGTGATCTCCAACAGCTTTACTGGAAAGATCAGCTGTCCACCTTGCTATTAAGCCATAAATCATGGGTTAATTTCTTAATAATTTAATTCATTTTTCCCATAATTAACTCATGGGCATCACTGTCATCAGGTTTTAATAAGGCAAAATACGTAATAACAGAATTCCAAAAGCACTTAATGCTCTTGGAGAGAATGAGACATCCCAAGTAACACCTACAGTGATCAGAAACAAGCATGAGATTTGGGCTTTCTCAAACAAGTCATTGATGACAGATGGAAAGAAGGGCTCTTGGTGGGCATATCGCCAAGCTACACAGCTTCTTTACCTTCCCTGTGATGAAAGTGGACCTCAGCTTTGCACAGGACTCAAGTGAGGACAGCAGGACCTGTTTCAACTTTACCATTACAAAGTCAGCCTACATGAAACTGTAGAAATGTCCTAAAAAAACACACACACCCAAAACACCAGTTCCTTCTGACTTATCACAGGTATTTGAACTTTCCATAACATCTTTCTCTCTGAACTACTTCACCTGCTCTTCATGGTTCCCTCAGCCATCTCTGGAAAAAAATGAGGGACTTTATTTTGAGACATCCCTGAGAGGTAGCAGTTTATCAGTCACTGAGTGTTGTAATCTTTTCTGTTCCTCAGTATACCCAGCCATGAAGTGATAAAAAAATATTTGCCTTTGTAAATTAAACTGGACTTCTGTGAGAAACAGGAGTTGAGTCCCAAGTACTGCTGAAAGCCTGGCCTGAATCATGAAACATATTTCAAATAGTTACATTTAAAGCTTCTAATGTGTAACCCAGCCTATCCTAATCTATATGCAAAAGATCCTGAGTTCATTTTTTTCCCTAAATTCTCAAAAAAAAAGGATAAGATTTGCCCTATTGACAAACCAAACAAAAAATTAGCTTCAGGAAGCTTTCTGGACATTAAGCCCTAAGTCTAATCCACAACACTTTTCTTCCTGTATAATTTAACTCTGAAGAAACAGAATCCTTGGCTTTTCTTTTCTCCCCAGATAATCTCCATGAAAAGGAAGAAAACCCTTTGCAAAATACAAATAAAATACCTGAAGGAACACTAGCACAGATCCTTTTCCCAAAACATAAATAGTTATATCTGACACAAAATCCCCTAGGCCACTTGCAACCCTCAGCTCACAAGAAAAGAATGAAATAGTCTCAGCATTTTTCACCTTTCCAGAAAATCTAGTCCTTGCTGCTAACAAAAGAAACAAACAAAAAAAAAGCTTGTTTTTAAAAGAAGAGTTTCTGTCTTGTGTTGTGCAACCTAATCTCACAGGTTTTGTAGCACTGAGTCTACTTGTATAACTGAAACAATTTCTCAAATGACCTCCTTTGGCAAGATTGCAAAACTAAAAATTACTTTGCCTAAAAAGTATTCTGCAACGTCTTAGAAACAAACAAGCAAACAAACAGAAACGCAACAAAACACATTAATATAAGAATATCCTTATTGTTCAAACAGCTATGAAAATAGGCAGCTACATTTGGGTTCAAGTGTTCACAACTGTTTCACATCCTCAGAGTAGGATAAGCATCTTTCCCTCCTGCACTAGTCCAACAAAGGATACTTAGTCAATATATTTAATACAACCCAATCTGACCAAGGATCCACCTAGCCTGGTGCCTTGTGTGCAAAGGTGGCCATAAGCTGATAACCCAAGAAAAGTAAGAATTTAGAAGAAATCTTTATATTGTATTCACATAAACATACGTCAGCCTCCAAGCAATAGCCATTCCAACCCTAGCCATTCTAGGATTCTATGATTCTAACACTCATCTCACATTCCAACTATTTATGAAGGTTATCAAAAGCCAGCCTCGACAGTGGTACCCACTAAGAGGGAAACAACAGGCATAAGCTGCAACAAAGCAAGTTCAGACTGTATATAAGCAAACACATTTTCACTATGAGGACCGTCAAGCACTGGAGCAAGTTTCCCAGAGATGTTGTGCAGGTTCTGTCTGTGGAACTGTGTGTTTAGTTACCCTCAATTTTGCTTTCACGTGCAGACTTCTCTTGAGCCTGTGTAAACATCTGACAACCAGTTCCTCCACCATCTGACAAATTACATTCCCTACTCTAATCAAACTGAGCTTCATTTCACGCAAGCAGCTTCCTTTCAGGTGAAAAAAAAGCATAAAAAGCATCAGCTGGGAAAGAAAATAAGTACATTTAAAAATTATTTTAGTATCATTTACAATATTTTAAGTACATGAAACCCCTTTTAATAAATACCTTGCACTACATTTCTCAATTTGGAGGTGAGGGGGTAAAGCATCACAAGTTGCTGCAGTCACCATTACTTGCTGTCAAAACCCCTCAGAACTGTGCCTGCCTGCACAGCACACACCTTTGGAATACTTGCACTGTTCAAATACAGAGTAAGTTTTCACCTCCAGTCACTGAGCAGGCACAGAAGTGTGCCTCTTCTGCATGCAAAGGAACCAAACATAGTGTATCAACACTTTGTTCAAATGTGCCTGGTATACTACGACTTTTCTACATGTTAATAGTGAGACCAAACAACTTCCACCACCACAAAGTTGAAGGTGGTGATCCAGCACCATAGTATTAAAGTCATATTTGTGTCTCCTTAGGAGCCCAATATCAATGCATGATCACAAGGTTAAGATTAACCACTGAATAATCATAACTAGGGTGTTTTTAAATCTGTCAGTTTTTAAATACCATTTAGTTCCCTCATAGTAAGTCCAGTGATTAGTAACTAAATCATTAATTTTATTTCAACATCAAACCACAGCCTCTGGTTATGCCTCTGTATGTGCCATCAATGACAGTTTTAAGCCCTAGCATATTTTTTTCCCTTACAAAACTGAACCACAAGACACTCATGTATACTTCTTGTTGATTAAATAAACAGGTTTGGCATCCGAAAGGATCTCTCCCTTCATAAGGAGGGATTTTTTCCCAACAATAAATATTTATGGTTTATTTCTTTAACCTCTCTAACTTGGTAATATTCTATAATGAATATTAATATTTGGACAGCGGAAAGGAAACTGATGGAGAAAGGATACACAGCTTTCATTGCTTAGGTATGGCTTTTATTACTTTATCCTGTACATGTTGCTTAACTTGTTTGCCGGGGCCTGTTGAAAAAAAAATGACACTAAATGCAATAAATAAGTGCCTCTTTCCTCAAAATTATTTATTATTCAGTAATCTCATCTCATTTATTTCTTTCAAAAAGGTTAACTGTATTTACTTTCAGATCACTGAAAATGTTGAATCGTGACAGACTTTGTACTAAAAGGAAAAAAAAAAAAAAGAAAAAAAGAAAAAAAAAAAAAAAAAAAAAAAAAAAAAAGAAGAAGAAAAGAAAAAAAAAAAAAAAAGAAAGAAAAAAACCAAACCACAACCTACAAAAATGCCAAATAGTAAGAACTCCAAACTTATCTCTTGATTACTACTTTTTGAGATTTCTTCTTAACAACTCTTTGCAATATGACTAGCAGTAGAGAAAAAACAGCGAATCTAACTTTGTCTCCAGAAAAACAACTAACCTGCAGACCTGCCTTAAAATGCTTAAATTCACTGTTTCCAATTTGCTAGAAACTGTAACAACGGAGCAAACAGAAGAGATCGGGAAAAAGCAAGATCTCCAACTCTGGTCAGTGAGCCTGGTGAGAAGGGAAGATGACTACTTCAGAAACAAATTTGAGATCCACAGAAGGAGTAAAGTAATTCCTCTTCGCTTGCAAAGCAATAACTCAGCAGAAGTTACAGGATCAGTGGCATATTTTTTGTTCTTCCTTCACAAATAGCAGGTCTACCACCTCATGAAAACAACTGTGTGTTAGAAAAACATTTTCATGAATAAAGTCAGGAGTTCGTAGTCTACACTGAGTAATCCTGCACACTGCAGATAGTTATCTGCAGATTTCTGACCTGTGCATCTTGCATTCACCTCTTATAGGTGAATCAGCAGCAAATTCTTCCATTCACCTTTGAAAAAAAAAAGATAATGTTACACATCAACCTTTACCTGGAACTAGTAACACGGAAGAAATCTACTGCAGCAGCCATGTATCTGTAGGTGTTCATGGGCATCAGCTTTTCTTTTTCACTACAAGAAAAAAATAAAATCCTTCTGTTACACCATAAAAAGCTTGATTAGAAGAATAATGCCTCAGGCAAACCCTAGAGGTAGAAGCAACTTGAAAGAAACACTGTGTTGAAAAACTAAGTTGATGAAATATTAAACAAGTGAAATCAGGGAAACAGGAAAGGGGGGAGGGGTGTCTTAGAAAAACAGATTCTGAATTCCTTTACACTGACTTGACATTAACCTAATTCTGCTGTATATCACAGAATTGCTAGTTATAGCAATTAGTCCATTCAGTCATATGAAAGCAATATACAGAACCAGGCCCGGGGTTCTCTGGTACCTGATGCACAGTACCTGTGCATCACAGGTAACTGAACACAGGGACTTGATGTCCAATGCTTACTCAGCAGACGCAAAAACGTAACTAATTTAGTTACATTTGCCACAACCTCCTAGTGTCTTGCCATGGACCGCTTCCCTGGTTAATAGTGAGTAGTGGTAAGGAAGGTCATGGGGAACCACATTTATGCAAACAGAGCATATTTTCTGCCCCAGAAATGGCCCTTGGAACAATAATTGTGATTATACCACCAATAATTGCTGATTAAACCACACAAAGGCACTGGCTCCTCTCTGGAGATTTGTCTGATTTTGTTCAAACCTTTCAAGTGCATCACTTTGGGACTGAGATACTGCCCAAGATACCAGAGCCTAGATATATACAGGCACAAACACAAAAGTTTTCAACAATGTAAAAGGAAGGCTTCCAGCCTTGACCAAAACATCAACAGTTCTTTCACATTGCTAATGCTCCAGATGCACATTTTTTAGTCACTGCACACCTTTCACCTGTTACCGTGAGGCACATTCAGTTTGTCAAGTGTTGTATCAGAGGATCTTGGAAGATCCTCATTCAAACCCAACAGGATCAATTGCCCTGAGAAACCAGCACTGCCAGGGGCAAGCAGTGACAGCACTATCTGTGCTCCTGCAGTCTGGGGCTACCTCTCAGCACCCAATGTCCTTAACTGCTTGTGGTAAAGGTTATCTCACTCCATGTAGCAAAGGGCAGGAACTGACTGATTGCAGTCCCTGACAGGTCCTAAACTCATTCGGAGAATGTAATTTGAATGTTGTTTTTGCAACCTACTATTTTCAGGAAGATGCCAAAGCTTTAGAGCCTTTAAATACCCAGGGGTTTCTGTCTGCAGCATCCTCCCAAGTTTCGCTCCAGACACTGGTGTTTAGTGGGGCATTTAGGTGACCATGCTGAAAAAGATGACAACCCTTTCAGCACTGCTGGCTCTGATTCTGGTCGATCTGCTAAAGGCACAAGGTCAGTCAAAAACATATTGGCAAATCAATCTTTGTCAACTTGAAATAAAACTGTTTCGGAGTGTGCTTATTTCAAGATATATTTATTGTTCCCTCCTCAAACTCCTACTGGGCTACCTGATCCATAAAAGCAACTATGTATGTCTAGATACCTCTAGAAGTAACTTGGCTTTTCAAACTATATTCCTCACCCATGTAAACTTTCATTTTATTTGTAGGTATTCCTGTTACCACTGGGCTTGGGGCAACCAGCGTGGAGCAAAGCAGAGATCCCAGTGTGCAGCCAAGCACAGAGCTCCCCCTGGATTACAGCAGAGACTCAGACAAGGAGGAAGGCATGGAGAAAGTCGGGAACACTGGAGTGCAAGAAGGTGAACAGTCCATATGGGAGCTGAGCGGGGAGCCAAGTACTGAATCTACCCCTAAGCCTACGGAATCTACCCCTAAGCCAAGTACAGAGCTATCCAAAGAGCCTGCCCAGGTGTCGACCACTGAAATATCCAGTAAGACCCATTTTCTCTTTGTTGTCTTGGTTATGTTACTCCAGTGCTTCTACTTTCCTGTAGGGTATATTGTATGCCAGAGATTAGCCACCTTCGTTTTGGGTTTGTTGGTTGGGGTTTTTTTGTTGTTAGGTTTGTTGCTTTGTTGGTTTTTTGGGTCTTTTTGTGTTGTTTTTTTTTAAGGGCCTTCTGTTGGGCTTTTTGTTTGGTTTTTTGTTGTGGGTTTTTTGTGGGTTTTTTTTGAGAGTAATCTCTTCTGTAAGACATTATAAGTAAGGATCTCTCAAATGAACAGAACTATCTTCCAAACTATGAAGGCTTGAGGATGTGTTGTGGGTTTGTTTTTGTTTTTTTGCTTTTTCTTTACAACAGTTTATGTAGGACAACCTTAATTTCCATGGTGTTCAACAAATTTGCAGAGCCCCAAAGTTGCCACTCCAAGCAGTTCTGTCTCTCAGTGTAGAATTTTTACATTCACTCTATTTGTTTGCCCTCTAGAATAAACTGCAACATTAAATCTTGATGGAAAAGCAACAGCTACATACACCTAGAGAGCTGATTGTTCCACAGCACACACGTGGTGCCTGCAGCAAGCTGGATGGTGAAGCAGCTCCTACAACCACTGCTTGAGGAAAACTGTACCCATAGCCTTCTGTCCTGGTTTGGGCCAGGACACCTTCAGTTCAAGAGCCTCATCTAATTCTTGCCTCCTTCACCAGCTTAATTAGGTAACATGTGAACTGTGCTGTTTTGCTTGCTTATTAGCCTGAAATAAAGAATATCATTGCAACTACATGTTTAATTATTATTATAAATCCTTTCCTTCCTCCTCTTTAATAAAAAATATTTCAGGGTATTTTTTTCTCCTCTCAAAACTTGTTTCAAACAACTGATGCTTATGTTCTCGTTTCATTAGTTGTGACCAAGCCTACATTCAGTTTTAAGGAACTAGGAACAGGGTTGTGAAAGAATTTTCAGACAGGCTCAGTCAGAAGACCTCTACAGACTGCTATAAGTCTACTGAAGGCACCATCAAAGGAGTGGGGCAGTTTGGAACACAAAGCACTATTTCCCCCATTAACCTGCCAAAGAAAAATGTTCCTACAAAATTATGTCTGCAATACACAAAACTATCTCTGAGTGTTTTCATGGCTTCCACGTAAAATGACAGGTCATATATCTGTGAATTTTGTCACCCAGAACAGAAGTAAAGAACATACATACTTGTGTTCAGAATTAAGCTGGTTTTAACATAACTATAGAAGACAAATTACAAACAAATTAGAAACTTAATTTACCTTTTTATTTCTCATATAATGTCCAAGTGCTTTCCACTGTCTGGCACCAATGACAGCATTCTTTGTTTGGAACAGTCTTAACTGTCGGACCAAAGAAAGCAGGCTGGGTGCTGCACAGAACTGAGATGCTAGCCCTCCTCAGAAACTATGGAACCTTACAGAGATAATGTAAAATAGATTAAAAGCACCAGAAGGACAAGGTTCTCCAAACCAGTTTAGCAGCCCTTCTTTGACAAGTAACTTAATGCTGGAAACTCTAATAAAATAATAACCAAACAAAACTTATTGCAGCAAGTGAAATGTCTCTGTATTCTGAAGTGCTTGCTGCAGTGCAGACAAAGCAGTTGTGTAATACTGGAAGAAAGGATAAGCAGTCTTGGATTTTATTTTTTTTCTTTAATTTCAAACATAATTTGGTATCTTATAATTACTAATTTTTAAGTTCAGAAATAAGGGAAGTACAACCCCCATTTGTAAAAAGTCTCATACCCTAGTCGTAAATTTAAGTAGGAGCTATTTAAATGCACCAAACCAGAACAATGGTTTATACATATAGATGCCAAATATCTCAGGAGACAATAAAAAAGCCACTAAAGATTACAAATCAGAAAATTACAATCAGAACAAATTTTGGTTCCAAGCCAGTAATCAGCTTCAGGTTTCATCTTATAAAGCAATTTCAGCATTGCACTTCTGCTTGACCAATAAGCCAGAAAACCACCGAGGATAAAATAGCTATAAATAAATAAATAAGTAAGCAGCAGAACCTCAACATTTTGAGCATTTCATAGCACTATGCAGCAGGGAGACACACCATAAGAATAAAAAACCTCAAGCTGCATAGTGGCACAAAAATGATTGAGAGTTTTGTGGTCCTAAAATATTGCTCACATTATTGGCACAGATAATTTTGAGAATTTTTGTATTCCTAAAATATTGCTTATATTATTAGAAGAATTTGCTAAGAGTATGAAAATTGATTCAGTAACAAATACCATCTTGGGCAAAAATTACTAGTAATGAAGAAAATCACCACAGGGTGGCTTCTAATATGGAGGCTTTTAAACAGCTGCATTTAAGGTTTACACAAAACCAGTGCTAGAAGTCAGCTAGTTCTGCAGCAGGAGTGACAAAATACAGTAAAATACTCGCCCACTTCTAATCTAGGCAACAGAAAGGTTAGAGGGTATCTCTAGATGGTACCCAAGGTGATATTCACGAGTACTGCAGGGAACAAGGAAAATCCTGTAAACCCATTTCTTAGAGCCACAGCAAGGAGGGGAATGAAGCAGCTCTCACCCATTTACTCATTCAAACCACTCCCCAGGGTAAATGGCTGCAAGCGAATTAAAAATTTAACAACACAAAGGATTAGTTCTTAAAAAGCCACCAAGGATTAGTTCTTAAAGTTTTAAGGGACCATTATAAATTATCATACACAAGTGCAGTTACTTTGCAGTTAGCTTTGAGTATATCCTGTAAGACTGTAAAACAGATTAATCAGTGATAAAACGTAGGCTGTCAGCTGGTAGCTCAGCTTTAAAAACTAAAGTGTTGCAAACAAAATAACCCCATCCTCCCAGGCTGCTTGTTCATAAATTATTCACTAGGAGGTTTCTAGCACCTTCTTTCAGGACTTCTCATACAAAACAGAAACACAGTTTTGAGACACACAGTTCTAATTCTCCCCAGCTGGCCTCTCCCACCTCTAGTCCCACCCCTGCTGCAGAGGAAAGGTATCACACAGGTGTCCACAGTAAGAGCTGAAAAGCCTCTTTCCTTCCAGCTGTTCATAGCACTATAACATCTCAGGAACAGCTGCAGTTGTGCTCTAGTGATAAAGCATTATCTCCCTATCCTCCTGTATGGTGAAGCTTGCACTACTAATTATTAAGACAGACTTGCATTTCTGCATCACAGACAATATATTATTTATATTCTTTCACTGTGTTGGTCCCTTTCCCGTCAGGAAAATTAATGGAGACAGGGAATAATTTCCCCAGGGCTCAGTACTGGGGCTACTCCCATAAAATATTATCAATTATCTCAACAAGAGGATTGAGTGCACACTCAGTAAGCTTGCAGGAGTGTCCATCTGGCTGGTGGCAGAAAAGCTCTACACAGGAACCTAGACAGACTGGGTTGGTGGATTGAGGGTGACTGCATCAGCTTCAACAAGAAGGTGTCCAATCCTCCACTTGGGTCACAACAAGCCCATGCAATGCTACAGGCTTGGGAAAGAGTAGCTGGAAAGTTGCCCAGCAGAAAGGGGACCTGGGAGTCTTGATCAACAGTCAGCTGAATATGACTTAGCAGTGTGCCCAGGAGGCAAAGGCAGGGAATGACATCCTGGCCTCTGTGACACTGTGACCAGCAGGACTGGGAAAGTGATCATGCCCCTCTATTCAACACTGCTGAGGCCACACCTCAAATACTGTGTTCAGTTTTAGGCTCCTCACTACCAGCAGGACAATGCTTGTAGGGGTGCTAGAGCATGTCCAGAGAAGGGTGAGGAAGATGGTAAAGGGTCAAGAGCACAAGTCTTATGAGGAACAGCTGAGGGAACTGGAGTTGTTTAGTCTGTAAAAGAGGGGACTAAGGAGAGACCTTATTGCTCTCTGCAACTACCTGCAATGTCGTTGTAGCAAAGGTCAAGGTAGTCTCTTCTCAGTAGTAACTAGCAACTGGACAAGCTGCAAGTTGCACCAGAGGCTTAGATTGGGCATTAGAAAAAATTCCCTTACAGAAAGGGTTATTAAGCACTGCAACAGGCTGCCCAGGAAAGTGGTGGAATCACCACCCTGAATGTGTTTAAAAATCTTGTATCTATAGTCCTTAGAGCCATGGTTTAGCAGTAGGCTGGCAGAGCTATGTTAAAGGCTAGACTAGATGATCTTATAGGTCTTTTCCAACCTGAACAATTCTATGTATCCTTCCATGAGGTTTCACTATGCAGAATTATACTGTAGGAACAGGCCAGACATTTTGTTAAACAACTCACTGAAGGAGACGTGTGAAGTTGGCAGGCAGAAGACTGGGTTCTGAAGCAGCACAAACCAAAATCCAGTTCCACCCATCTTCACTAAACCCCAAAAACTACCTCAGTGACCAGAAACATGGAGTGGGTGAAAAGCAGACAACCCCCTGCACTGTTAAAGGTTACATGTAAAGATATGCAGTATGTGGATACTGCTGACAACTCCTAACTGGGTACTGCACATGAAGAGTAAGAACAGAACAGAGCAGGAGTTGAACCAACAAGAAGTATGCTCTCACTCCTTGGAGTTTAAGCTTATTCAGCTGTAAGAGGGATGCAGAGTGTTATTTTCAGCATGCCAGTGTCTTTACACCAGTGCTAGAGTATACCAGACAAAAACAGGGAGAGACTATGGCTAGGGGCAGCACTGAAGCTACTTTGTTCTGCAGAAAGAAATTCAGAGGGGAGTGGCAAGAGGCAAGGGAATGTTGCCTGAACTGCATGCTGCATGATAATGCTATCTTGTTCAGGAACAGCCTATAAAATATTCAGTGGGTATCTCTTTCACTGACCTGATAAAATGCATAGCTTGGGGCCAAAAAGGTTCACTCTGACATTGCAAAAAAATTTCCACTAGGAATCTGATGCAAATTAACACCAAGCAGAAAATTAAGAAAAACATTAGGAAGACTTTAAAACAGCAAACCTCTCCTGAAAAAAAAAATTGTTTATTCTACACTGTGAGTAAAACCAATAATTACAACACCAATGAAAAAAGCTTCTCTCTCCCACAGGCAAACTAGCAATTAGCAACATACTACCTCCAGCATGCCAACAATGAAGGAACTCTGCTTTGTTTCAGATAATCCCCAAGTAAAAGAACCACATTCAGGTTCACCATGAGTCCTCAGCAAAGAACTTGCTAGCATCAAAAACTGCCTGGGTGCAGGATCAGTTTAGGAAGACTGTCAAAGACTGAAGGTGGGTTCTGCATGCAGAAAAGAGTAAGAGAAAAGCAAAGCAGATTTGCCTCTTTGGTCTGCTGCCACTGCCTGTCCAGTTTGGTCCAAGAGTCACAACACATTGCTGTCAACTCCAATGTTGACTTACTTTCTGGGAATTTTAAAGATGTTGCCCAATTCAGTCTAACATGGCACACAGACAGAGGTTCCTTTTGAAAAAAGAAGACTTATGTTGGTTTCTATTCATGGCTACTAGTCCCACCTTCAGGAAACAGCATACGCTCAAAAAAGGCACAGGTCTCCGAACAAGGTATTTCTAAATCAAGTAAGAATTCAGTTGAATAAAACAGGGAAAAGAAAGATTTAAGTTTCACACAAGTCTGTAGTGTCTGAAGTACATTTAAGGGTGCTGAATTTAATCTGTCTGAAGTGGACAAAAATGACAAGGCACAATAGTAACAGTGCTTTTACTCAAATTTTAATAGGGATGGGTACATTTATTATACTGTAAGCCAGTTAAAATTTTTCACTGAAATTTTATTACCTTAGCGAATAAATTAATGGTCAGTTGAACAAAAAAAAGCAGGATTTGAATAAAGATACTACAAATCCTTGGAGGAATCTTTCCACTGCTACAGTTACTGCTTTCACTGACACACACCCAAAAATCTATTGTGATGACTTATTTCTCCAAATGCCTTCCTTCATTGCAGCACCTGCAATACTTCAATCACTAACTCATTTAATGACTTATAGTCCATTATCAGGTGGGCAGCTCTTTGGTAAAGGTGTGGCAACTGATTCTTTGCTTTCTGTTAACGCTCGCGGCTGGTGGACAAAAACACTAAACTTGACACCTTGGTTAGCTGCTGCCCTCACAAACCCACTATTTGCAGTCATGGTGATGGCTTTTAAAGTGTCTCCTGTCCCAAAAATGGTTAAAGAACGGCTGTTAATTTTTGAACTAGCCACAAGTCCTAAGGCACGGTCAGATGGCTGATCTGGCACCACATTAATTCTTTTAACAAGCAACGCAGCTCGCTCTTTCTCCCCGGGTCCTCCAAGTGTTTCCAAGATGGACTGAAAATCTCTGACAGCAGATTCACAGGCAAAGAGCTCTTTCCCCTCCATGAACTTCTCTAGCTGAGGCAGGACTCTCTCCTTCCTTTCTTGAGCTGCTTGCTCTGTAAGCACTTTTTCTTTGAAGACGAAGTAGCAGCCACCATAGCTCAGAGCAGAGACATAGGTAATTAAGGTAGTGATGTCCAAGTTAACTCTATTGCACACGTTTACTTTGATCTGGGTAGGAAAAGCAATGCTGGCCACTAAGTTTTCCCGGTCCACTCTGGTCACCTGCAGGAGTTCAGGGCCTTCTTCATCTGACTCGCTGGCACTAAGGTGCTGGTTTTCTGTAGATGGCTCTGCCAGGGAGTTCACAGCCACAATGTCTCCTCGCACAGATATTCCCATCTCCTTGAGTCTCTCTGCCATAGGACTGGAGACGCTGTTGTAGAATGCAAAGATTATATGGGGATTGCTGTACTCCACGGGCTGCTGACGGCTGGCTTGCAGGAAGTCCTCTGCCTGCTCAATAATGCTTTTGTCACCATATTGGCCTCTCCCCAGCCAGATGTTATGCAGAGCCTCAGCCTTCCGACCAATGGCCTTCACCCATGTGTGACCTCCATTTGCAACAACATCTACCACCAGTGTCTGTTTGTCTCCAAACCTGTCCTCATAGGCAAAGACGTGGAGGACACTGACAACATCCTCGAGGTTCTCTGCTGACTGAATAATGGCTTGGAGATGGGTAAGGTTGGTACTCTGCAGATGGGATTCTTTAATGGCCACCTTCCCTGCCTCCACCTTGTGTAAGAAGTTTAGCTCGGCTTTCAGTTTGCCACATAGTTTTGCCCCACCTTCTATTCTTCTTTTCTGGGATTTGGAAAGGGCTTCTGCTCTCTCGATCAATTCTTTGGCAATGGCGATTCTTTCACAAAGCAGGGACTGCACAGACATGTTGGAAACATTATTCCTATCAAGTGAAAGCAAAACAGATTGTTATTACACAGCCAAAAACAGTCAAAGAGGTCTTTGCAACAATATACACTGGGGTTGTGAGGTGAATTTAGTGCAACTGCTACCGATGGTATAAAGCACAAGCATCAGGAACCCCAACACAAGTCCCACTGACAAGTTCAATTCCTTTCCTTTGTCTCTGGGGGTCCAATCTACAGCCTCAGAAGATTTCAGTTCTCAGCAAGGGAGAAAAGCAGCATTCAGGTTTCCATACATACCTTACAAGTTTTTTGTTCTTCCTCCTATATGCAAGTCCTTCACTGTCACTTAGAGAGATCTCCACTCTCACGGGTCATTTGCAAAAGGGGCCACCCAGAGCACAATTAGAAATCCTGTTATGCCATAAATAAATCTTGCCTCTCGTTCTCACCACAGTCACCATTAAAAAAATAAAAGCTACCCACTGTGCTTAAAGAAATACCTATAAAATGTAACATCAGGTTCCACGCAAGTATTTTAACACAGCACAGAGAAAGCCCACTCTATTTCATGATTATGGGTAGCACAAAGCTCTGTCCTCTCCAGCTTCCACCTTAGACTGCACAACTCAGTGTGTGAACCCTGAACAACCTCCTGGCAAAGTTTCACCATTACACAGCATTATGACAGACTACATTTCATAATTCTAGAGCCAGATTATCTAGAAATCTTTGTTTTCTAAGTACTACTGGAGATTTAACATGTTGCATCTGGTTAGTCTATTCCATCACATCCATATTACTTTAATATGTCTCCCTGAGGAATGTATTGATTACTTAACCAGTGTGGGCTGTCTTTGAAAAATGAAGGATTCAACACTATGAATAGTGCAGTTAGCCTATTTTAAATCCCAACTATAAATGCTCCTGTAATTCTTACCTAAATTGTATATTGAAGAAAACTGGTATTAAGGAGCAAGACAAACATAAGTTCAAACACTTTTCCTCCCTGGAAGTGTTCAAGACCAGGCTGAATGGGGCTTTAAGAAAGCTGATATAGTGGTAGGTGTCCCTGCCCATGCAGGGGGGTTGAATCTTTATGGTCCCTTCCAAACCCAGACATTCTGATTCAGCTCAAAACAAGTGACAGGATACAGCCTGAGTCTTACAACTCAACTGTGGAGCCTTGCATCAAGCAGATGAAGTCACCTTTGCATAAAGGACAAGTTCAAATACCAGCAGCATTAATTACTACTGGCCCAGTCAATATTCAACTCCATCAAAATCTCCTTTTTCTCAAACAAAAAAGCCCAATACCTTCCCACACGACCTCTTCAGGGTCAGAGGGGCCAGTGAAATCAGTCCTTCACCAAAGTCCTCACCATTTCCACAGATTTATTCGTATGAGCAAAAACTCCACAGTTGCTACTTTGACACCTCCCACCACAGCAGCTTCAACTTCTGCAAACGCAACAAGGCTTCAAAACGAGGATTATTTCAAGATTTCTGGTGAAAACGAGCCCACAAACCCAGCAACTTTTTCAGCACAAAAATTGCCAGGTGGCCTCCCTAGCAGCCACAAGGCCTGAGACAAAGAAGTACGCCTTAAAATGAGCTGGGGGTAGGGGTGGAGGTAACAAAACCCTCCACTTAAATGCCGGCTGTCCGCAGGAGCCTCGGAGGACCTCTTACTAAGGCAGCCGCAGGCAGCTTGGGCGGGGACACCCACCCGCACACCAGCGGGACACGCCCGCCATTTCAGCCCGCCCCTCAGGGCCGGCCCCTCGCCCGCCACCCCTCAGCAGCCGCATTACATCTCTCCGGTCCCGCATCTCCCCTCGGCGGAGAGCGGAGGACACAGCTGCCTCTCTCGCCCCCGGCCCCACCTGGCCTGGCCTGGTCCGGCTCGGCCCTGACCGCGCTCCGCGATTACGTGGGACGGCGCCTGCGAGGTCGCGGCGCCATCTTGGGTGAGAGCCGGGTGTCCTCGGAGCTTGTCCCGGGCACCTCTCGGCGGCACCGGCGACCCCTGGTGAGCCCCGGCCGCGCCGCCTTGCCTCGCCCGCACCCGACGCACCGTCCCCGCAGGGCGGGCACCGGGACTGCAGCGACTCCGGGGCGTGGGCCTCTGCCGTCCTTGCCCCCCGAGTCACTATCGGGGCGCCACAAGCCCGAGGCAGCTTCGCCTCTCTGAGCGCTCCCGGGCTCCGCTCCCACCCCGCCGCCTTCCCCCGGTGCCCACAACCCATACTCACAACCCGGCGGCACCCAGCCTTCGCCTCGGACAGCAGCGGAAGGCGGCCCCGATCGGCGTGGCCTGGCGTGGCTCGGCCCGGCCCAGCACCACCCCCGGGGCCGCCGGGCGGGGACAGCCGCCCCACCCGCCTCGCCCCGGCCCTGCCGGTCTGGCGTGCCGGCACTCCGGGGCACGACTGTCCTCGAACAAGTATGTATTTTGTCCTGGAAAGTCTTTATTACGACGAAATAGTAGATTAGGTCGGAAATACCAGAGACAAATTAGCCTTGTCTTGAACTTTAGCAGGGAGGAAGCAACCGTGACTCAATGCATGTTGGGTCCGTGAAGTTCAGGTAAAAAAATTCTTAAACCAGCCTTATCAAACCATTAGGAAATAAAAGCGATTAAGTGTCCTCGTTTGCGCTGAGGTGCAGCCTACTTTTAATCCGTGTCTTCCAGACTTTTCCCATGCTGCAGCAATACTCTTGCAGCACAGGAGAGCCTTTACCCTCTCTCCACCTACTACCGATGGCTGAACCCTACAGCATTTGTCTCTCGTCCAGATGATTTCACAAGATCCTGCAAAGCAATAGTGAGCCAAACCAAGCTTTAAGGGGGTTACTGCACCACTATCAGATTGGAACCTACTTAAAGTCATAACTTCATGAAATGGTATGCTGATACCGTTTCTCAGATCCCAATCCTACTAGTTAAAAAAAAATAAATAAAATTCTGGTTTAAGTGTCACACTGTCCTGAGTCCCTTGAAGCAGATCATCTTCCATGACATGCAAATCAAGCACATTACCTATTTTAAGTGATCAGTGTCTCTTCTTTCAGATAACTGCACTTAGACCAAGATAAATGGAGCAGTCATACTTCATGATTAAAGCACCCAAGCTTGTAATTTGTCATTTCTCAGATATGAACAGCATTTGTCCACTTTATTCCCTTAACCCCCCCTTAATGTAGTGAGTTGTTTTACAAAATACAATGAATCTAATATTACATAACTAAAGAAATTAATTGCACTTTTTGAAAGTAACTACAGCCACCATGTAATCTGCACTAGTATGTCACTCCTTAAATTCTGAGGATTTTTAATGGGAAAAGATGAAAACTAGTTCCCTGGTGTTTAAAGGTGCCCTTTAAATGCTAGATAAAATTCAGTTACTATTCTAGACATACAATCATCTGAGTATAGCAACAATTTCATTATAGGATAAAACAGTTTATAAAAACCTCCACATTCCAAATTACATCACCTTCCCCATCAGAACAGTGTAGTATCAAGGTCTATCTGTCATGACTAAAATTATCTAATACTCTAAATATTAAGCCCAAATTCAAAATACTATGCATATTCTTCCTAAATTATACCAAGTCACATGAACTTTGCTTCTCTGTAGGGCTTAAGGTGTATTAAGGAGCTATAAGGCTCCTTAACAGTGTGAAAACCATTCTGCACAACTACCAGCTCGGTGGCTCATCAAAATGAGTGACAATAAATAAACCATTAGACTATGGTATAAGCCTACCCTTCTCATTTCACACAAAGCATAGAGCAATTAAATATTGCCACAGAAATTATGATGGGGGAACATGACAGCATCCCTCAGAGAGACAGCCTGAGAAAAGAACTCTTACAGAGAAGTTAGAACACATCATCTTAAAGCTTTTTGTCACAAAAGGAGACTGTGTACTAATGTATGGTAGCAGTGACAGCGTTCTCAGTTCTCAAGGCATGCTTCTATTTGTTCTCAAATAAAAAAGGTGCCACCATTTACTAATAATCAAACCACACATTATTTTACCAATTCAAACAGTTTACATTCCTATAAAGCATGGACTGAAATGACCTGGTACAAGATGACATTCAGAATGTCTAAAAATGTACTAAATTCACACTGCCACCCATTCACAATGTTTTTCCATAACAATATGGAGTAAAACCAATACCACTTCTGAACTACATACTTCAGTAAAACTACCCCAAGCGGCAGTTGTCTGTCCTCTATTGGGGTGGGAGGGAAGTGGGGAAAACACCTCAATATTTATACCAGCTAACAGGTATCCAAAGGGCAGTGCTTTCCTTATGCAGAGCACAACAGTTTCCATACAGTGCACAGAACAGTGAGTATATTTAAATTATTAAAGCACAGGAAAAGATAGAAGATACTGGTTGTGTTTTGGTTTTTTATTTCCTCCACCACCTGTAAAACAAGTAAAATTCTACAAATGGGAATTGTTCAGTTATTAAAAAACAAAAAAAACCAACCACAGCCCCCTTAAAACATTGTTTTGTCACACTGTCTTGCTTGCTTTTTACTACGCTATTGCAGCCAAATAGTCCTTAACCTCAGTTGGAGTCAGCCTCCTAAAACCAGCTTCATTGCAGATGCCAACTTCAATGTTGTCTTCTGTCATTTGCCCTTCAAAGCTCTCCTGTTAAAAAAAAAATACTGTTCAATGCATCACATCATTGATTACGTAACAGGAAGAAACTTATATCTTAAATATTTTGCTAACCTTCAGTGTTAAGATAGCTGTATGAATGGCATCTTCAAGCTCCAAATCTTCATTGTATCTATAAACAGAAGTTCATTATTTCAGCATGGGACAATGGTCTTTGCAAATCCTAATAATCCTGTAGTTTCTAAAACCCCAAACACTACTGAAACCTTCCTGTTCTTCATAGAAATTTTTGCTTAGTTTGTACGGACTGTGATATTAACAGTCAGAATTATTATTTGCAAAAAAAGTACTTCACTACTTTTCCTACTGACACTATAGAATAGTACCTTTGCAAAAACAGTCAATACTGCACTGAATTCATTTACTGCACTGAAATAAACTTCCATAAATACAAAATCTGGAGTTTAAATAAAGCAGATTTCCTCTTCATGGGAAGGTAAACTGGAAGCATCATATCAAGTATTTTAAAAACTTTGTTCTGATAATCTGCATTTTTTATCTAGCTGTTCTACATGGAACAAAACAGCTAGTATAATTTCCAAGTATCAAATACATTACCTTTTCTCAAGGAATGTTTTCCCATTGACATAATTTTTTCCCATTGCTGTTGCTTTCCATGCAAAGTAAGCTCCCTGTAAAAGCAACAATCTGTTGAATTATTTTGTGTAACTTAGTCAAACATTACATACTCAGATATTTCATAAAAAGTATAGAAGAAATTATGTGAACACTGAATGTTCTGAGAATACAGGAGGCTATTTTGCATCATATCTAATTTTATGTGAAACATATGCTGTGAAAATGTACAAAACATTTGTATAAAGCCCCACTTATTTTCATCCTCCCATTACTTCGAACAATTCATTAAATCATTAGCATAGTTCTGGTTTAGGATTCCCTAAACAAAAATACTATGTTTGCCTTTGAGAATGACTATAGTCCGATCTTTCTTGAGGCTCACTCAATACAGTCATCTCTTTTAAGATTACGTAGTGTAAACAACTTGTTGCAAGTCAGCCATCAGATTTATCTTGGCTACTAATAGGACATATAGCCACCACTTCTCTCCTCTGGAAAAGACCATCAGCAGTTCTATGCTTCAATCAAGGTGCCCTACACAAGGCATCTGCACTTTGCTTTTTACATTCAAATAGTGACAACTTTCTGAAGCTTATCAGTGATCACTAAAGCAACCATGGGTTTTGTGTGAGCTAGTGTTACAACTCTCACATGCATCAAAGGGGAGTTTTCCAGAAGTGCAGCACAAACACAGCAAAACCCCTCACTTCAATTAGCCACTGACACTAAATACTGAAGTACTTTCATTACTTTTCATGAAGCAAAAGGTCTTGGCATAAACTGCATTCAGATTAGGAAACTGTAATTTAAATAGCATAAGCAATCACATTTTTTTTTCTGGTAAATGCTGCAGAATGCCACACTTGCTAACAGCTAAGATGGGAAGACATGAAAAGGGATGGTGATCTCCCTCAAAAACAGCTGCTGCCTTGAGGGACACCTCAAGCAACACATGCACATATATAGACAGAAGGTTCCAGGCTTCCTCCAAGCACCTACTGACTTCTGACATTTTGTTAAGAGATATTTTGCGCTAGCTTTGGATTCTTTCTTTCATCACAGAAAACATTTCATGAGCGCATAAAGTTTTAGAAGCAGAATTTATAAATGGAAGATACTTACAGATGGATCCGACTGAAACAAATAGGGCCGCCCCTCATTCCAGCCACATATTAGCAGTGATACACCAAAGGGACGAACACCACTACATACATAAAAAAAACAAACAAAAAAAGAAACTTAAAGCAAACTATCACAGCTGATATGCAAAATTTATTCAATGTAAACCAACAATGACTAACTTATTCTGGATGTGTTCCCACCACCCCAGAGGAGGGATCAGGAATAACTAAACCAGCCAAGAGTACAAAACCAACAGCATGCTGCCTTGTTGGACGTACTGGTTTGCAGGAAGACCCTATCTCACCCACTGCCAGCTCCTGCTCTTTCTGACAGCCTACTCTTTGTGGACATCTGCCACTGCAAAACTGTCTTTCAAACGCAAAAAATCAAATCATCTCATAGTTACTACTCTTTACATTTAAGCAACATACCAATTATAAGCAACTTGAAACTTCAGAAAATGACATACCCAGACTGTGTGTATTCCTGCATCACAGAAGCAATTCTCTGTACTAGCTGAGCTGTTGGAATGGGCTCATGGTAAACCAAGTAATATTGTTGGGCCAGTTTCCGAGCTCTGTGCACAAGTACTCTAAAAACAAAGACAAAATTAGTATGCCAAAGGAATCCCAGCTAGTTGTTACAACTACAACTAAAAACTTGTAATAAGCACTATACTAAGGAGTTATACATCTGGCATAACACCAGTGTAAGAAAACACAGACTGCTGGTTTGTCTTCATCAGCGAAGTGATCTCTGAAATACTTAAACTGAATCTAAGGTTGAATTACACTGCAGTTCATTCCCTACTCATGCTTTAGACAGGCTATTTGAATATATTAAGAAAAGTTTTGAATAAATTTCATACACAGAGGAATAGAATGCTACTGAGAAGGAACCAGCTAATTGCTATCTAATGCATTTAAATGGTAACCAAGAATTATTTTTAAATACCTGTAATCTGGACCCATACCACTGTACACTAAGCCTATATGTTTGGTAATTGGTTCCACTTTGTGGACACTCCTTTCATCATAAAGAATGGATTTCTGCTTCTTCTCCGTTGCCAACACCACTCCATTTGCAGCTGGAAAGGAAAAAAATTTGGTTTTGGAATTTTTTTTTAGATATTAAACTGAAATTACAGAAAGCAGTCAAACACAGAACAAGTTTACTGAACTGTAAAAGATTTTGCTCCTACCTAAAAAAAACCCTTCAAGTTTACAATCACATAAAATACATACTTAAATGCATCCACCCAACACATTGTTTCTCATTTTAAATAATCACACTGCTCCCATAATCCCACTCTAAAGATTCTGAAGCACATTAGTAATTGAGCAGTTGTTACTTTTTTTGTGCAATTTCTCTATATATGAACACACAGCTAGAGTTCTTTACTTAAGAGACAGGAATGCAAGAAAAAAAAACAATTGTCTGCTTCTACCAGCTGAGCTTTAAAATCACCCAAGCAATTTTCTTCTTCATTTAGCATGGAGCATTATGTTCTCTTCTTTCTTAAAAAATGTTGAGTTGCAGAAAAAAACATGAAATACTAAACCCACTAAAACATGTGAAAATCCTCTGAAAGAAAATCAAAATCAAAATTGCTTGTCAGAAGCAAACTGACAACACAGTATATAGTCCAACCTACTTTGATTCTCCCAAATGATACTCGGAATCTTGAATCATTCACTAGTGTAGTTATTTTCTGAATATACCTTTAATCCCAACAGATGGAGCTCCTGCAGCCACTGCAGCCAAAGCATATTCAATCTGAACAAGCTTTCCAGAAGGACTGTAAAGGAAAATGTAAAAGTAAGCATAACAAATGCTCAACTGTTTCTAGAACCATCCGATGCTAACTTGCTTTTTAGCCTCTTTACACCTAGCACCAGCATATTCTACTCAGAATTAAAAAACATCTCAAGTCTGAAGATTCACAACAGTATCTAAAAGAAGTGAAATGGTTCAGCACAGAACTCCCTGCTGCACAGTGCTACTGGGACAGTCACACAGGACCTGTCTACAACCCTGATGGACACTAATGTGCCTCAGATAGAGAGCAGTCACTGGGATGCAAGCTGAAGAGTGACAAGTCTGTTCTCCATCCTTATAGCATTTTAAAAGTTTGCCACTCAGGGAAAAATCTTCAAAGCTTGTCGTGCCTTTCCACTGAAATGGCATTGCACATGGAGTTTACAAAAGTTTTCAAGACACCTATATTCACTGCTGGAAGGTACAAGCAAAACATAGCTACTTGCTTTGACTGAGAAGCACACATCAGGTCAACAGCACAAGACAGAAACAGTTCCCATTCCGTCCCCAGGTATTCCTACACTTGGTTTTGGTGATCCATGTCCTTCCAGTAACAAACAGAATCAACAGAACAGAGCAGCAGGTGTCAGGATGACAGAGGAACTCATTCAGAATGAGGATGATGAAGGGGCCCTTTCCTGATCCCCAGGAACCAGTACAGATCCAATCACTCATTGAACAAATGAACTTGCAAATGGGATCTATTCTCTGGCCTGTATTTGACACTGCAGATGCAGAAGTAAAATTGAAAATCGTGTAGCTCAGTGCTTAGAGAAGTCAGAAGAGCAAAACAAGCAATAATAAATTAGCGTAATTATTTATAAACCCCGTATAAAGGTGACAAAGGTTACTTTGTACATGGAACCATGCTACATCTAGGCTGTGCACAACAGAACCTGCAAAGAAAGCACCACCTGTAAAGTGCAGCAGAAGGTGAAACAAACGATTTACAACTCATCTGAAGGATTCTTCCATTCCCACATTTGCAAACTTTCTTGTGAAGCAAGCTCTCAACACACCATATCAACACGCATTTCCAGTTAGTTCAGAAAGACACAATTATTACCCAGCCAAAAGCCTGGGTATGGGGACCCAAAATTTGCTAAACCGTTGCACCAAGGTCTCGCTATAAAGCCCTACCAGTGACGAGAGAGACCTTAGGTCGGCACCACATAAACTGTGACTTACTACACCGAGAGGAGATGCGAACAGCGACTGCACTTGGGACTCGGGACCCACCACATCCCCCGCCTCACTCCCCGGCTGCGCCTGCAGCCCTTCAGCTCCCGAGGGCTCCTGGCAGCTGCGGCAAACACCCTCCTCAGGGGGAGATCAAGCCACCTGATCCCTATGTTCGCCTCTCCTGCCCGGGTCCCGCCACCGCCTTCCCCCCACACTCGCAGGCCCGGCTCCGCGGACACCCAGGGGACGCCATGACTCTGCAAAGTCCCCACCCCGTCCCACCCCGCCGACGGAAGAACGCTTCGCGTAGGCTGTGCGCCGGACTGCCCCTGACCTGCCATCCTGCCCGCCGGGAGCTCCGGCATGGAGCTCTTTCCCCCCTCCCCCGAGTACCTGAAGGTAGTGAGGGAGAAGCTGTAGCCGCGCTCCGCCATCTTGGATCAAACCCCTCCGCTCCCCTCCGCGCAGGCGCAAGCGCTCCTCCTGCTTCCTGCACGAGGACACAGCGAGCGCGCTGATTGGCAAGGAGGAGGAGAAGAGCGGGGCATTCCGGGAAGCGGTGCCGGACTCCCCGGGGGAGTCCGCCAGCCTACACCGCCCTACCCCAGGATCCTCGTAGTGGGAGGGATGCTGGGACTTGAAGTCCTGGTCTCCGCCCCTGCTCACACGCCAGGCGCTCAGGGCACTCGGTTTCCCAGAGGGCTCAGCGGCAGGAGCCGCGCACCCTCCAGTGAGCGACTGCCTTCCCCTCCCCTGAAGGCGGGGCGGCGGAATGGCGGCGCTTGTGGTGTTCCCGTCTCTGCCTCGCATTCGCGCTCTCCTTCAGCGCTGCTGGGGCCGTCTGGAGCGCGGCCTCTTGCCGGGTCTCTCCGGGGGTCAGAACCCTCCTTGGGGTGGGCACTCGGCTTTTCTTCTCTCGGCTCAAAGAGAGGGCGGCATCCTGGCTGCAGGGCTGGGAAGAGTGAGGGAGCGGGGCGGGAGGCGCCGCTTGGTGTTCTGACCTCCTCGCTGTCAGGGGGTGTCAGAGGCGCCCACTTTCCTTGTCCGCAGGGGAAAATGGGTTTGGGCGTAACGAATTTCCTTCTCGTTTTCCTTCAGGACCAGCGCTAGCTGTCCAAGCTCCCGCTTTTCTTCCACAGCCAGCAAACGACACAAGCGAGAGTAATGAGGCACCAAGCTTGTTAGATAGCATCTTGTGGATGGCGGCGCCAAAGAAAAGACGCACCATAGAAGTGAACCGCTGCAGGCGAAGAAATCCCAATAAGCTTATAAAAGTAAAGGTAATCTCCAAATTTCCACAAGGCTGTGCTGCCATTCAGAGAGACTTAGACAGGCTGGAGAGTTGGGCAGAGAGAAACATGATGAAATTCAACAAGGGGAAGTGTAGAGTTTTGCATTTGGGGAAGAACAACAAGATGTCCCAGTATAGGTTGGGGGCTGACCTGCTGGAGAGCAGTGTAGGTGAAAGAGACCTGGGGGTCCTGGTTGACAAGAAGATGACCATGAGCCAGCAATGTGCCCTTGTGGCCAAGAAGGCCAATGGCATCCTGGGGTGCATTAGAAAGGGTGTGGTTAGTAGGTCAAGAGAGGTTCTCCTCCCCCTCTATTCTGCATTGGAGAGTCCGCACCTGGAGTATTGTGTCCAGTTCTGGGCCCCTCAGTTCAAGAAGGACAGGGAAGTGCTTGAAAGAGTCCAGCGCAGAGCTACTAAGATGATTAAGGGAGTGGAACATCTCCCTTATGAGGAAAGGCTGAGGGAGCTGGGTCTCTTTAGTTTGGAGAAAAGGAGACTGAGGGGTGACCTCATCAATGTTTTCAAATATGTAAGGGGTGAGTGTCAGGGAGATGGAGTTAGGCTTTTCTCAGTGGTGACCAGTGATAGGACAAGGGGTAATGGGTGTAAATTGGAGCACAGGAGGTTCAAGTTGAATATTCGAAAAAATTTTTTTACTGTAAGGGTGACAGAGCCCTGGAACAGGCTGCCCAGGGAGGTTGTGGAGTCTCCTTCACTGGAGACATTCAAAACCCGCCTGGACACGTTCCTATGTGATGTACTCTAGGTGGCCCTGCTCTGGCAGGGGGGGTTGGACTAGATGATCTTTCGAGGTCCCTTCCAACCCCAAGGATTCTATGATTCTTGCCACCTCATTAACTTCATGTCATTTTTCTAATGGTAGAGAAACCTGTTGGAGTGATGCTTACGCCGATTGTTTTTCATCTCTCTTATTTTTGAGTGTCAATGTGTTTAATACTCACTGAAAAAGCTTTTTGGGGTTTGTTTATACATAATCATAGAATCATAGAATTGGCTGGGTTGGAAGGGACCTCTGAGATCATCAAGTCCAACCTTTGATCCACTACTGCTGCAGTTACCAGACCATGGCACTGAGTGCCACATCCAGTCTCTTTTTAAATATCTCCAGGGACGGAGAATCCACTACTTCCCTGGGCAGCCCATTCCAATGCTTGATCACCCTCTCAGTAAAGAAATTCTTTCTAATGTCCAACCTAAACCTCCCCTGGCACAACTTGAGACCATGCCCTCTCATCTTAAGTGCTTAAATGGAACTGTTATCTTCAAAATACTTTGGAACAGGCACAACCATCACGTGGGGCAGTCTGTGGTTAAATAAACAGGGATGATTCAGGTGCAAGCCGACAAAATGTGAATTGTAGCTAAACAACTAACATAAATAGAAGAGGTCTGCACCTTTTGTACATCTAATTGAGTTAATAGGTTTTCAGTCTTCCAAATATCAGTAGACATAATGATGTGGGTATTGACTTCACAGGCTATTTTTAGTAGTAGTAGTAAGTAGTTTGATGTAGCAATACATAACAGAAAATAGAAGAATAAATTTGAAAAGTCAGTTGAATTTCTGTTACTTCATTCAACATTTTTAGTGGTTTGTGATTGTTCCCTGTTCCTTTTGTCACTGTTGTTCAAGTTACAATTTTTTTCTGTTTTCTACTGTCTTTTTTAGAGAAACATAGATGTTTGTCCTGAGTGTGGAAACTTGAAACAGAAACATGTCCTTTGTGGCTATTGTTATAAAAAGGTCAAAGCAGAAACTCATCTGATACGTCTGGAAATACGGAAAAAGGAAGGAGGACCATTTAATACTCCAACTGTAGAGACTGTTGTCCTTTATGATGGAGAGAAGCCCACAGAGAAAGATGAAGGCAAGCGGATCATTGAAAGGGCCAGGAAGCGCCCGTCTTGGTTTGTTCAAAATTGATGCTGTTGAACTAAAGCTAAACCAAAGCAGTTGCTACAGCAAGAAAAATCATAGTTTTCAAGAAAGTTTTCTTTGTTTTGTTCGCCCAGTGATGTTACAGGAAACCTGGGAACTTTGGGAAGCCTGTTTGAATTTGGTGTCATGCCATATGGTGGGTCAGTCATGTGTTGTTTCTGTAGCATGCATTAGGAAATGCTTTTCAGTGATACATCATAGCAGTCAAAAATTAAAGAGAAATCAGGATCTACCTTGGGTTTGGACATCTACGTACAGTATACTTAGAATTTGTATGCTAGAGTTCTGTGCTCTTTCTTTAAATAACATTCTTTTTAACAAAGGAAAAACATTCACAGATGTAAAATAAAATACATTAAGTTTCCCTGGGAAACCTGCATTCTGTTTTTGAGTTCTGCTCTTTCAGAGGTAAAAAAAAAAAAGAAGGGAGAAAGAAAGCTCAAAGCCAATGTTGATTAGATAAAAGAGATATTAGAAGGAGATACATTATTTGATTATTTCTTTGGCTCTTAACAGTATCTGCCTGGATCTTTCCACAGTTCTACTGTTTGAGATACTCTGTGATATTCCCGATTTTGAGTAAAATACTGCTATGTAGTATTTTTGCTTTTTCTGTGCCTGACTGAAGGTTGTTTCTTGTTCTTGTCAGTATTCAAAATAACTTTGTGTCTTAAAGGGACACAGTTCATTGAAGTAATGAATTGAAATACTGTGGCTGGAAACCTGTAAATCTGACAGGGCTCAAAGCTGGTTGTTTGCAGCTGTTGGCGTTAAGTAGTCTGGGTGCTCGGTTTGTGCTTGGAAATCCAGGAAGAAACGCGATGCCTTCCTGTCCTGAGACTTCCACAGAGCGCGGGCAGCTCTGCCCTCTGCTGTCCGCTGGTGCTCTTCAGTCAGCACTTTGCTGTCGGTGTGCGGTTTAACCACACTGTAGCACCATTTGATTTAAGATTAAAACTGTTTTCAGTTTTAGGTTGGGATTTCAAACGGTGCTGTTTGATATTACAGTTCAGCCATTTTAATACCTATTTGCAGACAAAAAACTCATGCCAGTTTTTAACACTGGCTGGCTTGCCCTTGTGTTTCCTTGGTCCTTGAGTGTATCCACTCCTGTGTTGTCCTAATTTGGGGAGCTGTGCTGACAGAGGACAGTTCCCTGGCTTTTTGTGGTTTTTGGTTTCAGTGGATACTTCTCTGTAACTTGGTTCAGGTCAGGGTTAGAAAGTGTCAACGTGTGCAGTAGGAATACAAAAGTGAGGATGCAGGATTACACTTTCCAGAGTAGCCTTCATTTGTATATGAGCCATTTATGGCTGCTTTAAGGGGTGGGCAGGCTCATGTGTGCTTTAACACTTCACTTGTGCATCCCTCACTCTGGATTCCATGTTCTGAAACATAACTGGTGGGAACAGATGATAGCAGAGATGTAACGTTTCCTCCATAATATAAGGAAATAATGCAAGCTTGTGGGTATAAACTGACACTAACTATATGATGGTATCCAAGCAGACAGCAGAAGTTCTTTTTGGTTTGTCCAAACAGTATTTAATCCAGTCCTGTCTGCTTTTCACTTGTTCAGAACTGAAGCCAATAAAAAGTGGCAAATCAGGAGTCAGAATGGAAAGCTGACTTTTGAGAGAGCTCTGTGGGATGAGACTGACGTATTCAAGGTGGCATTAGTCAAGCAGTAAGAGAGATGCATCATCCTGATGGAAAGGTGTGTATGTATTTTAGAGTGAGGTGGAGGTTTTATGTTTCTTTGTCCACATACTGTAGGAGCAATTACACCTTATTTTCTTAGATGCTTTTTATATATTTTTGACAAAGGTTCTGTGGAGAAATAAGTGAAATTAGTCTGGGATGCTGAGAGTCATGGGTTAATTTCTCAGACGCACACAGGTGTTTTTTAAAAATTTAAATTCCCTAAGCGTGAGAAAGGATGTGGTTTCTGCTAATTAAATAATAATTATAATTGGCAGATACTGTACCAGTTTATTGAATCAGTGAAGCGATGAAGATGTTTAACATAATACTTACAAAACATGAGTGAAGTTAGGCTGTGTTAACACTGGACATTTTAAAACACTTACAAGGTCATGCAAGGTTAGGTCGTTACTCATTTCCCTGCCATACTGCTTATGTTAGTACTGCATCTGTGCAATCCAGGCAAGAGGAGATGCCTGATGATGTTTCACAGTTTTCATAAGCTTTCTGAGTAATGTGGGTAAATAACAGTTATTAAATGTCTGGTGTTCATGGTCTCTAAAAGAAAGAAATAGAAAAAACTGTCAAAGATTCATACATGCAGTTGTTATAGTACAAGTTAATTTTCAGAGAAGTAAACTTTTCAGTGAGGAACAGTTTAGTTTAAATTACTTTTCCTTCAAAATAACTTTTCCTTCAAAAGAAGAGGAGTACAGGAAAGCTCACTTTCATAGGTTTGTTTTATTAAAACTGACAATACAAAGCTCCGTTAGGTGAAACAAAAGAAAAAAAAAAAAACAGAATTCCTTTAAAACACATAGTTTAGTCTATTGCTTGAAATAAGCCCTGTTTTGTTGTTTTGGTTTTTTTTTGTAGTTTGAAATATAAATTGCAATAGTGCTTACATATAAACATACACTTTTTGAAACAACATAAATTAAAACTAACAAAACCCAGTCTATGTGTTACAAATGTTGTACTGCACAATCCATTTAGAAACAAAAATTGCATGCCTCAGAGGAACTTCTGGTACAATGAGAGCCTGCAATTTGAGAAAGGCATGCTGAGAATGTCTGAAAATTTCATATGATTTTATACATACTGCATTTCATTAAGTTTTTCTTCTGTAGGGGTTTTACTATATTAAAATTATTTAACATTTTAGAAAGAACTAGGAAGATGATGTAGTGTCCTTAAGTACAAGGATGCAAGTTGCTAAACGGATTTGTATTGTGCTAAGATCTGCAGAGATAGAGGTGATCTCTGGCAGTTGTCAATTACAATATCCATAGGGGCTGAAAAAACAAGTTTCTCTTTAATTTCCCATTTAGCAAGGAAATCCTAATAAAAAGGTTTCTGCACAGTCCCCATTTATTCTGCTGAGCACACTATGCCAGCAAGAGCTGGCAGTGGATATAAAATACACTTTAAATCACTAGGTGGCAGAGGAGGGTATCTTTCTGGTGAGAAACAGAAGCCAAAGATCACTTGTGAGACAAGAAACCCTCAGTGTCAAATTCAAGAAAGTTGCACCTATGTATTCAAATCTGCAAAACAACTAAATTTGCTGAGTACTAAGAATAATATGGTAGTTTTTATGGGACATAATCTATTGCATTTATTGTTCTGACCAAATTTCATTAGCTCTATACTGAGAACTAATGCACTGGCTTTTGTGTGTATTTAAGCAGTTCTGCTCTTAGCTGGGAGAATTGTTAGAAATTGCAGTAGCACCTATTGCTTTCTCCTCATGAGACCATGGAGCTCGTTTTCTGTCTCTTAATTACAGATGGCTTTCTAAATTGTGTTGCTTTATATGCCTGGTATATTCAGTTAGTTGGCAGCTAGAAAGTCATGCAGATAATAGGTCTGGCAGCATTCCAATTGATTCCAAGGTATAACTGCCTTGAATTTGTAGATCCATAAGGACCAATTTGCAACCAGCAGACACAAAGTGGAAAGAGAAGTAAACCAATGTGGTGTTTACATGAGTAAGAGTTGTTCACAAGGGAATAGAAGGTTGTGTGCTCCATCTAAGTTTTAAAATATTTTAGGAGCACATGAGTAAGAAATGTGCCTGTATCTTTTGAACTTATTTAAGTTCTTTAAACAAAATCTTTAGATAATCCTTCTTTCACATCATACGGCTGCATCGTGTAGTTCATATAGTGAATGAGGTTCAGTAAATACAAGCTGGTTTTAAGCAATTTGAGTCTTAACCTGCCTAAGTCATTAAGAATGGGGCAAAAATGAGAGCAAAATGAATGAAAGGGATGAGAAGGAAGTAGGCTATGCACCAGTGATGGATCTAGTTTTCTCTGCTCTATGCATATTAGGAGGTTCTGTTGAAGTCAGTGAAATATAATTCAAGGCAGAATTTGGTCCAATGTACTGAAAACCTGGATATATGAATGTATGCAAGGATATGTATTTTTAGTGCAGAGCATATACCTGTGAAACTAGTGCTGGATACCAACTGTATTGACTTTACAGCTGGAAACTAAGATTGCATGTGAAGAATGCAGTAAATTGAGTTTGATCATTGAGTTGATGTTCAACTTTTGATCACAAAAGTGATCAAAGGGCTGGAGCACCTCTTCTTTGAAGAAAAGCTGAGAGAGTTGGAGTTGATTAGTCTGGAGAAGAGAAGGCTCCAGGAGGAGACTTCATTGTGGCTTTTCAGTACTATCAGGAAGCTTATAAAAAGATGGATACAGGCTTTTTACTGCATCTTGTAGTGATAGTAGGGTAATGGTTTTAAACTAAAATAAAGTAGATTTAGACTAGATATAAGGAAGAAATTATTTGTAGGGAGTGTGATGAAACCCTTGAACATGTTGTCCAAGAGATTGTAGAAGAACCGTATCCTTGGAAACTTAAGGTCAGCTTGGATGGGGCTCACAACAACCTGATCTAGTTGAAATTGTCCCTGCTCATTGTAGGGGGACTGAAATAAGTGATCTGTAACAGTCCCTTCCAATCCAAACTATTTTATGATTCTATGAATGGAAGAAATTCGAGCAGCCTATCTTTCAGTTTGCCTTTATGTATGTGTTTAGAAGGAAAGGTAGAGGATTAATTTCATATTGAATGTGCTGGTTAAACATACAGAAGGAAAAGCTGAAACTGTTCTGGAGCAAAAGACCCAAAACAAAAGCTCTTGTGGAATTATTAGCGTATGGTATTTGACAAGGATTTCTCTAAAGTTCTCACTGCACAAGCATACAGAAATATTCTGTGTGACATGTCCTGGATATAAATTTGATTAATCCTTTGTGTGTCCTAGATGTAGGAACCCGTTCAAGAGGAATAGCATATGAAGAGCAGTGTGTGTCGTGGTGTAGGAAGGACAGTCAGTTCCCACTTACACAGCTGACACAGCTTTTACATCCATTCCCAAGGTATGCTAATGCTGTGTTTATTCCCAGCCCCATCACACAGGCTCATCAGCTTGTCTAGCAATATGGCTTCCAGCTTTATTTTCCATTACGGGGTAGCTCTAGATCACGTTATGTGGAGTACTTCCAGTAGCACTAAGGATTTTGAACAGGCTATTGGAAAGACGTGTTGTTTCATTTTATAATCTGGGATTAATACTAAATAAATACTAAAGAATAGTGGTTTTAAGAGGGCTGTGCTGAATTGCTTACGGCTCAAAATTCATAGACCAGTTCTATAGGAAAGATTTGTTCTAAATATAGTTGGGTCTGAAGTTCCTGCTCAGTTGTAATCAGATCAAGTAAAGCATCTAAGATGTTTTGAAGAATAATATCAGGTTTTGGCCCAATTAAAGATATCTTATAGAATTCTGTCACTCTTAAATGGAATAAAATAATACCTCGGTTTTCAAAAAGCCATTGGTTTCAGTAGGATTTCTTTTAAAGAAAATGGGAATTCCAAGTGACTGAGGCAGGCAGGCTGTAGAGAATCAGGCTGTTGTGTTACAAAGTAACTTAATGAGACCATGAAAGCAGGTTTTATTGCAATCAAAGAAATATAAAATTAAGCCTACAAGTTGGCAGCAGCCATCATGATACATCACTTGAGCCCATGCATCTAGCTTTGCCTTAGTCCTTTGGATAATTTACAAATGAAAAATGTAATATTTTAGTAGTTCAGTAGAATTCTGAGACATTTTCCCTGACTCCAAATAAATCCTTCTCAGATATTTTGTCCAACATGGGGAGGATTAACACAAAATTAGTACGAAAAAGAAATGGAGGAAGGAAAATGAGAGACTTCATTTTGGGCTGGAGACCAAGAAAGTACAGTTTTGGATAAGTACATATAAGTAAGAGGCATCCTGTTGCTGTGTGTAAGGAGTTAACACAAGAAACATACCTACATTGTGCAGCTGAGTGAATAGCTGCTAAGCATGCATGCATATGGCACTGCAGAAGCAGATGGCAGAGCAAATACCACTCCATCATGAGTCACTTTCATGTCAGCAATTTATATTGGAAGCTAAAAGGCCCAATTCCTACTTGACAGGTGTCAAACTGAGATGCAGTAGGGGCAAGTGAATTCCTCAAAATTACTCCCTCAGTTAGTGGCAGAAGGAGGACTGAAGCTATTAGCAGGTTATTGGCCTGTTGTATTCTCTGTTGTGTCACGGGTTAGGAAATAATGACAATTATCACAAGCAATGGCTATTAATCTAGCTAGGTTTATGTTTTGTTTTGGTTTGTTTTGTTTTCCTCTCTAAGCAGAAGTAAGCTGCTGCAAAGATACTGTATATACAAACACTTGTTAGGATGTAGGCACATCAGGGTCTTTATCCAGAGCTATTCAGATAAACTGAAAAAAGTCTGTTTTATAGTAAATTATGTCTCTTTTTTTTTTTTTTTTCTTTCACTTGAGAACAGGAGGAAAAACTGTGATTTTTGCAGGAAGCTTTCAAGGACCAGACTCGGTCACTTCTCATTTGCAGAATAGTGTCTTACCCTAAAAGAAAAGCCATTTTCTGCAGTGGGGTGATTTATAAGAGTATGACTGAGCTGAACAACTATAGCAGAATCTGTGCCCAGCAATCTTAAAATGTATGAATCTAAAAATAAATTTAGTCCTAGAATTAAAAAAAAAATCCTCCACAGATTAGATTCCCTTGGTCCAGGAAGAAGGTGCAAGACATTCTGTCTACTACGAAAAAAGTAACCAACTCAAACAACACAGGCAATTACAATGTTAAAAAGAAACAAAAACAACACAACAGGAACACAAGATCCAGAGATCATTCACAATTAAAACCAGCTGGTACCAATTTGCAAAAGAATTGGTTTCAATCACTTCTCAAAGAAAACCTTTTTCCTCTGAGACACTTAATGCTATAAACTATGAAGGAAGATAATTTGCTATCAGTTTTGCCCTTTTCTATCACAGAGGTGTACTTTTCTTTCAAGCCACCAGAGTGTATCTTTCCTCATCCTGCTGATTTGGCAGATGCTGGGGACCCCTTAATTTGTTGCTTAGGTTATATTACTATCAGATTCAAGAGGCAACCAATCAAAAATAGGTATTCTCAATCAAAGGTGGTGCAATTCTTTTCAGTTTATTGATCAATAATGACTCTAATTGCATAGGCATTGGATTTGTTAATATGATTTTCAATAATGCTATCTGTATCAGGAACATAACACATGAAGAAGCAAAAAAAAAAAAAACCAAACCAGCCTCCATATCCTTCTTTGATATTATAGCTACAGTTGTGTCTGAGAAATATGAAGGAGAATCTGAGACTAAGATTCCTGTCTCTCCAAAGGTAAAGCTAAAATGAAAAACTCACGACCAGTGGTAAATGCATTTCATAGAATCATAGAATTGGCTGGGTTGGAAGGGACCTCAGAGATCATCGAGTCCAACCCTTGAACCACCGTTGCAGTTACCAGACCATGGCACTGAGTGCCACATCCAGTCTCTTTTTAAATATCTCCAGGGATGGAGAATCCACTACTTTCACTGACTTTTCATTAAAGGCCCAGTCTGTGGAGTGAAAAAAAAATAAAAGCTTAAAGTTCCTTGGTGAATTAAAAGCTGTAGATAGCATTGTCAGGCAGGCTACTTCTTGTGTATACTATCTCCATGTCCCAGTAGAATTCCTCTTACATGTCTGTAGTTAGTGTTAATTATGACCACAAGTAAATTTACTCAACAGTGCAAGCAGCAAGAAAAGTAAGAACTTGTGAGTAATCACTTGTAAAATTATATAGTAAAAACTAATAGCTTGTGAGTTACAAGACCCCTGCTTCAACAATAAAATCCATAGTTACTTTGGTATATAATAGATTTTTTTTGCCACTAATCATCTTTCCTCAAGTGGTTACCATATGATGTGGTCCTTAGTGGGTTTGTTGCCAATATTAGAGAACAGTGTCCCTGTCTGTGCCTTTCTTCCACCTACAGAATAGGGATAATACCAATCTCATGGCACCCCCATGGAGCTCTGTCAGGAATGTGTTTTCCTAAGCCCTCTGAAGATCATCAGAATGCAAACAGGTGTCATCACCAAAAGAGCCAGAGGCAACCAGAAATACACCTTACTGGTGGCAAAGTCTCTCCTCACAATGCTGACCCCTGGCCACTGATGCCTACTTCAGCTTCTTTGGAAGGCTAGAGAGATCCCTTACATAGAAATAATAATGCAGGTAGCTCATTCCTCAGATACTTCACACTTACACCATCGGGGCCTGGACTGACAGTCTCAGAGGAGTAGTCATGGAAAATAATTATTCCCACTGATGGTAAGGGGTAGACTCTGCCATACCCAGAGGCAAAAGGAAGCATGGACTCAGATCCTGAGGATGGAGTGGAGGCAGTCCCTAGATGAGGGCAGTTGAAGCTTGCAGTTCCTCTTTGCCACCTATTGACCACCACCATCCACAGCAGGCTTGGATTACACACAGGATAAATATTCTTGGGTCTGTGCTGAGATCAGAATGGAGTGCAGCAACAAGCAATTCTCCCTTCCCCACTCTTGCTGCCATTACTGGAGAGAATATGGAGCTGAGAGTTTTTAAATTTAAGTTATTTGCAGTGTACCATAGTTCTTCTGTCGATGAAATAGACAGAAGTATGGGGAATGCTTGACAGGACTTGCACCAACTTTGAGTCTTGTTTGTGATGTAGAAGCTGCCAGTGATTGTTTTCCATGGCATGCTTTGTGCTCTCCTTTTCTGGACTCCATCCACAAGGCAATTCTTGCTGCAGCACCTAATGTTTAGAACTCTGCGTTATAATTTGGCCGTGTTGGACTTCCCTGTGCTGCTTGCCCCAAAATATGCATGTCTTGTGATTTTCCAACCTAATCACCTCTTTTCCCTGTTTGAAAATTTAAGATAACACTAACTGCTGGATATCTTTCTTAAAAGAAGTATTTATATTTTATACAGCCCGATTCTTTTAACAGCCTCTGCCTATTTTCTGCATAGAACCTTGGGGCTAATTTCATCTTTGGTAAACTATTGATCTAGTGCACATGGGGTAAGTGCAGTTCCACTTACTGCAGAACTTCCACTTCCAGCCAACCCTCCTGCTGCTGCGGTCTGCATTAGTCCCTCCAGATTCTGCATTGAATAAATTAATGAGGGGCAGAGTTTAAAAAGTATTCCCAGATTTCCTTTGTTTTAACTTTGAAATCCTGGAGTGGCACAATTCCTGCTCTCTTCCTCAGTCATTTTCTGATAAAGCAAAATAATGAGCCAAAGCTCAAGAACTGGAGAACAGCTTGGTGCCAGTTACTTTCAGCATTAAGTTCCCCAGATAGTCAATAAACATGGAGGACTCCCTGTACCTTGTTGACTTCTTTCCAGTTTGCATTTTCCTTTTTAAAAAAAAAAAGAACATTGGGCTTTTGTGAAATTCAGCTCCTTCAAAAGAATTCTTTGTGCCTGCGCAGCTCCAGCAGCAGCCACACATAACACTGATAACAATGGAGAGCTCGTTCTTACAGGCACCCTACATTTGCCCACATGTGCATCCAATTTTTTTCTATTTCTGATCATCTGGAAAGGTAGCAGCAGTGTGTAGAAATAGAGATTTGAAGCATCACTCATTATGCTGAGACTAATATGGCTTTATATCTTATTTTAGCTACAGAGGAAGTCCCAAGGCTGTGTGGGATTATCAGAAAAGCAGCAGTATGGAAATGTGTATGGAGGGGGAAGGGAAATGCACAGCTGGAGAGTACTCAGCACTGGTATTCTATAGGGAAAGCAGAGACCTCATCCTTTAGTGCCAAGATCTCATTGCTGAGTGCATTGATCTCATAGGATTGTGAATAGAGAACATGGATTGTTAATTGTTAATCCAACAGTTGTGGATTTTATGCCCCATAATGACCAGCAAATTTTTTATTTGCTTGCCATGTACTGTATCTGCCTGCAATACATTTCAATTAATTTATGCACAGGTTTTCTCAAAGCTGGCAGAAAGCTACATTTTGTAATTAATTATTGTTTTAATATTGTATCAACATATGAGAAGTTTTTTAATTAACCCACTACTTTCCTTGAGGGGTGAGGCTTTTATACTACTTATTCACACATATTTCATGTATTCTTCTAAGTAGGAGAAAATTGTCGTAAAATATTAAGAGCTGTTATTGTCTAAGCAAGTTCTGTAACAGAAAAATTCATTACTTCATTTCCTTGTTCACAAATTCTTTTCAAGTGAATGAACTTGTCGCAAGTTAATAACTAGAAGAGTGTATCAGTAAGGAAGCATCTATGCAAATTTAGCAGCTGAAAGAAAGCTTCTATAAAGATAGTTAATTATATAATTTAAAAGTGCTGTTTTACTTTCTCTCTGCCTTTTCATGTATAATCCTAAATCCATTCTCCCTCTTGCCCTCCGTAGTCCTTTGTCTTAGTGAAGCTCTGAGCTTTGTTCCCATGTTCCCACATCTCTGACCCATCTGTTAGGTATTCCTTCTTCCTGTATTTTCTCCTAAGGATTTATCTTACTCATTTTTAGCTATTCTATGAAATGCTTATCTTTACCCCATCGAAGCTTGTGGTATTCTACACTTTTCCCTAGCTCCTGAAAACAAACCTTTCCTTGTTCTTCTGAGGTCTTGCCTCCCAGTGTGTTTGGACCTGTCATTTCCATTCAGCATGTAAAAACACATTCACTTTACTGGGAAAACCACAAGGACACCCAAAGGCTTTGTTCAGGAAATGTAGTGCCAAGTATTAATAAGAAGGAAAAACACAAGGGCAGAGAGAGAGAGAAGGGAAAACTTGGGTGTTCAGAGATGAGGCTCAGATGGATAATGTACCAGGACTCACTCTCCCAGAGATTGTGTGTGTCCAAACCCAGCTGCATTCCTAGAGTGCTCCTTCTCAGAGGCTTACTCCTGGATTTTTTCACCCTTCTTCTTAATTATTTAATAGGAAGATTAAGCAACTACTGACTGAATTATTGAAAGTGTAATTAAACCAGAAAGGGTTGAGGGAAGCATGTGAGAATTTTTCACATTGTTTCACTACTAAATGAAACGTCTCGGCTAAATTTGGATACTACCTAGAAGGGGCTCCCACTATCTCCATTAAATTGCTGATGCACCACTGCAGTAATTGCAAATATGGGTAGAGACTCTTCAGCAAAATTACCAGGCTCTGGAAGGTGACTGACTTCTGATACTACATGGATAAAAAAAGCTCTCATGCCCCACTTCTTTATCTTCTGTAGTACCAGTTGTGAGTTCCTGTTAAAAGCAGGGTCATGCCCCTACATACAGCTCTGAGTAAATATTGAGCTGTTGTATGCAAAAATTTAGCACCTTCTGTACTGTGAAGGTTAATACAGACACTGAAACCACTTGCTGATTGTCTGGAACTCCTCTAAAGTAGACCTAAGGGGCTTAAAGTTTTGTCTTTAGTGTAGCAGAGTTATTCAAGGTTGTAACTTCAGTTATAACAAACCATTCAGCTTGGTAAAATGAGTCTTGATAATGAAACAAAGTTTAGATGCGGTTCCATTCTGAAAGACTCTAGCTGATCTTGTCTTGCTGTATCCTAAAAAGACGTAATCCAGCTTTGGAAATCAGGCTTGAAAGGATTTGATTTAGTGTAGTAGCTTACTCCAGTGCAGGCGTAGCCTTCTCTCTGCCAGTGTGGTGGAAGCAGAGTACAAGTAGTGTTTTGTGTTGTATCGTAGTGTTGCTGGTCCCAGTCCCAGTCTAGCTTCTAGTTTTTCTTAACAGCCAAAGAACCTCCTATGTATCCAAGCCCAAAAAAATAAACAGAAAACTTTCTTCTTAGGCACAGGCTGCCTTGAAAAACTCACATTCTCCCGGTGCATATTTCAGGTTTCTGTTTGCTCTGACTTATCTTTTTTTAACATTTTACGGCAACTGAGCATCCAGCAGATTGTTTACATCCAGTCCATATCCTCTTGAGAAACTGGTGAAGTTAATTTATTGAGCAATTATCTCATGGCCTGATGTATGTCAGTAATACCATTTGATGACAAAAAAAACAAGTGTTGCCAGAGACAGCTAAAAGGCAGGTGAAATATGGAATATTTTTTGTCTCTGTGTGTTGGTAAAGATTAGGACAGGTAATACAGGGAGAAGAATCTATGTTTCTCCCTCACCCCACCCAAAGTATATAAAGACAAACATTGTATTGTCTATGCTAAGGGTTCTGGGACAATCTTAAAATAGAGAATATAGTGGAAAAGTTAATGTTATATGAGATTCCTTAAGTAATTTCTTACCAATTGGCAGAGCTAAAAGTGCATCTGCAGAGGAAATCTGACCCACTAAAGTCTTGAAAGCCAATATTCTTGGTGCTTTAAGCATGATTATACAGATTTCCCAAATAAACCACATGATGTCCTCATCTCTGTCACTGAGACTTGCAAAAGTCTCCTTCATTGCTTCTTTTGTGGTGAGCTTATTATGGTCTTCACATATCCAGCCTGAGGTAAAACATCCAGCTGAGTAGGGCACTATACTTCTTTATATTTATGCTAGTTACTGTACTACTGACCTTCCACTCAAAACTAGACTAAAATTCTTCAGTAAAATCATGAGTCTGTACTGAGCCAGCTGCCAAATATATTGCAGGTCACAAAGGCTGCCAGATTTTTGAGTAAAGCAAGCAGTGGGAGGAAAAGAACTTGTGTTGAATCATGAAGAATGGGTAAGCCAAAAGGAGATGCTGAACAAAACAGGGAGAATTAACACAGAGGAGCTGAAGGCAGATACCAATGGAGACCCAAGTCACTTCCCACTGAGCCAACCTCACATCCAGCAGCCTTATTGGGGTAGGATGGTGAAAATTCAGAAGGTTCTCTTCTTCTGTCTAGGATACAGGCTCCTTGAGCATGGTTGCCAGACTACACACCAGAAAAATTTGCAGACTTGCAGCATTTTGAGGGAGGCATTTACAAGGAGCAGCAGCTCCCACTGAGAGACAATCTTGGCAGAAAGGAGAGGTGTTGTTCTCCACAGAGGCACATCACACCAGCAGCGTGGCTCCCACTGAGCTTTTGTCAGAATGCTAACTTGGGAAAGAAAGATAGGGTCTGGCACATCAGCCTCCCAGTTTGCTGAATCCTGCATGAAACTGTTGCCAGCTGTAATGGGAAAAGATTCAGAACTTTTTACTTTAATCCAAGTTGCAACAATCCTGCAGACACAGGTCCAGATCACATTGTGCCTCTTCTGACCTCTTGTTCTATGACATCCACTAGCCTTGAAAATGGAGAACTCTGCCTATTGTAAAGTCTGCCAGCAGGCATCCTGCTGCTTTTGCTTCTTGCAGACAGTTGCCAGGTTTTCAGCTTTGGTTTTCCTTAACCTATTAGCCGAACTGTCCTTTGGGTAGAAAAAGCTAATAATAACTGTGATTTTATAGGTTATTCTGCTTGGTGCCATCTTATGTCTCCATCTCCCAATGCCTCCTCAGTGCCACTTTTGCATTCAGCAGGCCATAGACTAAATGAGATGTGGTGTGGATGACTACCTCAGATGCAAGAGACAAAGCCCCTTGACTGGTCCTCACAGGCTTAAAAGAGGGGTGTTTTAGCAGACTGATAAAAACCAAACAGTAAAGCATGTTCAGATAAGTGGGCACTTTTAACCTGAAGCTGCAAACTAATGTCTGAGAGAATTTGGGTACACTTTCCTATTCATCAGGGCAAAAGAAGAAACAGCAATAGACCCGAAAGCCAGTGTGACTTCCACATGTGCTAGAAACCAGTTGTATGAGGCAAAGATAACAAAATCCACTTTAAACTTAGTCTTTCCCTGAATGAGCAGAGGAAACATGCTCTTTTCATTTGATTGCAGATACCTAGCATGGTCTTTCTCTTGTGTCCATTCTGTGGATACTTCCAAAAATAATAATTTAAACCCAAAATTTATTGTCCTACAGGAAATAATCCAAAAAGAAACATTTGCAATTCTTTTCCTGTTACTCTGTTCGATGAAGATGTATGACCATTGACAATATAGAATATACCTTCTCTTCATCTTTGTTCCCCCCTCCCTCTATTCTTGCTGTAATATTTTCAAGTCTTAGGTTACTGAGGCTTCACTCTCCTTTTAAAAAAACAGAAAAAAGGAAAACTAAAATGTAGCTTCCAGGGAGCTCTCTTTCCATACACCAAGGCAGAACTCTTATCTCATATTCTGATTCAGTACCCTTTTCCTATAGGTGCCAACATAATGAAAACTCAGAAATGCAAGGTCTACAGAGCTGGGCTAATTATTTGTCCAAATTGCATAAAATCTGACCTTAGGAAGAGAAGATGGGGGACAAAAAAAGAGACATCTTTGCTCTTAGAAAATTTTGTTACCAGATTTTTCTGATGTGCAAAGACATGGTAATAGTATGATCATCTGAATCTCTAGTGTCACAGTTTTAGCCAATAATCAAGTAACAGATGCTCTCTGTTATTCCCTCACAACCCTCCTAGGGGAAGATAAAAAACTGAATAAGCGAGAGAGCCTTTAAAGTTGGAAGAAAAACAAAACTATTATAGGTTTACTGAAATAGTGATAATGGTGAATTAAAAGTATGTAAATATGGAACCCACACTCCACAGTTGGTAATTCCCAACCAGAAAAATCCCACTGAATGGACTCAGCAGCAGATGGGGATGCCCAAATTCGGGGTCCCACTGACAGTCTATGACAGCCTTAGAGCTGCCACTCCCACTTAAGAAGGCAGGAGCAGGCAACCTGTCTCAATGCATGATGTTCTTCTCCAGTAAGCAGCAAGAGCAGCAGCAAGCAAACAAGCAAGCAACCACCACCACCTCATTGCCCAACACCTGCCCAGTGGGGTCCTAGGCAGTCTAAGGTCAATATAACTGCAGACAGTTGGGGGTTTTAATTTTATCCTGGTCCTATCAAAACCAGGACATGTGGCTTAATCATTTATCGTGCTGTGTTTTGTGTTGGGAAAGAAAAAAAATCTTTCTGGAAGGAAAACCAGAATAATATGTTATCTGCTAATTATGGGCTTTACGTGAAGTCTTATATAGTGCTGCTTCCCATGTATCTCAGGAATTCATAGAGTGGAGGTGCAGGTTTTTCCCTCACAGCCTCAGTAACAGTCTGCAACTTGGGTTTGAGACAGTGCTTTGAGTGAAAAGTAAGTTCATCTTCAAAGCCATGCAGGTAGTAGCCTCTGCACTGAGGCAGCCAACAGAATTATTAGTTAGCTTAATTTGGGTTAAAAAAAAAGCAAATTTGCTAGGAAATAAATGGAGACCACTGCTTTTTGGTGGCTTACCTCCCTCTAAATAATTGACTTGTTACCAAAGCAGTTGGATTAATTCGTGGTAACTTGCAAGGGAGGTGAACAAATCACTGGCAGCACATGTGTTACAAGAATGGAAGGAAACCCCATTCTGAACTCAGGAAGCTGTGGCTGTCCATCAAAAGAAGTACCTTTTCTTTGTTTATAAAGCTGCCAAAGCATTAAGGTTTATCCAAGAAGTGACCTGCTTGCCAAGAATGCTGAACAGGAAGGAAACCAGGTTTAGCCAAAATGGTGAGAACCCAGACTGATTTCCTACAGAATTTCTACAACTGCTCAAAAGTTGGATGTGGCTATATAGATGGAAAATACACAGGGCTTATCTTTTCTTCAAAGGGATTTTTATAGTGAGACTGGAAACAGGACTGGGAGACTACAAAGCCAATGAAAACAATGGCGAAGACCCTAAAGACGACGATGACAAAGATGGTGATGAAGATGCTCATGCTGATGCCAAAGACAATGAAGCTGAAGCTGACAAAGAAAATGAAGACCCTGAAGCCAATGAATGACAAACCCAACAATGAAGCCAAAGAAGATGAAGAAGCTGAAGAAGGTGAAGAAGCCAAAATGGATGAAAGAGACAAAACCGACAAAGAAGACAATAAAGAAGCCATAGGAACCCAAGAAAATTATGAAGAGGAGGAAGACAAAAACAACTAAGCCAAAGAACATGAACCTGAAGAAGCTGAGGAAAGCAAAGAAGCTGAAGAAGCAAAAAAAGAAGAAACTGGAGAAGCCCATAGAAGCCAATGAAGAAACCGAAGAAGGGGCTGACAGAGGAGCCAATGAAGAAGCTGAATCTGCCAAAGCTACAGCCTATCTGAAGGGGCCTAGACGAGCCATGGCAAGGGCCTGTGCTCAGTGCTACAGAGGACAAGATGGTGTGCTGGGGTAAGAACTGGCTGAAGGGCAGAGCTCAGAGTGTTGCAATGAATGAGGCTTCATCTACCTGGCAACCAGTCATCAGCACTGTTTCTCAGGCCTCAATTCTAGAGCTAATTCTGTTCAATCTTTTTATCAGGACTTGAATGCACCACTAGCATGTTTACTGATGATACTAAACTAGGAGGTGCTCTTTACTCTCTTGAGGGACAGGAAGCCCTGGTTTGGACTTCACATGAGGAAACATTACTGAGAGGGTGGTCAAATCCTGGAACAGGCTTCCTGGAGAGGTGATTGATGTCCCATGTCTATCAGTGTTTAAGAGGCATTCAGACATTCCCCTTAATGCCATGCTTGAAATTTGGTAACCTCTAACGTGCTCAGTCAGTTGAACTAGATGGCCTTTGTATATCCCTTGATTTTTTTCCCAGCCCTGCACTAGCAGAAGAGACTGAATGGGCAGCCGTGTTCCAGCACAGGCATTGGCTCTATTCCATTGCTGGAAGGAGGCATGGATGGCCTGGATGATTTACAAGGTCGCTTCCAACCCAAACCATTCCATGGTTCTGAGATGCTGCTCCCTCTTCCCATGAGACAAATAAAAGAACTTCTGAAAATGTATGTGCTTACTGGAAATAATAGGGAGCCATCTATGGAGGGTCGTGTTCTCTGATTCCCAGGTGCTATTTTACCAGGCTCTGTAAGGCTAAAGGAAATGTAAATTTGATAGGTTGCAGCTGCCTAGGGACTCCTCCAGATGAGGGGAGTGCTCTCTTATAGCGTATGTTACAGTAGCTGTGGAGACTCCTGTGCCAATGCTGTGTCAGGTTGCAGGATGACAGATGTTCTAAACAACCTGAAAAAACTGAGAGGAAGTGAGCAGTGAGACTGGCAGAAGCACTGTTACGTTCCTTAAGGGTACGGGGATCTGGGCCTGTGTGGTGCACCTGAGCAGTCCTGGCTTTGATGTGATGCTCCCTAGGAGTACCCAGCCTTCAGCTCTTTAGCAGTGCAGGTCAGGGAACTGAGAGGGTAGATAGACATGTTACCTAGCTTTTTTGGAGGAGGTTGCAGCTCCTGCAGCACCCCAACAGAGGACATGTGCCCCCAGGTCCTAGCTGGAGCTATGGACTCACAGGCTCACAGGGGCCTCGTCAGCATTAGTCATTGGCATCCATAGTGCATGAAACAAATGCAAATAAACTGCAGAAAACAATTTACCCAATCATTCTTAACATCACAGTCTCAGAAGCCAGTATTTCAGTATTTGCTGGAATGAAGAAAGAATTATTCATTTAATAAATTATGAGGAGCAGCCTGATTCAATGCACAGCTTCTTAATAGTACTTGGCAGTGCTTCTGCTTGTGATGATATCCTTAATGCATTTGCTACTGAATAAGTAAGAGATTTTCCCGATGTATTACACATTCTGCTCAACTCATTTTGCTTGAATATTCAGGTGTTCACGTTCAGGCAGTATGATTTTTTTCATTGAAATGACCAGTCTTGTAGCCTAGATTTCTTTTTTGTTCCTATTAATTACCCTGGCATTGCTTGTTTGCAAGAGGATAATTTAGTCCCCGATCCCAAGAGTATTTGTGTAACGTTAACCACAAACAGAGTCACATTGATCCTTACAGATATTTGTATATGTTCAAGGATTATGCTGGCTAAATCAGGTAGTCTGGCTAAATCAGGAGAGACCTCTTTTTATTCTTGGAATTGGTTTTTTTTTATGTGGAGCCAGTTCTACTTGACTGTGTTGTAGAGATGATTTTGGTCCTTGCGAAAATTAGGATTACAGCATCTGTTTTCTTTTGTTTGCTGTAAACAACTGGCTCCACTTCAGTGTAACTCAGGAGTCTGCTCTCTGAGTAAGTTTCACCACAGCAGCTGGCCAGAGGAGGAAATGGCAAAGCACCTCCTCCTTGTAGCCAACAGGTTGTTAGCTAGTGCAAATCACCTGTATAGGAGATCTCAATTCAGAACATTCCTCTGCCTAAAAAATGTGACCTACATCTGCCAGAGCCCAGGACCTGCACTAACTCCTGAAGCCTTCCAGGCAAACTTCCTAAGTCCCTGAGCAGAAGGAAGTGGTGGTGTCATCTGCATGCTTCCTCAGCAGCACAGGGGGATCAGTGAGTGGAGAGCACACTCCCTGGTTTGAGCCCGGCAGATGAAACTAGCAGATTCACAGCATTTTGTGGCCTATGATGGGGCTGAGGTGTGTTCTAATTACCTAGCAAAGAGGTGCTGTGGATTTCCAGACAGTGGTGCAAACATTTCAGCAGTGGTGTTACATAAAGACATCTGAGCTGTTGTTGAATACAGTAACTCAGTCTTGGAAGCAGCCCAGACATGTTATGGGGTATTTCACTCTGCTTCTTTTTGGCCTTCTGGACAAGCATCATACAGTGGCCTGGGAGTCCCCACGCTTTGCTGTGCATCTTCCATTTTCAAGCTTAGCTTGCCTACAGGATGCTTTTATAAATAGCATATGGCATTACTGTAGCATACTACTACACACCCACAGGGTTATTTGTCACTTGAAGGGTGGCTTTGTGAATGTCAGTGATAGCTCAACAGCATAGCTAAGCATCCAAATCCCCAAAGAAAGCCAGTTTTCCTGCTTCTGAACACCTTTCATCCATTTTTTCAATATAAAGGAGAGCTTTTCAGGATAGAAGTATTGTTATTTGCACTGTACCAGCAAGAAGCTCAGTGACTGCCAGAGTCAGCTTGAAGAATCAGAAAAGTTTTGGTCCCTTGTGTAAAACCACAGTCAAAACTACTCCCTTTGATTCTGTGCTCTTGTATTGCTCTTTTATCTTGGAGCTGACTGATGCCTACAAGGAAATGCATTCAGCTAACTTGGGCTCTGAGAGTTAGCAAGGGAGATGCTCACATTCTCTATAAATGTGCATCCTGTTTGCCTGCTGATTAATTATTTAAATCTCTGCTATTTTTGGAAGCTGTCAGTGGGCTTTGCTCTGCTGCTTTGACAGGAGAAGCAGAGGAATCCCAGTGAAGTGACCAACTAAGAGTTAAAATGTATAATTATTAGTTGCACTGCACTTGGTTGCATTTTGTTCAGTATTTGGCAGTCCTCAGGGATATTACCTGCTACTATAAATAAAACACATGCTGCCAAGATAATGGTTCTTCTTCATTTGTGTCCCAAAATAAGCCACTTTTACTTTACCTTTTAAATCTGTTTTATTAAGGTTTGCATGCATATTTGGGCTCTCTGCACTGACAGCTTCTACAATGTTCTCACATTGCCATTTCTCCATGTTGTATTTGTACTCAGAGATGGATTTCACATAGTAATCACAGAAATCACAAGTCCACAATCATCACAATCATGTCCAACCCCCCTGCCAGAGCTGGGCCACCTACAGAAGGTCACACAGGAATGCATCCAGGTGAGTTTTTAATGTCTCTAGAGAAGGAGACTCCACAACCTCCCTGGGCAGCCTGTGCCAGTGCTCTGTCACCCTCACAGTAAAAACATTTCTCCCTGTGTTTATATGGAACCTCCTATGCTCAAGTTCATATCCATTGCCTCTTATCCTGTCATTAGGCATAAATGAGAAGAGCCTGGCACCATCCTCCTGGCTCTCTCACTTTATGTATTTATGAACATTAATGAGGTCACCCCTAGAAAGCTCCCACACATGATAGAGAAATGTGGACTGGGCTGGTGTGTAGCTGGCAGGTAGTCCTGGTGCTCCTTAGAAGCTGATGATCAAAGGAGGGCTAGGAAATGGTTGGTGTGTGATTTCAGTGACTCCTGTGCTCTGGCTCACAACCTCTCCCCTAGTCATGAAGCCATCATGGGAGGTAAAAGTTGGCTTAGGGGCGATGTGGAGCTTCACCTTTTGAGCATTCCTGCTGCCATGCAGCCATACAACTGCAAAGAAACAGATCTGGCCAAAAATTATCCAGGGAAAGGGGGAAAAAAAATAAGCATTTGAAAGTGTGCAGGCATTACTTCCAGTACAAGGTTTTGTGCATGAAAATATGGTAGGGCAGAGGATGAAACTGGGGTGTTTTTGTGCTGTCGGCCTGCATTAAGCTTGTTTTAAAGTGGCTGTGGAACTGACCCAATAAGAGAAAATATACTTCTCTTTTACATTGTCCCTATGTAGTTTAAAAGCAGTCCAGTATATAAAAGTATGCTTAAATATTTTCCTTTTTATTAAGAAAAGCATATAGTCCTTTAAAAAACAACATCAATAACTGATGGAAATATTTCACAGAGTGAAGAATACCTATCTATATATAGAGAGATATTGATACCTCTGGGTCCATATATGTACCACTTAATGTGTGCAGTAATTTAGTCTTGCCAAGGGATTAGAAAGTCTTTTGCAAAGATTAATAATTTAGTTTCTGGGAGTGTTCAGTACCTCAGTACTACAGAGAGGTCAACTTAGCATGTGTAGGGGACATTCAAGAGTATCAACCAAAGACAACTGAGTCAGAGACTCTTCTTCAGTAACTTCCCTGGACTTGTCTGAGGTCACATAATAAGTCAAGAGCAGAACAAAGGACTGACTGAATTTTTTTTTTTTTCTACTCCCTAGGCACCTCTTTTCTGTGTGTGCAGTTAGCGGAATAATGATGGTAACAGTGACTACTACTTGTGATGAAGTAATATTATTCCTAGCTTCCTAAAAAAAAAACCTCTGGTGTTTTTATTTGTTTGTTTGTTTTGTTGGGTTTGGTTTTTGTTTTTTTTTTTTCAAAAGGCACATAACAATAATAAGTTTTCCCTTATTCAGTCTTAGGACAGTTACGACAACCTTAAATTAGTGTACCCATCTCTTCCTAAGTTAAAGAATGCCAAAAAAGCAATTTTGTGGTTTCACATCATGCACTTAGCACTACTCTCAAATAACATAAAGTAGCTTTGAAAATGTAATTGATAGCTCAGTATTTCTGGTACTGAAATAATGCAGTCTGCAAGTGAATCAAGAAGGAATACCTCTTGCTGGGAAAACATCCCCCACACAAGGCGAAGATGCCCATGCATCACAGTGTAGGACAGCATTAAGCAACCACTGCAGCACATTGCAACAGCCTCTGTTAAAACTTTCAATCCTTATTGTGATATTTATTGTGTTGGGAAGCATGTTTGAGAGTAGTTCTCAGCCCAACACTTTATAGAAGTTATTGGCTTTCACACTTGCATTTGTAGATGTTGAGCACAGACATTAGGACTGCAAGATGTGACGAGCTCTCTGCAAGGGACAGAGCTACCACAGCAACATACAGAGTCACCACAATGCAAAGATTTTTGTGTGTAGCACTTACATACCTCAGTGTAACACCTTGTGCTACACTTTAATCTCATTAAATAGAACAATCCCCACCTCTTGCATAGAATCAAAGAATTGTCTGGGTTGGAAGGGACCTCTAGATCATAAAGTCCAACCCTTGATCCACTACTGCTGCAGTTACCAGACCATGGCACTGGGTGCCACATCCAGTCTCTTTTTAAATATCCCCAGGGACGGAGAATCCACTACTTCCCTGGGCAGCCCATTCCAATGCTTGATCACTCTCTCCGTAAAGAAATTCTTCTAATATTCAACCTAAACTTCCCCTAGCACAACTTAAGACCGTGCCCTCTTGTCTTGTTGAAAGTCGTCTGGGAAAAGAGATGAACCCCCACCTGGCTACACCCTCCTTTCAGGGAGTTGTAGAGAGTGATGAGGTCTCCCCTGAGCCTCCTCTTCTCCAGGCTGAACAGCCCCAGCTCCCTTAGCCTCTCCTCATAGGGTCTGTGCTCAAGTCCCTTCACCAGCCTGGTTGCCCTCCTTTGGACCCGCTCCAAGACCTCAATCTCCTTCCTAAACTGAGGAGCCCAGAACTGGACACAGTACTCGAGGTGTGGCCTCACCAGCACTGAGTACAGGGGCAGAATCACTTCCTTGGACCTGCTGGCCACACTGTTCCTGACACAGGCCAGGATGCCATTGGCCTTCTTGGCCACCTGGGCACACTGCTGGCTCATGTTCAGCTTCCTGTCGATCCAGACTCCCAGGTAAAATAGCGATGAAAAGCATCTGGAGTACTGGGGGAGATGTGGAATTTAATCATGTGAATTCAGAATGCTGCTTGCTAGCATGTTTGATCTCACTGAAACTGGTATTTTCTTGTATCTTCAGGGGACTTGCTTCTGATGTATTCTGTCAGAATATAAAGAGCAGGATTGTCAAAGTATATGAAAAGTCCTAATTTGAGGCTTTGGCTTATCACTGTGAAAGAGAGGGCAGAGTGTGACATGTGGTAATTGATAACTTCATTTGCAATAAGCCACTACTCAGTGCTATGGCAGTTTTAAAATAAATGTACCTTGTATTCATAGTTGTCCTCAATCTCAGGTTTTAATGTAACTTGGATGACCCTCACAGCTACGTTTGTAAAGCAGATGATAGCCCCTGAGGTGCAAATACTAGGAAAATTGGGGATTCTTTAAAAAATGAAAGGAAATAATTGATGCCAAAGAGAAGCCTCTGAGTTTCTTATTGTTGTTTTGCGTATCCAGTGCATTGGCCACCTCACATTTGGGGCAGCTTGGTCAGCAAGCTGAATATATGGAGAAATTACATAAAGACTTAGGCTTTGTTCTCCTAACTGTCAGCAAAGCTTGGGGGTACAGTTGCAGTAATGAATGAGAGTATTAAACTTGTAACAATGAAGTGAGACAGCGGGGAGGAAAAACAGAACAAACCATGTGACAGACCTGAAAAAAATAAGCAAAAAACCCCCAACAAATGAATGTATTTGGCATGGAGGATGGTGTGGAAAGTGGGGAGAGGAAGTAATTCAGAGAGGAAGAAGGGGGACCAATACTCTGGCCACCCAGTGTTTTATCCTCCTAGTTCTCCTTCCTTCCTTTTGCCTGAATTGCCTGAATAAAGAGAAATGAAAATGAAGCTTTCCAGCTCCTTTCACACATGAGATTTTTTTTTTTTTTTTTTTTTTTTTTTTTTTTTTTAAGCACTGAGGATAATAGGTGTTGAAGAGTCTGTTAACAACAGAGATTTGTGCACCTAATTGCTTCTGCACTGGACTAAGTGTTTGCCCACAGTGTTAGTGCCCCCCGACCCGTTTTCTAATTAAAGCTCAGGTTCTTTGTGTGTGCTCCCTTTTGTGTGTGCCTCTTCCCCCTCCAACCCTCTCCTACCCAAATTCTCTTTCATTTGTATCAAACAAGAGCTCAGGAAGCACACTGACACCAGGCACATTAAGCACTGACATGTCTTAGCTCTCTGGGGAGCACAGATGGGGGCTTCAGCTGCAGCAGGTGCCGAGAAGACAGATCCCAACTCAGCCAGAGAATTATTGTGCATCATCTGTATGGGCCTATTGTTTAGATGCATCCAGCTTGGTCACACGCTATGCAGGGCAGTGGTGATGCCAAGGGGGGCTAATTCAATCACTGCTTTTAATTTAGGAAGTGAAAAGGATGTCCTCCCATCACTCCCTCCCCAGAATACAGCACACTCGGGTTTCATGACAGACTTCACAGTCAGGCTGTGGTAGCAGGAGTTGAGGGAGAAGGGGGGAAGAGCTGATTATTATGCTTATCAATACATTTTCTATCCTCTTCCTAAGAGACCTCTGTTCATTTTGTTGTGGCTAAAGAAAAGGGTCAGGCACTAAGGTTAAAACTACTGCTCCACAAGCTGTACTATAAGCTGTATTTTTGACTGTGTTAATGAGACACTGTTGCTGGCCATCCAGCATGCCCCAGGCACACCGAACAGCAGAGATGGGATTTTTCATCTGCAACTGACAAGAAATCCTTGGACAAATTACAAAAAGTCTGCAGCACGTGTGCCCTGAAGTCTTCAGGGCATCTAGGGATGTCAGAGCTATGCTGCTAACCCTAAGCAAACAGGTCCGATTTAAACCAGAGACTGTCAGATCTGCTCTTTTATAAATTGGCAAGTATATACATCAAATAAGATCAGAAGAATCAACTCATCCATCTGCATCTCTGGAGATGCCCTTGAACTCTGTCTTTTTGAAGATCCACCCAACAGCAGTGGTTTCAGGTCACTCTGTGGCCAAACACTTCAGGTTCCAGGACTCTTTACAGATATGGAAAAGACAGCCAAATAGATGATATACTTCATTATACACTTAATATTCTTTAATTAAATTTTATACTATATATGTTATTAATTAAAAGCTGCAGGAGAAAACAGTATTGTTAAAGCACAAGGTGGCACAAATCTTGTTTTGCTCAGGAAAGACCTTTCAGATCTAGTCCATTTGTTAACCTAAAACACTGCCAAGTCCACCACTGAACCTTAAGCATCACAACTACATGTCTTTTAAATATCTCCAGGTATGGTGACTCAAGCACTTCCCTGATGTGCCTATTCCAGTGACTGCAAACCCTTTCAGGGAAGAAATTTTTCCCCATATCCGATCTAAACCTCCCCTGGCAGAACTTGAGGCCGTTTCCTCTTATTCTATCACTTGTTCAGCACCCACCTCACTACAACCTCCTTTCAGGTAGCTGTAGAAAGTGATAAGGTGTCCCCTCAGCTTCCTTTTCTACAGCCTAAACAACCCCAGTTCCTGCTCATCATAAGACTTATCTTTATAAAAATAAGAGGAGAGGGGGGAAAGGCAAATGAAATGGAAGGAATTAAACATTTTAGCTGAATTTGCGAGTGCTTGTGTCCCTGTAGCTCACTCCTCAGCATGGGAGCGGGGCACTGGGGCACAAAGTTGTCCTGGGGCACAAAGAATGTCCCCTGCCTCACTGCTGCCCAGCCCATACCTTCCCCTGCCAGGACACAAATCCCCTGTCTGAGCAGCAGGAGCCAAAAGAAGCTGTACTAATGTTATGTTTGCTTTCAGGATCACACTAGCTCTAACTAGGAGCCATGGTCCTGGCCTGTGCCCAGTATAGCCAAAGCAGCCATGGAGTTCCCCTTCTTTCTGCAGCAATAATTCCCTTTCTGACACAGAAGTAGTGCTCTTCCCCACTGACCCCTTGAGAACAGAGATGGGATTTGCATATTTCTTAGGGTGCCAGAAAAAAGGCCAGCATAAAATTTGCGTGCACATGGCTGCCAGGCAGGATATTTTCCATTTTTTGTGTCAGGTGTGGCTGCAGGGCTGCTGATGCTGTGTTTCTTCTAGGGACATTCCCTTTATTTACAGAAATTAATGTTGTGAAGGCCTGGCATCCTTGACTGAGCACACACACTTGGGTACATCCAAGGCTAAGGAAGATAGGACTTTGAGCAACCTGATCTAATGGGAGGTGGTCCTGCCCATGAAGGGGGGTTGGAACGAGATGTTTGAGGTCCCTTCCATCCCAAAACATTCTGTGATTCTCTGATTCTTTACCAGAGGATTCATGGTTTGCTCACAGAAAGCGTGTCTGCAGTTTGACAGCTGCAAGAAGGACTTCTGCTCCTAGCAGGAGGAAACCTTGGTCCCACTGCTTTTCTAAGCAGTGGTCTAGAGTGCTACTTCCACTGATGCTAAAAGTAGCACTGATGCTACCCTTTTTTTATATCACCTACTGCAGCTGACCTGACCACAATACAGTGTGACTTATGTATTTCCAGTTTAAATACAGTATTGTTTTTTGGTTTTAAACACAGTGTCTCCATAAAAAAGTCAAGTTATGGAAGTTTCAAGATCTTATTCTAATCCAGAAGTGCAATTCCCAATATTTGTTTTGCACTGGTCAGCTCAATAAATTTCCCTCTGCAGGTAAAGCATCACTGTTATTAATACTCTGTATCATCATTTTAGCTGATCATTGCTGAAGTAGGTATAAATCAGTGTTAATAAATCTGCATCCCATGGAATACTCTAAGATTTGGCACAGATTTTTAAGCCTACCATCTCGGTCAAAGCTGAAGTTCACCACAGAGGGTCATTCTTTCCACTGGAAAGTTTTTAGGAGGTATTGACTCAAAATGTTTGGTAACCAGTGTCCTTAATAACTGACTGGATGTTACAAATCCTGCAATCTGTTTTACACTCATCAGTCCTAGAGTTCCTGACACTGTGGGTCTTCACTGAGAATAGAGAATGAGTCTGAAATTTTTCAAAAATTCATACCTGGATAAGGTCTAAAGAAGAATTGCAGGCATGGGAACGTACTTCACTCCCTTCATTGCTGTGCCACAACTCATAGACTAAATATAATACAGGAGGAACTAATCTATACATGAAATACTTCAGGAACTGGCTGATCTTTGAAGAGGAGGTGCTCCATTTTCTAAATCACTAACTTGAATTGGTCTCACCATTGTAGCAACCAGATCTGAGTAAAACTCTGTGAAATTCAAGGTCAGCCGCCCAGAATTACTAATTAAAAAAAGATAACTTAAGATAGTTGGTTGGTGCAGTGCCAATTGCACAATCATGGAGATTTTGTGGAAGGATCTGAAAGTTATATAAAAAAAGAGCTTTTTCATTTTTTTTTTTTCCTAAAGTCAAGAAAATTTTATTCTTAATTATTATCTCTTCTCTTTGATCCCCTATGGACCAAAGGGTAAGGAGAATGTAACAAATAATATTGGATATATATATCTTTATTTAGAACAAACTGTGTAAGAGGGTAAATTGTGGGCACTTGTCTCAGGAGTCCTAATTATTTTCTCATGGATGTAATGAAACAATATTATGTGCAGTGAAACTTACTTTGTTTTACAGTTTTTATGTAGAAATAAATTACAACTACTCGGAGGATCAGTGGAATTAACCCCCCATATTTTTGCAGGGACAGTTCATGCTGTGGTAAATCCCATTTAGATAAAAGAATGAGGATGTTCTGACTACGATGAAAAGCAGAGAGCCTTGAGAGTAAGAGAGACAAAAGCAAATACCTCCTGTGGTGCTGCCCTTGCTGACACTTTTCTCAGCAGTGAGAAAAATTCTGAGGCAGAGTGCTGGTTGTTTCAAATAGCCTATTTATCTATGTGTAATGAAAATAAAGTATGTGTAAACATAAATGTATTATAGTGTAACACTGCAGTATCACAAAATATTTGGGGTTTGAGTAGCAGTTGTTAATAATATTCCTCTTGAAAACCTTAAAGAAGATGACTGGAATACAGGAATAAAAAAGCCAGTGCAGGATCTCATTCATGGCTCTGGCAGACTGTCACTTTCATCTGCTTGAACAGATAGTTATAAATATACTAAAAACAGTAAACAGTTTAAGAAAATCCTAACAAAATCTTTGTAATGAGAATTGTATGTTTCACTGGAGACTGTATATTGTGATGGTATGAATTACCCAGCTGCTTTTCTAGGAGGAGGTAAAGCTCAGTTAAGAAAACTTTATGGGGTTGAAAATGTGTGGTAGACCTTTTTGTACCACCTAAACCAACTGAAGCAACACCTTGTGCCCAGTTGAGGAGCCTGTGTCATGTCTCCTGGCTGGTGACTGGAGTTTTTCATTAACTAACTTCAGAAATGATCTAAGAAGATCCAAATTTATGGTCATATCTGATGGAGCAGGGTGGGAGGCAGACAGGTTTTTTTTCTTTACATTAACATGCCGAAGCACTGCTTTTAAAAATAAAGGAAAGGTAAATTGGAGATTGGTCAGTAAGTAACCCATGGCTTTTATTGCTGAAAAATAGCTTGTCAACAAGGGAGACAAATCAGGACAATATTAATGAAGCTATTGAAAGAGTTTATAAAGGAAGTACCAGGATGGTGTTACTAAAGGACTTGACCTATCTTGTACAGTATCCCTTCTCAGAACTTGATCTTTTTGTTATGAAGGGCACCAGGAGGATATGAAAAAACTGAATTTTCTTATTCAGATTAGTCTGAGATATTTATAAAGGATATAAGCAAACTACTGGTTCTTTTTAGAGCAGTGTTGCTAGTGAGAAATCAGAGCAAGTGTTTTCTGATCCTGGGAGAGATTTGTAACACACCATGCCTTGGTAAGCCATACATTCATGTAGGGTGCCCATCCTTCCTCATAGCAGGCCAAATATGTTTTACACTTGCTTGTGAAGACATGGAGATAAGTTTCATTGACCTGTATTGAAAAACAAACAATTCTTTCATCCATGGACTTTACACAGCCCAAATTCCTGTGGTTTTCAGTCCTTTGCTCTTTCCTCTCCTCCCAGTCCAGTAATGCCACCCTCTCCCCCTGTGTCCCACCAGGAGCCAGTGGAAATCTGCAAGCTCTCTATTGCCTTGTGCCCTGCCACTCATTTCCCTGGGAGTGAAGAACAGACTCACTCTGCACTTTCTCTTCAGCAGGTCACTAATTTTGTTCTTTCATCTTTATCGTGATGCTGATCCTTTTTGCATAATTTGTATAAAATAACTTAATTGCATTGGAAATACCTATTCCTCTGGGCTAGAGGTTCAGGAGCTGTTAATGAGATGAATGCTGACAGCACAGCCTGGGTGCTTGCTGGCTGTTGACTATCACCTAGAAGATAATCTCTGTCTGAGGATGTGGAAGGTGTTAAATTTAGCAGAGTACTGTAACACATGCTGATGAAAACCACAGGGGTGGACCTCTCAGCCCACCTGCTTCTTTGGGCAGCTGGTGAATAATTGTATTTATTCGTCATGAGCCCTTGTAGAAAAACACATCAGCAGCCTATTTTACTTTAGCTTCCTGGAAATGTTTTGGCTGGGGAGCAGCATGATCTTCAAGTTGAGAAATCGCCCAAAGATATATTAAATTGTGCTACCAAGCTCTGTTTTCTGAAAATTTGAAATACTTTTCATCTATCCTATTCATAAAGTGTGGGGGTTTTTGTTTTAATCTATTCTGTCCTCAAAACATTTTTACCCTCAAGCTTCTATCTGATGCATTTTGTTGAAGTATTTCTTTATTAAAACCTCAAATTTTCTGAAGGGAACAAACAGTGACAGGAAGGTTGCATTACCTAAAGCTGTTCAAAGAGAGTAAAAAATAGGGTCTAAAATTCACAAAACAAACTGCTACTTAGGTGGTCTAAGGGTTTCTAATGTGATGATAGGATTGCTGCTTTTTTTCCCATGAAAATATCAGAGTTTTTAGAGATGAAGAGATCAGAGGCACTTGAAACCAAGCTAAAGCTGGCACTTGAAACCAAACTCCACTACGGGCAGAAATCCTATGTTGACCGTGTGACTTCAGATTGTATGTGTGACCACACTTTTAGTCTTTAAAAATGAAGTTGTCTGGCTCTTTTTTTCAGTAATCATAACTGAAGGGGAAGTCTTCTGCACTACAAAAATTATGGACTTGCTAAACGGTGGATTATCTGGGGTGAAGCTGTTGTATATAACATGTAAGGGCCCTTCTTGTCAGAGGTGGAGGAACAATAGTTTTAATGGGCTGAGCTTGCTGTTTCAATACATCATTGGATCAGATTCAGCAAAGCTTTGTGCTGTGGCTCAAATGAAGGAGTTTGCAGAAAAAGTTTAAAGAATAATCTCATTTCTCCACCATCAGGTCAAGAGCATTCAATTGACCTCATTCCATCAGGTAGGAACGAACCATTTGTCTGTTTGAGAAGTAACATATAAAAAGGTTTTGTGAAGTAAGAAGTGTTATTACAGGGATGGCACAGGGAAAATGATTCATTGGCTTCTCCAATGCAAATTTGGTGTCTGGTTGTGCTGCTTAAGTGCAGAGTGGAAAAACTTCTTAAGACGACAAAAGCAAACTAAAATACAAAGGGTGTATGGAATCTCTAAGTGGGCATATTGGGCCTATCATGCCTGAAAATACTGCTGCAAGATGTAAAAAGTGAGCTACAATTCATGATCCAATAAATCTCTATAGTGATCAGCACTCAGAAGGGGCTGGCATTGTGACCCTGCTGCCACTCGTTTGTTTAAAATTAGCAGCAGGGCAAGAAAAAATGTGTACATTGTAGTTTTTATTACTGTAGCACCTAGAAATCAAGAGGCAGGACCTTTTATATTTTGTTCTCAGCAAATAATCAAATACAGCTTTTGTGTCCAATAATTTTCCCTATGGACATAAACCAGAAAATGGTTGGTAGACCTTAAAAACAGAGGAACAAAGCCATGGAGTCTTAATGTGCTTTACAACCATTAACTTTTAGGGTTACTATAAACCTGCTGATCACACAGCAAAACCAAACCCAAAGCACACTCAGTGAGGATGCTGCAGACATTTTGGCCAGCTGCAGCAAACCTGCCTTCTAGAGCAGGGAAGTGAGATTTGTCAGGAGGTGGCACATGCTTCACCATCCCTGAAAATCCATCTGAATGCAGTTAAATTAGGAGCAACAGAAAGCCAGTGACTTGTTTGAGTCCCCATCTCTCATTACCATTAGCCCCAGCTTCAGGGCAGTTTCTAGTCCAGTCTCCTTCTGCTCCCTCTGCCAAATTGCAGCCACATGGATCTGCCCAGCTTTCTAGCCTGAGCCATAGTTTAGTGTTCCCTGCTGCTTTGAACTGTGGTTTGTCTTTCCAAGCCCTTACTTCATCCTTTAGTTTGGTGTAGCCCTCTAATTTCCACCTGAGCTGGTTTGTTCACAGCATTTGGAGCAGATGGCTCCCTCCTCCCAGCTCCTGGGATGCCGGCCACCCACACCTGAGAGAGATGTGGTGCCTGGGCTCTGCTCCACTGCTTCGCTCCACACCCATGATGGCTTCAGGAAGGGACAGGTTTGTCCTCCTGGTAATCCTCCACCAGGCACTCAGGTAGCTTGGCTGCACTCTGGGGCACTGAATGTTCAGTCAGAAGTGTAATTTTTAGCAACCTGAATTTCTTAAATGTTATTTTCTTAAGGTATGAAGCCTGGCCTGATTATTTTCTTTGCATGACTCAGAAGACATCTCTGCCAAACTTCAATTTTCTCTTTCAAAATAGCAAGTCCCCTTAGCATTTCAAAGAAAAAAAAAATCCTATAATGTCCAAACCAGTATTTTTTCTAGTAGCTTATTTAGAAACATTTTAACAGTATTGACCATTGGGTTTGGGTTTTTTTATGTATTATTTTATTTTATATTAAAGATAATCAGCCTGAGGCAAACATTCAGTCAAGACAGTGTTATTCCAAATTAGTAACATTTGGCAAAGCCAGAAGCAACTGTGTTTCATAATGCAGTGTCAGTCAATCTTCCTGGGCAATGCTAGAAGCTTTTTATAAAAGAGCAGGCCTGAAGAAACATAAATTACCATGTCATGCAGTTCAGGAATTTTGGGGGTTGTACAAAGAAGGAGAGATGAACATTATGCCAGTTGAATTGAAAAAATAAATTGAAAGCTGCAAACCAATGATGTTTTATATCTGCTTTGTTCTTTCTTTTATCGGGATAGCTTGGAATTTCAAAGCTATCTGCCTGTGACTTTTTAAAAGCTTTTTATTTCCTGAGGCAATTTAGCTACTGAAACTAAGTATGGGGTTCTGTGAGTGCTCATGACTTTCAAGAAAAGAAAAAGTTGTCAAGTTGAGGTTTTAATTGGATAAATTATTTTGTTTCATCTGCTTAGACATTGTATGAAAGTCAGTGTGTTTGGTTAGCAGGTTAAAGCACTTCCAGCCTTCACAGCACAATCATTAATGGTGAGCAGTGGGTTTTGTTGTTTCATCCCCTCCTCCCATCATTTTGTATTAAGTCTTGCAAGAGAAGAAGACAATTGGCACCTCACACCTTTCAGTTTATTAGAATTTTTTTCAAAACATAGATGTGTTTAAGCTCATCTTCCTAGCCCCAGCTGGGAGAACTCATCTTTCCCTTGCCTGAAATACTCTTCTCACCTGAATCATCCTCTGACACATGACCCTTAGTAATTAAAATGATGGAGGCTCACATAGAATACATATTCGAGACTCTGGTAATCTAATTAGAGGTTGCGCATTATAGTAGATCAGTTTTATACACATCTGCTAAAGTCATTGCAAAGTCATTATTTTCTTCAATAAAACCTACCCCACACCATCCCCTTATTCAACTTCGCTGTTGCAGATGCCATTGACCTCTGCGAAGAACTTTCACCAGTTTAGGCTGTGTCCTTTTAGAGAAAGAACTGAACCCTTGGTCATGCAAATCAACTCACCTGACAAGCTGTACCAGACTTTGGTGTGTGGCCATGAAACTGCAGTCTGTGTGTCACAACCACAGTGACTGATGGGGTGGCCTATGCCATGGAAATTCAGAAATTTGTCTGGTTTTTGCTTCTCCCACAACTGTATCCCTTGGGCTAATAAAATGTGCAACTTCCTTCTTAAAATCCCACCTCTTTTATATCTTTAGACCACCAGTGTTGCCATGATGGATGCTACAACATGTTATTATTGCTGCTTTTCTCTGTGCCACAGCTTAGTGGCACAGCATCCAAACACTACCCATGTGGAGAACAAGATCTAAAAGCATCTTGGTTGATCTTTGCTCTCAGTCCTAAATGAGACTCAGTCCTAAATGAAATCCATCATAAATGGATTTCCATCTTCACATACTCTCCTCAAAGAGCAGTTAAGCACTAGCAGTTGAAGTCACAGATGGTGTTTTTAAACCATCTGTTTAAGTACAGCTCTGGCAAGCTTCCCCCATTTCCTGGAAGCCACATCATTTATGCTCAATGTGGTGGCAAGTTCCCTCTCCCCCTCCCTAGACACATAAGCTCAGACCTCCAACATTGCTCTCCTGGCTCCTTCTCCCTGGGGCTTAAGTTCCAAAGTGTGTAAATATCCCTGTCCCCTTCCCCAAAAAGTGAGGCAGAAAAGTAGCACTCTTGTTGTACAGGTGTGGTTATAAGACAGAGCAAGAGAGCACACAGCTGGCTTGTCCAAGTATAGGCAGAAAATCTAAGGTCTTAACCCAAGTCCCAGGCCAGTTGCATATTTACAAAGTTGGACTTCCTACCTTCCTGTGAATCTGCAGTGACTTCCACCTAGCTAAATGCAGCCACAGTACTGGTGTTTTAAAATGTCAGATCTGCCTTCACCCTAATCTGTATCTTTATTTTAAAGCTTGACACTACTTGTTTAAACTGGGCCTATTGCATACCTCTCCACCTTTTTCTCTCCCAGCCTGGTGTATTGGGTCAGTGCAGCAGGGTTTTGCAAGCGGGGGGAGAAGAGGGAGGGAAGAACAGGGGTGGCTCCTGTGAGGGAAGCTCTCCTGGCTCCAGTTCTTGCCCATCTCTGGCTAAGGTCGAGCAGATAGGAGAACATGGATGCACCTCTGCAAGCAACATATTCAAGAAAGAGAAAAAAAACCTGCAAAAAGACCTGCAGGGCAGAGGAGAGGATGAGGTGAGAGCAAGGCCAGAGCAGAGATACTAAGGTGGGGGAGGAAGGAGGTGGAGGAGGTGCCTGAGCAAGGGTTTGCCCACAGCCCACAGTAAGATGGCAGCTTTGGCCCATGGAGGAAGAGGGTGGAACAGTCCTTGAAGGACACTGGTGGGGCCTATGTGGATCTGCATCCCATGAAGGATCCCAGTGGGCAGGCATGGATCTGCAGCTGTGGAGGATCACAGAGAGGGGCAGATGTGGATCTGCAGCCATAAAGGACCCCGTGTCAGAGGAGGTGACAGCTCCCACAGCAGCCATGACTCTGTGTGCAGCCCGGGCTGGGGGGACTGAGGGACTGCACCTGAGGGACTGCACCTGAGGGACTGCACCTGTGGGAGGGACTCATGTCGGAGGGGTCAGGAGGGACTCTCCCCTGTGAGAGAGACCCCGTGTTGGAGTGGGAAAAGAATGTGAGGAGTCCTCCCCCTGAGGAGGAAGGAGTGGCAGAAGCAACATGTGGGGAACTGACCCTAAACCCCACTCCTTGTCCCCCTGTGCCCTGAGGGGGAGGCAGCAGTAAAGGGATCCAGGCCTGGGAAGAAGGGAGGAGTAGAGAAAGGGTTTGCATGGTCTGGTCATATTTTCTTTTTCTCCTGTTCTGATAGATTTTTTTTTTCTCCCCAGTCTGTCTGTTTTGCCTTTGCCATAGTTGGGGAGTGAAAATCCCCCAGTCCTTGAAGCAATTAACCACCCTTTAGGTGGATTTTCTCCTCCCTGTCCCCATGCTGGGGGCGTGGGGGATGAGTGGGTGGAGGCCTGGTTGTTACCAGCTGGGCCTGAACATTACACATGGTAATTCTTAGTGTAGACCATGACAAAGGCACTCTAAATTTATCATCATTTTTAGGACCTAATCCAGCAAGCATTTGCTGCCAGGTGTACTGCTTAACACCTTGACTAGTCTCATCTCAGGAAAAGAAAACTCCACCTGCAAATGTCTCCTAGTTCCATATTTTTCTGATGAGTCAAAGTGGCACTTCAAGCACAGTCACTAATGAGAGATGACAATTTCCTTTTAAAAGCACCTAAGACGTGATATTGCTTCCTTTCTGTTTGGAATGCAAACCACTGAGAACTACTATCAGCTTTCATTTTTTGTATTGTAAAACCAGTGAAATGAAGCACAGTTTTGCAAATGCACTTGTAACAAAGATATATTCGTAAGGGAAGAGTCAGGGCATCCCTCTATGGGAATACATATTGATGCCCAGTTTATTACTTCAAGCCCTAGACATCAGGAGCAAAATGAATGACTATGTTGCCAAAATAACCTGCTATATAGTGTGTGAAAGCAGCTAGTTTGGGGAAGTGTGTGTGGACAGCATCTCTGCCTCTTTCTGACCCATTTTACTGTACAAGGATTGGAAGTGGTCAGGAAACAGGTTCTCTCATTTTACCTGCAGTGCTTCTTGTGTAAAACATGGTCTTTTATCCATCACAGTTTGCACATGACTTTTTTGTTTGTAATTTCTGTATTGGCAGCTTCCCTGCTAGTGAGAATTCATGTTTATACACCAAAGTGATGCCAGTAGTTAAACACATGGATGTTGAGATGCAATGTATACTCTGAAAATGAGCTGGATTTTGTGTGGTGGAACTGAGCTGGCTGCAACTCACAAGCATATATGGTACAATAGGTGTCTGCATAGCATCAGCTCCTTACAGGCACAGTTATGGAAGCAACTTGGCCAGGGTATGCAACTCCAAAGCATAAAGCCAGACTCCTCCCCTCCTTTTTCCAGACAAAACCTGTGTGTCACTATCTGGTAAAGGCCAGCAGGCTTTACTAGCAGACGCTCAAGCCCTAAGGGCTTCAGGCTGGCATCTGGAGCTGGCCCATGAGAACAAGCCGCCAACTATCCTCAAACCAAACTCCCTCAAAAGCTCCAGTGACCTGTGTCAGGGCAGGCTGAATGTTTAGGTCATAAGGATACAGGTTGGTAACTGCAGCTCATGGGGGTTTTTTAGCTACCTACAGAAAAATGGTTTTCTCAGAGTTTTTCTCTCAGAGAAGAGAAAAAGCTCCTGTTAAGCCTTTTTTAAATTTGTTGTTGTTGTTGTTGTTGTTGTTTTGTTGGGGTTTTTTTTGTTTTGTTTCCAGTTGTTCCTTGCACAGAAATTAAACACAGAAATTGAATAGACACTGTAGTTGCATATGTTTACATACAGTAATTCCAAGTGAAACAAATTCTTTGTTTTTCATCTCTGTGCAAGAAATGCATGTGGGGATTCATACACATTCCTCACTTAAACCTCTTTCCCCTCACCCATGCATTTTTCTTGTATTTTGTAAGAATCTTGTTTTTGGATTCTTCCATGAATTTGTCTCTTGATGCCGTAATGAAATCTGTGTTGGCAAACCCTGTCCATGGAAGGAGTCTAATTAAAATCAACAAGACTGGATGTGAAAACTTGAGCACATCTATGCAGAGTAACATGCAACGTGGGGACCTTCCTTACTTTTGTAAGGAACAAAATCTATCAGATTTTTTTGTATCTGACAGATTGGTGGGCAAGACTTCCTGTAATCAGTTGCATCTGCTTGTGTTACATCTGCTCAAGACAATTTATTTTTTCTAAGGAATGGTACAATAGTCTCCTGACAAGGCAGAGAAGTCAAAGGAAATGTGGAGGGTAAGGATGAAGATGCATGATTTCTGTTTTCTCCAGGTTTCTGCTGCTAGGTATTGTGCAAGTTTGTGTGTTCCTAATGGAGCACAGTTCATTGTCCCACTGAGAGAAGAGAGGAAGGTGTTGTCACAGCACATAGCCAAGATGATTCAAGAGAGAAGAAAGGGATGTATTTAGGCAATCAGGGAAGGGACAGAGCAATCAAATGGCTTGCCTAGTATAATGCAGAAAGCTTTTGTAGCAGAAACTGAAAACAAATCTCCTGTGTCACAGCTTAAAACGTTTTGAAGATCAGCTCATTTCTAAGTAAAATAGAAACTTTTATATTCAGCCTTTAATACCATACAATTATGACTGTATTAAAACATTCATAAAATTATGAACCATGAAGGCAGAATGGGAAAAAATGGATTTTTCTATTAAAAAGGATCTGAATCTACAAAACTAAAATTTTTATGTAATGAGTTTTTAACAAGATAATAGAATATAAAACTTGAGGCTCCTATTTTGAATAGAGCTTATGATAGCATGAGTGAAGAAGTCCAATGTCTGACCAGTCCAGAAGAAATTGAGGACTACCTTCTTATCTGCATTGGTGAAATGCTTTATCTCCAAAACGTGCAGTGCCAAGTTTTGTACATAGCAGCCTTGTAGAACAGTAATTGGAGGGTACTGAAGACAGTTATTATAGATAGCCTAATAAGATTTATATTTGCAAGATATGATTGTTCATGCTGTACTTAATATGGGAAGTGAGAAACCTCTGGTCTCCAGGAATGTCAATATATTGCTTTCTATGGGTATTCTGATTCTTCCCAGGAGACAGACTTGCAAAAGAACTTGGCATTTGGATTAAAAAATAATCTGCCATGTCAAGATCCTTGGCATACCTATTGAGGTAACACCAGGCTTTCATGTTGCAGTGAGCTACAAATAATCCTTGTTCATACAATCCTGCTCAAGCTGCAGCCTCACACCCTTCCTCAGTGCATGGGACCAACTGAGATGCGGAGATGTTCCCTTTCTATTCATCACCATTGCTTGCTGTGATGTACGAGCAGCTTTATGCTGATGGAGGGAGTGTAAGGACACTTCTAAATAAGTTTGTCTTTACTTTTAACACTCAGGCCCTGAAGGGTCTGTGTCTTTCTCAGAAGAATGAAGGTTAAGAGTGCAGGCCATGAGCTTGTAGGTGACAGCTCAGAAACGGAGATACTTTGTAGGTACGTGTGCTCTGGAATATTGTTGATGGCTGAAAACAGGGTCACTCCAGTTTTACGGGGAGAAAGACAGGAGGCCTCCCTCTCTGCTTTTTCACATAAGAACAACAATGTGGCTGTGGATGGTATTTATACAGAAACCACCTTCCAGACTCAGGAAATTGGTGCATGGAGCAAAGACCCTTCCTTCACACATCCCTCTCTCCCTAAACAGCATAACCTCAGCATAAATTCAAATACAAACACATAGGAAATACATGTGAATTGATAGAGGTCCCCTTGCGGCTCAGGGGAGACCTCATCGCTCTCTACAACTACCTGAAAGGAGGGTGTAGCCAGGTGGGGGTTGGGCTCTTTTACCAAACGACTTTCAACAAGACAAGAGGGCATGGACTTAAGTTGTGCCAGGGGAAGTTTAGGTTAGATATTAGAAAGAATTTCTTTACGGAAAGAGTGATCCGTCATTGGAATGGGCTGCCCAGGGAAGTAGTGGATTCTCTGTCCCTGGAGATATTTAAAAAGAGACTGGATGTGGCACTCAGTGCCATGGTCTAGCAACCGCAACGGTGGTTCAAGGGTTGGACTCGATGATCTCTGAGGTCCCTTCCAACCCAGCCAATTCTATGATTCTATGATTCTATGATTCAATGCCTATCAGTCACTGAGTAAACGGCTGCACTAGGCATTTTGTTCCTACCCTGGAAAACTTGTGCTACTTAAGAGAATGAAAGAGGGAATGTGAGACATTTACAGGATCTTTTATTGAAGGAAATGTCTGACACTCTGTGCTTTGGAATTTAGTGTTTTTATATGTGCCTGTATAATTTTGTATTCTTTTTAATAAATAATGAGAACCTAGTTGTTATACTACCATATAGCATAACTAATGACTCTGGTATTAAACACATATATTCAAACACATTCTTGTTTTACTGGTGAACACTGTTGTTCTTATAGTCAGTTGCCATGGCATTGCATGCCTATATTAATAATGTATGTTAGGCTGAGGAATGTAACTGCACATGCTCACAGTTGCAAATGAAACATTTATACATTGGACTTTAATTACAAACAATAATTTACCATTCCCTGGCCTTTTGTCAGAGAACTCAAAAACCTGTGTGCTTTCTGGACAGCATTTGAGGTTGGGTCTAATAAGCACATAAAAAAATACAAGGACTGCAGTGGCACTTAGTGAAAGGAAGATGCAGGTGTGGTTATGGTTTAGTGGGGCAGGAGATGAAGGCAGGATCTAAGTGAAGTGATTTGCTTGAAATTACCTAGCACATTTTATTTTGGGGTGGAAATAGAAGACAAAGGCCAGCCATCCACTTTCAAGTTCATCTTTCTTCTGAATTGAGTATCCACTAATTTATCCACAGGCTAGGATGTTTCTGTCTTTAGCTGAAACAGACAGCTTTGCAGAAAATGGAAAATGAGACTTCACTATTCCACTTGAAGCCTGAAGAGAAACAGGTTCACTTGTTAAGCATAAATTCACTTCTGTGACTGATTCATAAAGCCTTGTGCTACATTTTTCTTTGATCTTGAAGTGCAAAGGGTCAGCTTGCAAGTGTTTGTGTTACATGTAGTCTGACTGAATTCGGGATGAGTTGGCTGGGACAAAAGAACATGCTGAACCACAAAGCTTCCAGAAATGTCTTACCACTATATTTGACATTTAAATCCTGGGGATTGTTATGTTTTAACATTTACAAGGGCAGTGTCAGTACTGCCTTGAAAAGTTCAATGGAATTGCATGAAATATTTTAAGCATTAGATAAACATTAGCTGATCATCATACATCTTTAGCTATCTTGAGAACTTAGATACTTTTAGGACAGTCTTTTGCAAGATATTTTGTGACTTCTGCAATGAATCCAGCCCTAGATCTAGTCATGTGTTATCTGGAAGCCATAAAAATACTACTTTTATTTTGTTTTGTTATGAGGTATAAACAGCAAGACTCAGTTTTGGAACGAAGGTTCTCCACAGAACCTCACACTCTTGATGGACACTTTTCATTACATTTTCCATCCTGCAGGGATATAGGTTGCCCTTTTCTAGTTTCCCAAGATGGCATCTCCTTCACTCCAAAACCTACCTGGGAGAAGTTCATATAAGACAGCAGTGATAATCAGGATGGTCAATGTGTCTTGGAAGGTACTTTTTTGCCTGGCAGGGTTGTGTTCATAATAAACAAACGGCAGCTTTGGTTTAAAGAAGCAGTGAAGTCTCTTAGCTGCTTGTACTGTTTCTGCTCCATTAGTTTTCTCTCCTGACACTGGCCCAGAGAACCACCCCTATCTCTACTTCTGTATCTTTTATGCAGCTTTTGCCACCTGATTATAGCATGAACTTTGCACTTGATTTGATGGGTCCTGCAGCTTCTTAGGTTTTAAGTGCACAAATTTCTCTGCCCATAACTAACTTTTGTGAAGTATCGATGAAAGAGAAGTATTTCTCAAGAAAGAGAAGACCAAAAAATACTTTCTCCCCTTTTTATGTTAGAACAGATGACTGTTTTGACTTGGCATGGCTCACAGCATCAGAAGGTTATATTTCTAACAGCTTACTCAGCAAATGAAAAACAGATGAACAAGCTGTTGGCCAAATAACCACCTGGTTGTTTGTTCAGAGGAAATGCATTGAAAGTTAATGTATACTGCTTGGACATCTGCCATGGAGGGCATTGAGCTCCACGGGGATGGTACCCTCTTACTGTTTTGCAGGAAATAAAGAGGATGCTCCTGTACTTTTCATTCTCTTCTCTTCTGAACAGAGCCTGCGACTCAGCTTCCACACTGAAGGGGAAGTGGCTGCAGCAAAGAGCAGAGAACAAAGTGAAGGTCTGGAGACTGTAATTTTGCAAGCTTTTTGTTCTTTACTCCCAGGGACTATTGGCCTGTCCAGCTGAATTAGCTTTATGCGATACGTACAACTTTTTGCTTATGGGAGGAAAGAGATGTGTTTTTTGTGTTTTCTCTAAGCCTTTGTCATATACATGATGATGTCTGGATAGAAATTGTGTTCATAAGCCCTGTGTACAATCAGGTCTTTGAACATTGACCTCTCCATTCTTGTAGTGGTCCCTGCTGCCTACAAGATGTGCACAAAGCCCTTTTTCTGCTATTCAGGAATGCTGTCAGCAAAGGATAACATTGCTTATGGAACAGCAAAAATAAAAGCCACAGTGCCTGACCAAAAGCTGCCATCTCAAAGAGGAAAATTGCAGTGCACTTTCTCAAGCAGGTGGATGTTAATTTTATGTGGTTTTGTGTTTAAAAGAAAAGATTTATTTAATTCATCAGAGGCATTGTTCCTGGTAACAGATGTAAGGATAACAGTGGATGTCATGCTTGAGTCCTGTTCCCACTTCATCTAATACTGCAATTTCTGAATAGAAAAGCAAAACCAAACCTACAGCAGTAATGACAGCTACTTTTTTTCAACTAGGAATTTTTTCATAAACTTCAGGCAGTTCCTCAAAGAGGAAAGCATAATTTTAAATACTAAAGGAAGTTTTGAGAATCTAGTATGTGTAGCGTAGTGCTCTGGAAAGGGAGGTAATGAGAAGATTTTATTGGTTAAATGTGAGATGTTGTACTTAATTGGTGCATGACGTAGAACTTAGAAAAATTAAAATAATGAAAGATAGTGGAGAATGAGATTCTGTAAGAATCTCTTAACCCTGAACTAGCTTTTGAAAGAGTAAAGAAACCTGGTGTCTAAGCATACACACTACTGAAAAAAATCAGCATTGTGAGGATTGGGAAAGAGATGACCAGTGAAGGGAGACTTCTCAGATTATTTGTCAAGGAAATGAACTGTCATCTTCATGGCAGGACTACACTGCCTGAGAGCTAGGAGAGCAAGAACATACTAATTTTTTCTTTTTTCAGCCCATGACTTCTTAACTGTTTTAACTCTGTATCTCTTCATAATATGAACATCAATTTCCAGTCCCTCAATAAGATCAGCTGTGGCTCGTGATCAAGGGTGATGTTGCAGGTCAGCTTTCTGTTCTCCAGGTGTAAGATTTGCAGATCTGCTTCTGGCAATTTTTTGCTTGTCTGTTCTTGACAGATGCAAAAGTTGGATATTTTTTGCATTTGAACTTCTAATGCACTGTCCATGATTAAAAAACCCACTCCACATACAGAGTCAGAGTCACAGGATACCCAGCAGGACTAGGCCCAGCTGCTGATAGTCATGCCAATGTGTGTATTCCTGCAGTGCTACGAATAATTTTAAGTAGTGGCTTTTCCAGAGAAGATCCCAGTGACCAGGAGAGCCACCAAAGTCAGAACTTTTGGTGGGATTTCTTGTAATAAAGGAGTATTTCCTTCTCAACGAGGGTGATTGTTTGGAAGGGCAAGGGGTAATATGATATTTTGTGTAATACTTGGTGGTATTTTTGACTGCAAATCGTAAATTACAAGGTTTGAGCAGTAGCCTGCAGTCTGCTTGGAAACTACATGTCCTCAACAGGACAGGCATTTTGCAGCCTGTGGTGAAAAGGAAGAATTCACCAGACAGCTTGCTGGTACTGAGAATTAAAACTGGCTGACCCAGACAGAAGTATGAAAACTCCAAGAAGCCCAAGAGCAAATGAGAGCTGGTGGGAGGATGGAAGGATTTGTTCTTTTTCTTGTGTCTATCTTCAAAGACATAGGAACCCCAGGAGGGATGATAATCTCTCCTTAAATAGCACTGAAAAAGCCTGGAGTGCTGCAGGGACAACAGAAATGGCTCGGAGCTGGGGTTGTAGGTGTTTCATTGCTGTTGGAGGGGGCTATCTGCGTATCAGTCTTCAGCTGAGAGCTGTGAAAGCTGCAAGGGGAGCCTCATGTGTTCACACTAATACCTGGAAGGTGAGGGTGATCTGCCTACATAAGCCAAAACTTTTAAATATCTGTTGACAGGGGAGAATGAGAGATGTGGTAAAGCTTAAAGCCAAACACAAAGCTTTCAGGTCAAGAGGTATTATATATGCAGATATTTATTATACCCCAGAACTGCATGGCCTCTAAGCTGCCCTCTTCCCTTGCTGCAGAAAAATTGCTGCTGAGATAGAGTAACAGTACCTCAGACTTGTGATATATATATATATGATATATATATATATATGTATGTATAAATGTCAGAGCTCAAAAGTGTCTCACTCCCATGTCTCTGCCTGATAGCCAGACATATAATTTCTACCAAAATGCTTACAATGCAGAAGTGGATTGAAATAGTAAGGGGCCAAGATACAATGGCCTCTTGTGAACACCCTATTGTGTATCTGTTCTGATGATTGTGTCACATCACTCATGTCCCCCAGTGTAGGCATCACTTGCTACCAGGCACTCAATGTGGGAAGCCTGTATGCATCAGCCCTGGGGACTAGGAGTCAGGTCTGCTGCTGGTGGAGACTTTTTGCAACCATCATGGCAAGCATGTTTACCTTTAGGTCCCTCCCAGTCTCAATGGTCTGAAAAGCAGAAACATCCTATGGTCAGAAAAGAAGAGTGGTTAACCAGGGAACCCATCCTGCCAAAGATCCTTGGTTAGTCAAAGGAGTGAAGACAGGAAGAAGGACCTCAAAATAATGCCCAATTCAGTAATGACAGGCAAAGGAAATTTTTTGCCAAGGAAAATAAAGCAATCCTAATTTTGTCCATAAAAAGAAGTGGTTCTAGGTTTTTATTATTTAGTATATTGGGGTGATTTCAATACCTAGCTCTATGAAAATGGCAGTTTTTATACTGCTCAGTAGTGCTCAGTAGTGACTAAAACAGCAAAATCCAAATATTTTTGAATTATTAAAAAGGCTTAGAGAACAAAAACATCAGCCAATACTTATGACCTGTATAAATCTGTAGTATCTCTGTTTCCAGAACATTGTGTGAGGTTCTGTTTGCCTTCCTCCACCTCAGGAGGATATAATGTTGGAGAGGGCTCAGAGAACACTGACAAGGATAATCACACAAATTCATAGAATGATTAGGAAGACTAGGAGTCTTCAGATACCAGAAAAGGTAACTGAGGGAGAGGTCAACAAACATCTAGGCTATAAAAAAAGCACAAGAGACAGAGAAGGCAAATTAGAGCTGACTGTGGGCAAGGCCCTGAAGGCACTGATGAGCAGCAGTGGCCCAGAGAAGCCCCACCTGTGCTTCCTCCAAACCCTCTGTCCATTGGCTGAGGAGCCCCATTTAAGTTCAGGTGGGAGGCTTTATTTCTGTTTTGAGGCTAGTGTTCCCAGATGGGCTCTGGTTTAGGATGCAGGTAGCTTGTCTCCAGTACTGTCTTTGCCCTTCTATCCTTGACCCAGGAGCTACATGGTAGGCCTGTTTCCTGCTGCTCCTGGATGTGAGACATGGTTGATCATTTTGCCTTGCTTTGCTGTTGATTGACCCTGTCACCAGTCTGCTCTTGTTCTCTCTACTCAATTCCAGGCTCATTTTCCTCAGTGGACCTACTATGTTCTTGTTGCCCACTTTACTGGGGAAGTTGGTGACTAATTTGCAGGTATGTTACCTCATGCATTCAACTTCTTGCTCTTATGTTTACTAGATGAAATTTTATCTTTTTACCCATTAACTGAAACTTTGTACAGAAGTAGATATGTTATACCTTTATTGAAGAAGGAGTGGGGCAAGGAAGCTTTTTATAAACTCAAGCATTCCCTTCCAATGTAACACAGTGGTACAAATGCTCCTGTTTTGGTATTACTCTGAAATCAAACCTCTCGAGAAGTAAAGGCTTTTTTGGCTGGGATAATGGCATGCAGTGTTCACTCATGTGAACAGTTAGTACACCACAAAGGGAGCTGGACAGTAGGAGGACTGAATCTGCCAAGCTATAGGCTAATGCCAACAGGTAAAAGGAACAACTACAAAGATATTACCTTGCCTCAGGCTCATTAGGAGAAAAATTGCTCTATTTTCAGAACTGTCATAATCTACATATGCATCTCAATTGGGTTTTATAATCTGTATTTTTTGTGCTTTGGATACTGAGCATCTATTTAGTAGCTTTCTAATATATTCTATTCTGAAAGGTCTTAGAAGATTTTGAGTGATTGCTTGCCTCCTTTGAACCTACTGGCTGCATTTTAAGTAGCGGAGTGAAAATGCAATGTGTGGTTTTTTTAACTTCCCAATTTAACCCAAGTGAAGTAAAAAGTTTGCCTTATCAAAAGGCTGCAGAATTAGACATTCCCAGAAGAGTGTGCATTTTCTTGTTCTTGAGGTTTTAGAAGTTGAATCCATGAGGGATGGAACAGCACAGTCAAGTTCCTTTCCCAAGAGACAAAATGCTGCCTTATCTTCTGCATTTTTCTTAAGATTTTTAAGCACCAGCTGCTGTCTTCATTTTTTTTGCCACTTGAGCTAATGATAAGTAGCTTAACTAAAGCAATGAATCATTCATGCTGTTTTTCAGAAAGCCTATAGTTATTTTATGAATTTCTGGGTTTATTAATTTCATAGTTACTTCTCCTGCTACCAGCACTAATTTAAAAGAACTACAGTGGGACATAGGGCCAGATTGCTTTCCTCAGAGTTCAGCTGAGCAACCCACCATCTTTAAGAACAAATTTGGGAAATTACTATTGTAAAAAGTAACTTAGTGCAAGATTTTTCCAGCATGCTAATGTAATGAAAGGAGATTTAAATAAAAGTGAATCTAAAACAATCAAGTTGGAATACTTTTAAGAAATCTCTTTACCGTTTCAGAACAGCTTCCACTTTATATGTCAGAAGGAGACAATAGTGCCTCTTGCATTTGATGCCTGTTTCTGAAGAGAATACAAAGCACTAAGTGTCTGTAGATCCTTTCTCAAAGATCAAGCACCACTCAGGCTGTAGTAAAAGCCATAGTTCGCCAAGCACTGAAACCAAATATGAAAGCTTTTAAGAATCTGGTCTGCCCCTTAGGTGTGGGAACTCAAGAGGCTGCACTATAGCAAGATCAGCTTACAAGGAGTGTTTGCCTGTCCTACATGGCCTCATCTTGTAACTTTTACAATTGATTTAACATCCATTCCTTTCTTACTAAGAGAAAATTGAGTTCCTTGTTCATGGGTGTCTTGTAAATACTGAACTTCATCCAAGAGTTAAAAGTATTTCTGAAATACTAGATGGAAGATATACGAAAAGTGCAGTGAAATATGCTCATTAACCTGAAATACTTGAGGGGGGTAGGCTCTGCTCATTGATTTTAAGTAGACATTTTCTGGGTTTTGTCCAGAACTAGTAACAGCTGTTCCTTATTTTATATGGGTGTTTATGTTTGTGCCTTTGTTATAAAGGAAACTGCATTTATTTCAAATTTAATCTCATTTTACCCATGAGCACACTAAGACATAGGAAGACAAAAGTGAACTGCCTGAGGTAGTGCTAGAAATTCAGATATCCATTAATATAGTTCAGATCTCGGTCTTCTGTCCTGAGATATGAATAGCTTGCTCTTTCCTCAAGGAAGCAAGAAACAGGGCATCCATCACTAAGGAACCAGGAGCTGGTCCAGGCATTTTTCTCTGCCTCTGTTTGCAATTCACTTTTACTTCCACTAGGAAAAAAAGGAAAAGTTTCACTTTTTCCCTTGTAAAATAACATTTGTGGTGGAATCTTACAAATGCTTAGTGACATGAGCAGGCCACAAAGAAATCATTTAACTGCTCTGTCTATAAATAGTGAGGTTTGTGTTTGCCTAAATTCTAAGTGATTAGTCTGAAATCGAATTTAAGTGTAGTTTTCACTGCTCTGTTAGCACTCCAGGGACACTCTGGACCTGAATACAAGATACAGTGACATCTAGGTTGCACAGCAGGAGTGGCTTGGACAAGTAACTGGCCTATATATAAGGGATATGACATTACAGTGTAGATGATCATCAAGATCATTTACACCTAGAGTGGAACTGAGGTCAGGATTTTGTAGTTATAGGTGTCAGGACCACTTCTGAAAGAGCCTTGGAAAACTTACATGGACTGTACGATGGTGGACTTGTTCAGCAGGAGTGAGCCTTGGGCTGGCTTGGCAGGATTAGCAGACTTTGGCACTGATAGATGCATGCTACTTGCACAGCTTTAGCTCTTACTCTTGTGTTCAAGTAGGTGCATGATCTGTGTGATTCTGTGTTAGGAAAGTTCTTGTTTCAAAGGTCTCTCTTTAGACAAGTTTGTTGGTTTTGCTCTAGGTTCTGTTGTCTATTTTGGTAATGTCTGGGTTTTCTACACCTTACAGGTGACAAATGCCGAAGTGGAAACTGGCTGTGCTATAATATTTCTTCACTGTAGCTTTCTGTGATTCTTAATGCTTTAAATTATTTTGCTGCTTTCTAGGGAAGAAGTTTCAACCTCCCTTCCAGTTTCAGGCTTTGGTTTTGATGTTATATTTCCCTTGCTGGGCCCCTGATGTGTTCTGGTGGATTTGTGTCCATTAAATGCACTCTTGCTTTGCCTGTCTGCACTGCTTTCTGTGGAGAGCAGAACTCATGGAATGCATGTGTCGGTTTCATTGATCTGATTAAGTTTGGCATTTTAATGTGCCTGCCAGATCTCCCAATGCAGACTTATCAATCTACAGTGCAGAGGTATCCTACTGAACAGGATATTCTTCTGCCTTCTGCCACACTTTACAGAGTGAGTAAAGGATCAGTTATTTTGTTTCTCTCTTGGGCACTCAGCATCTATCCCTTCCACCTTAGGCCCCTTGAGACTTTCCTAGCACATGGTACTACAGTACAGTATTGCCAGAGAATTACCTCATTAGTATTGTCAATTAAGGAAACAAAGAACATATTTGGATTTGTCAAACCACTTCATGCTTGTTAAAAATACATCTGATTTAGACACAATGGTATATGAGATGGAGTACTGGTTTTTTTCTTAATTTTATCTTGCCCACATGAATGGCTGTAGGCCTAAGTATTCAAGTAACATCAAATCTCATAAACAAAGAGACAATCATTCCTCTGAATAAATCCTAGTGAAGCATTTCTTAACATTATGTAAGTAATACCTGAGCCAGGCTATGTAGGAAGAGAAAGACAAAAGTATGTATCTCTTACTTAAAGTCAATGCCCTGCAGCCAGTGTTTAAAGGATAGAATTGTAGAATAATTTTGGTTGGGAAAGACCTTTAACATCACGTCCAGCCATGAAGCCAGCACACTGTTATGTCTACCGCTGAACTGTGTCCCTAAGCACATCTACATATCTTTTAAATACCTTCAGGGATGGTGACTCTACTACTTTCCTGGGAAGCCTGTTCGTGTCTGACAACCTTTTCAGGGAAGAAATGTTTCATAATATCCAAACTAAACGTCCCTGGGACACCCTGAGGTGTTGTTCCTTGAGGTCTCTTCTTCCTTGGGAGAAGAGACTTGCTACAGCTTCTTTTAGGTAGTTTTAGAGAGCAATAAAGGTCTCCTCTGACCCTTCTTCATGGTAAGCAACCCCAGTTTTCTCAGATACTCCCTATAAGAACTGTTCTCCTGATCCTTCACCGGCTTAGTTGCCCTTCACTGAACATGCTCCAGCATCTCATTGCCCTTCTTGAAGGAAGGGGCCCAAAACTGAACACAGGTATGTGAGGTGTGGCCTCACCAATGCTGAGTACAGGGGGATGGTCACTTGCCCAGTCCTGCTGGCCACAGTTTCTCAGGATGCTGTTGGCTCCTGGGTACACTGCTGACTCATTCAGCTGACTATTGATGAAGACTCACAGGTCCCTTTCTGCTGGGAAGCTTTCCAGCCACTCTTCCCCAAGCCTGTAGCATTGCATGGGATTGTTGTGACCTAAGTGCAGGACTTGGCACCTGGCCTCATACAACTGACCTTGGCCCATTGATCCAGCCTCTTCAGATCCCTCTGTAGAGGTTTCCTACCCTCAGGCAAATGAACACTCCCATTCAACTTAATGTCATCTGCAAACCCACAAAGGAGGCACTTGATCCCTTTGTCAGAATTAAACAGGACTGGACCCAGTATGGGGACCTGAAGAACACTGTTTGTGACCACCTGCCATCTGGATTTTACTCCATTCACCACAGTTCTCTGGACCTGGCCATCCAGCCAGTTTTTTACCCAGTAAAGCATACATATATTCACAAGCCGTGAGCAGCAAGTTTTTCTCCAAGAATGCAGTGGGAAACTGTGTCAAAGGCTTTACTGAAGTCTAGGTAGACAATATCCACAGCCTTTTCATCATCTACTAAGTAGGTGACCTTATCATAGGAGATCAGATTAGCCACACAGGACCTGCCTTTCATAAACCCATGCTGACATGGCCTGATCACTTGGTTTTCCTCTTCGTGCTGCCTGATGGCCCTCAGGATCTGCGTCATAACTATCCCTGGTGCTGAGCTCAGGCTGATAGATCTGTAGTTCCCCAGATCCTTCTTCTGGCCCTTTTTGTAGGTGGTTGTCACACTTGCTGACCTCCCCAGTTAGTCAAGACTGCTGACAGATTGTGGAAAGTTGTCTTGGTGGGCATGTCTGCCAGCTCCCCCAGTACCCTTGAGTTGATCTCATCAAACCCACGGCCTTGTGCATGTCTAAGTGGTGGAGCAGGTCACTAAACATTTCCTGATGGATTATGAAGGCTTTGTTCTGCTCTCTGTCTTCCAGCTCAGAGGGCTGGGTACCTGGGGAACAAGCTAGGGATGCTCACATCATGCATTCCTTCATCCCTGAAGTGTTGTGACTGCTATGACAGTTCCCCATTCTAGAATAGGCTTTAGGTTTTAACAAAAGCAGCTTATTACTTTCTGAATCATATTAAAACCCACCTTCCAAAGGAAAAATTGTACTCCCACTAGTCTGGAGCTGGAGTATAGCTTCCTATGGCTTTCTTTGACAACCAAGTATCAAGTTAGAAGTTTCATTCACCTTCAGTAAATGCTTTGTTTACTGTCTGAGCAGATAATAGCTATCCTAATGGGTGTCTTTGTTTCATCTTTAACACTTTTGCACAAACATTAGAAGTATCTAAATGAATTATAGACAGTGCTAGAGGCCAGAGTAGGAGTGAAAGCTTTGTGTTAGTGGTATCTGTAGGGGACAGCCATGGCTGTTTCTGTGTTCAGCTGGGGCTTGATTTCTAATAAGGGTAGCCTGTGGCTAGGTCTTGAATCAAATACCACTGGCAGCAAAGTGAAAATATTTTCTGGCACAGAACTCCTGCGTGGTTCAGGTAGCTAATATAACATGGTTTATAATTTCTCTCTGGATACTTGTCTTTAAACACAGTAACTAGTTTTCTGAGCTTTGCTCTGTAGTGAAGTGTCCTCATTTTCACTTCAGTGTTTCTCATAAGATTTTCTGGGTGATTTCTTTCCACAATACAATGATCCTAAACAGGGTCACTGTTCTACCTCATGCTGGCTGGGATGCACAGAACTTTGGTGCAAATTTAGAGCTACCCAAAACATAGTCTTTAAAGTTAGAAGGACAAAGGGAAGAACCGAGTGAGCAGAGTGTTAGCATGGGAGAGGTCTTTGACTCAGTGTGAATCAGCTGTACCATGCAGAAGAGGAAGGGAAAAAGCCTGACTCAGGGTTTCTCTGAACTTGTTAATTTGAGTTGTCTCTTAATAAAGGAGTGCTGCATATCTACCTGCAAGACAGAAAATAGATGCATTCTATTTGATGAGATGTTTGAGCCACACAAATCACAATTTAAGTGATAGTACAATAGGCAAAAGATACTGTAACTTAGATTACAACCTGTTTGCTCTTAAGATGATTTTAGAATATAATTACTAAGGGGGATTGCAAGATTTCTTGGATTTCACAGAAAAAACACTAAGCAGGCAACATCTACCTTATTGTGAAACCTAGGGAAAAAAATGAAAGGCAGGGTGGAGAGAACTTGACTATTTTAAAAACGTGTGTGTTTCAAAATCTACACTTTGCTACAACTCCTACGATCTCTAAGATGCCAGCTGCAGAGACATATGAACATGCTTAGCTTTATACCCAGTAAAGCTGATAATAGCAACTGTATAAATACCAACTGTATAAAAAATAAATCAAAGAGGGCACTTAGAAACCAGGCACGAAAGGACCAAAAATGAGGTGGAGGAGATCCTTAGCATCAGTCTCTCTTCAGTACTTGCACTGGGTGGATAAAGGCTAAATATACTTAGGGTTGGTTTTGGTTGGTTTTTTTGTTGGTTTTGTTTGGGTTGGGCTTTTTTGGGTTTTGTTTTTGGGGTTTTTTTCTTTGTTTGTTTTGGGTTTTTTTTTTTGAAACCTAGAACTGTCCTGTTGCATCAGTTACTCTTTTGACTTGCTGAGAAAAACCAGCGTGCTCTTGGCTGTCACCCCACATAATTCCGGCTTTCTTTATTTCTAATAACTAAATACTCTAATGCATCAGATCTGGTTTTCTCCTCTATGCCTTAGAATGTACTTGACCAAGATGAAAGAAATTTGACAGAAATATGTTTGGAGGAGGGACTTGGAAATATTTTTATTTCTTCAATTTGAAGAATAATCCAGTACGCTTTGGGAAGGGAAATGCCTTCCCTCTTGAGTATGGTGATCAGGAATGTGCAGATGCTTATGGATGCAATGTATCCCTATGTAACTTGAATGCAATGTTATTTGGAAGTATTGGGAGAGAGCCTCTGACCCCACAGGATCACCTGAAGGTCACTCCTCTGTGGATGTCATGGAGTCTTGTTAGATACTTTCTCTTCTGCTTTGACAGCTCCTTATTGCAGGACCCTCAAAAAATAAACTAATATTGCCATACTTGTACATTGCAGGAGTCTAGTAATTCTATGAAAGCAATTGGAGTATTTCAGCTTAACCGTTCTTGGTTTTCTGCTTCAAAAATGATGAATCTGCTTGGAAGAAGAATACTGCTCCTCAGGAAGCATTCCTCATGAATACCTATTTGATGTAAGTGAAAGGCACACAGATGCTGTAACTGCATAATTTTGCCTAAATACTTGCACAACTGAGTCTTTGCCCAAGCAGAGTTCAATAGTAAAAGCCAACTCTGACTCAGATTCTCCTATCTTATTTCAGTGTCAGGGCTTTTTAAGTATAATTTTTCTTTGAAGCAATTGTATCAGCAGTCAGAGGTACCATTTCAGATCAGATGTGCTAAATCCTTGCTTGTGGAGCAGTAATTTATCAGAGTTAAACTTACTGCTGTATGTACAAAGCTTGAAGCTGGGGCCTTACTTCTCAGCTGTATTAACCAGTGTTACAGACTGGTTTCAGAGGAGCTGCTTCAGGCTAAGCTCTTTCTCGTGGGTTATCCTTGCTCACTTGAGAAGCCTTCAGAGCTCCAGTGAGGCTAATTCTGCCAGTGAAGTTGTTGCATCAACACCTCAAAGGCATGAGGATGGGAGAGAGCATATAGTGTTGGTATAGAGGGGATCCCACAGTGTCCTCGAAATCCAGGGGCATCCTCTGTGGGTAATTCAAGGGCTGACGTGGGGCAGGAAGTCTCAGTTGTTTCTTGCAAGGAACAATCTGGAAGTGGATTGAATGTTTTTTGACTAGGCTGTGAAATGCACCTTTTTCCATCCAACAAGGATACAGAGATTAGGAAATCCCAGGGCCTTGGGACTGAATAGAAAAAGATGGCGACTGGCTAGGAAAGAGCCTGTTTCTTTTCTTTACTGTTTCTGAGAAGCTTGCTAGACTTTGGAGAAGGAAAACATTTTATTTTTTTTTCGATGAAATACAAGTGCAATGTCTAGAGTTGAGAACAAAAAGGGATCACTTCCAGGAAATTTAATTAAACACCATAAGGTTTGCCAGTAGTATCTTCATTTCAGATAGTACTTTGGTAATAACTTCTATTTCACTGCTAAATCAGGTATTGGTGAAATACCCCAAAATTTTTGAGTGAGTTTAAAAGGCCACATATGTTTTTTTCTTTTTGATTTCAGTTTTTGGACCATAAACCATTCATTCAGATTGTCTTGCCTTCTGTCTTGCAAATAATGGCAAAAAAAAATAAATTCTAAAATAAAACAGGAACCTGATATTTTCATAGCAAGAGCTGTAGCTTTAAGAAAAACTGCAAATATTTAGACTTAGAACAGTGTAAGAACTGGGAAGGCAGACATCAACTGTCTAAACAAGTTCTTGTCTACTGCTTCAAGTCTAGAATAGGAAGGTGGGGGTGAGTCAGCATGGGCACAAACTGTGTGGTTTGGGGCAGGACTAGTCTTTCCTGGACTATGGAATGCCTATGGAATTCCACAGAAATGTGGAAAACTCAGATCTGAGACAAAGCAATGGGCAGAAGGACAGCAGTTATCAGTTTTCATCTATCTTTGAAATATATGATTTGTAGGAGTTGCATTTGGTAGACTTGTAAAATAGATCTTAGATCTCCTTAAAGGCAATATGTGAGGAGGTTTAGAAGCTACTTTTAGAGCAAGCTATTTTCTTAGTATCTCATGAGATGCCTGTCATCTAGTCACATACACTTTTGGGGCATGAGAGAGACTGTGAGGATTCTGGCACTATTAAACACATCTACCTCTGCTGGACCATGGGAGGCTGTTACATGGACAGAAAGATAAGAAGGAAGATCTCAAATTCCTCTAGGTCTTTATGTACCTAAATAACTTTGCTCCCTTTTTTTGTTGTTGTTCCTTTAGATACTTTCAAAGTTTATACCGTGTTCCAAGGGCCCGACTCTTACTCTTAAAGATTTCTGGCCATCCCTTATGCTGTTATATTTGCAGTTAAGAGCTAGTCTTAAAATTCATGTGCATGGATAACTTATAATCTGAATTTTCAGAATTCATAATTCTTGGACCTTGACAGTATTGGTGAATGTTTCATTTGGAAATACTTTGATCTATTTAAGTAGGCAATAATCCCCACTAATTTTCTGTGATCCCTTTATCTGCTTAAACTTTCTGAAAAACTTTTGAAACAAAATGCAAAAAGCTACACAAATGTCTCTCCCACTTCTTCCTGTTATCAACCTGGCCTCATGCTGCTAAGTAAATAAGGCTGCATTCTGCACATTTGTTCTACACCCACTGTTAGTACAAATGGAAGGCTTTGGTCATTATTTTATAAGGTCTTTTTCAGTCTATTTGATGAAACCTAATGTGGTTTTTCACAGAAGAAAAAAACCCAGAGGATATAACCTTGATCTTTAATTCATATCCCTTTAAAAAGGAAAAGGAATATCCTCTCCTCCTCTTCAACACAGAGGGTTTTACTAGCCTGGTAGACTGGATGGTGAGTTAAAGTGGCAGACTGAGGTTCACTGCCTGTGTGAGATGGGCAGATTGCCACCTCCTGTTTGCATGTTGGGCAGAAAGATGAGCAGCAGGAGGCTGTCTGTCTTTGACTTACTGCCTGATAATCAGGCACAGTATTGTTTCCCTCTGGCCTGGGATTAAGCACTGGTCTTGGGAATGCTCTGGGCTGGAAAGGAAGATGTGTTAGATGGGAAAAGAGGCTAATTTTTCTGAAATTTCTTATCAGCCTTGCCATTCTAATGGCAAAACCACGTATTGGCATTATTGTATTGGTAGCACATATACAGTGCACAAAACTCAGAAAGGCTTGAAGACTTTGTAACAAGCAGAATGAGTCAGGAGGAATAGTTCCTAGGGCTTCCAACAAGATCTTATTCTTTTTGTTCACCCAAGACAAGTAGACTTGGGGAGTCCCAAAATACTGTAGTGTATTTTAAAGCCTTTCAATGGGACCTGGCATGTCTGGCACAGGGAAGGTTGTGCTGCAAGGAGGAGCTTGTGACAGCCACCATGGTGAGCTGTGACCTACTGAACATCAATATACAGCAGTCTTGAAGTAGGAAATGTTTAGTGTAGGACTAAGCTCTGAATCTTGAAGCTTGGGTGTATTACTTCTCATCTGAATTGGATGGCATCCTAACTGGGTAATCAGAGACACAACTCTCTCTAAAAGCTGCTTTTTCCCCCCTGTCTCTTAAGAAAGGCAGGAATAGGTGATCGTAGGAGGAAACTACAAATGAGAAATCATGACTAAACTATTGGATAAGACACTTGCCAAGCAGGAGGCTTATTACCAGCAGTTTATTTGCAGAGATCTGCAAGATTTATTGTGGACAATGAAGTAGAATTCCAAAGCTATCAGAAATATATAGAAGTAAAACTGAGAGATAAGAATAAAAGTTGTCTAAAGAAGTAAATCAAATGAGATATCAGTAAGTTATTAAGATTATAGGTGGCTCTTCCAGATGACTTCTGTTTCCAGAAGTTTTTTTTTAATGCTTCTGTATTATGTATTCAGTGTCGAATGTTTTCCTGTCTGACTAGAAGGGATCCTTCAAACTGACTCCCATAGAGCGTTCAAAATCACTACTGATCGTCAAAAAGCTGAGATCTGGCTTAATGTAGAATGATCTGATAGGATTGAGGTTTTTAAAGTAAACGAAAACCAAACCTAAATTGTTGCAGTGACAAGATACTGCTATTCAGCTAGCTAGTGCCATTCAAAAAAATGGAATGCCAATTCCATCAAATCAAGTGATGCCACATTGATCAAGAAGCTGAAGCAGACTTTCTACAGGAATAGACCAAAAGATTAGAGCCCCACATGTTGTTTTGGTGCTGGTTCAACATATAATTCCTTCTCAGTGTGTAAGTATAGGCACATCCAGGGGAAGGGTAGCACCTCTTTCAGTAATTGTGCACCTTAGTCATGTAGATGACAACGAGGATGTTTTCAGAGATAATTTCTTCAGTAATAATCTTTTCAAAGAGGGACAGGAAACATTTATTTCTGAAAGGTAGCTAGGACTCCAGAGGTACAGGCTACCACTCTGAAAACAGTGTATCCTGGAGCTACTAGTGTGGCTCAAAGGTGTGATAAGAACTTGTGACTTGTCACAGCAGCTCTTGTCAACATAGATTACTTGTGGCTCTTTCATGTTGGTACATCTTCTGTAGGCAGGGAATAGGCAAAATTCACTTGAAATGCTGTAGGGAACTGTAGACCTTTTAGTGTTAAGGCTGCATCCAAGAACTGTTGAGGCAGAGCTCCACCTCCAGAGCTTTGAAAGCTGTTACCCATTCAGGTATCTATCAGTTCTTCATATAATGAAGTTGTGTGGACACCCAATACCATCTCTGTTTCCAAGAAAGCAGTGCATGTTCTTTATTTTTTTTTTAAATCATGATTCAGGTGGAGCCTTTCCACAGTGGAAAGTATAGTTTGTTATCCATGCTCCTCAGTTCAGAAGAGTCATGCAGAAAAGCTTAGTGTCGTATGTGTTACTGCTGGGGGTAAGCTGTGGCATTTCATGAAAATGTGAGTGTCAATGACCTGAGGCTTTCTCCACTCTAAATGTGGTGGTAGAAGCCCTCTGTGCTTCAAGATAACACTGACTGAAGTAACCTATGCTCCTTTTCACCCAGGCTTTTGTTTGCACTAGTCCATTTTAGGATGGTACAGGCAAATGGATTTAAGACTGTTGAATCCTCAACACATTTCTGCTGATGGAATAAACAGATCAGAAATTAAGTGCTAGGACTGTAGAAATATTTGGCTTCCAAGGAGTCCTCCTCTTACAAGACTTTGAGAAGGAGGGTCTGACTCACAAATAGTACTGTTCTTTCAACCTTTATCTAGAAGAGCTGCTACATATAACCTAGCTATCTCTTGTCTGTTTCAGCTGTATCCTGTAATTATGCATTATGTTCTTGTGTATCCCGTGAGTAAGGCTCACATGAATAATTCTTATTAAAAATATTTCTAGCCTTTGCAACATACTTCAGAATTTCCAGAAGGATGGGAAGAGACTCAAAGCATTGTTATAGTACTTATGGTGCCTCCTGATACGGATGGTGTCTTATGTGGTTTTTGTATATTATGAAAGAATTTGAAGAAAATAATGCAAGTATATTAGACACTGTTGTCCAAACCTGGAAGAGAGGCAGCTTTGAGGTATAGGCAAAACTTACCTCCTGTTTTTATATATCAGCCAGCCCTGTGGCTATCAGAGAATCACAGAATGGTAGGGGTTGGAAGGGACCTCTGGAGACTGTCTTGTCCAACCCCTCTGCTAAAGCAGGCTCACCTTAGCAGGTTGCACAGGATCATGTTGAGTCAGGTTTTAAATATCTCCAGAGAAGGAGACTCCACAACCTGTCTGGGCAGCCTGGTGTGGTGCTCTGTCACCCTTAAAGTTTATTCTAATATTCAGATGGAACTTCCTGTGTTCCAGTTTGCACCTCTTGCTCCTTGTCCTGTCCTTGGCCACCACTGAAAAGAATCTGATCCCATCCTCTTGGCACTGGCCCTCTAGATATTTCTAAGCACTTGTAAGACCCTCTTTCAGTCTTCCCCTCTCCAGGCTAAACAGATCCAGTTCTCTGAGCCTTTCCTCAAAAGGGAAAAAGCTTCCTAACATCCTTCTGCCCCAAATATTGTACTCATATCTGAATGAAGTCTAAGCTTAAACTGGGCTATGCTATAGGACAATCCATCTGCTTATCCCTGTGCAGAGAGACTGATATCTGTTCTATCTGTGCTCTGAACCACCTGGACATACCATACTGATGCAAAGGTTCTTTGAAATGCCTTGACAGAGCTTGTGTTGTTCTGGCTGGGAGCTAGGGTGGAGGAAGTTCTCAGTACCCTGCCAGAATTGAGTAAGGGAAAATCTAAGCAGTGAAACCCAAAGCTTTGTTCCCTTTCCCACACAAATACTCCACACATTATGGGTTTTCAAAGCAGCAGCTGTCATCTTCAGTTGTTTAGTTTGCATATGAAGTACTGGATGTGGGGCTCTCTATATCACTGTCCCCAAACTCTCTAAAGCCAAGCATGTAGACTGTACTTTCAAGTATGCTCATCTGCTTTTAAAGAGGGAAGGACCAGAGAAAAGCAAATTCTGGGTTTGGTTCCTGAAGACTTAAGATAAAGGTTGAAAAAGCTGAGATTAAGTCTTTGGGGATGACAGGAAGGGAGATTGTGAAAAATGGCTTAAAAATACAGCTTGGGATTTTGTCTAGCCGATAATCACAAAAGCAACTAAAGGTTTTAAATTTGGCTGTCTGTATAATTTTCTGACAAAAAAAAAGCTGAGTGGTTATAGTATAGGTTATGACAAATGTATTATAAAGTAGTCTTATGAGCCACTATTGTTACCTGTCAGTACTATGCCTGGTACTCTGCTTCATCTTCATTAAATGAAGCAACAGAAGGGAAAAAAATATTGTGTTATGCCTTGGATAATCTAGTGGGGCAGCAAACTGACAAGTACTGGTGGGAGCATGTGATACCCATCCTTCACTAGCAGACTTAAAGGATTGTAATAATCATTTCCTGTGAATAGTAGTTAGGACATCTTAAAAATTCATAAAGAGGCTTCCCTATTATAACCTGAAAGCCAAATGCAATCCTGAAATAGTTTGGGGTTTTTTTTTCCCCTATGTTCCAATTTCTATGATATTTTCACTGCTGTAGCAGTGCTTGTTTCTCAGTGCATCTACTGGACTAAATCCCACTCAACATCAGCAGTGTCACTGATGTCTATGAAGGATTTACCCCACTAAATTGGTACAGGATTTGTTTTGATTTCAATGATTTTATGATGTCTTGGAAGACTATATTGGAAGACAGAACAAAACAACAAATCTCAAAGTTTTGACACAGAGAAAGAATGTGCTGAAAGAAGAGGAAATGAAGAAACATATGTATGGCATTTGTCTTGAAAATAATAGTATTTTTTAAACTTTTCACATGCCTGACTTAAAATGCTACCTGTGGAAAACGAAATCTCTTGGAATGAGAGAAATAGGCTTCCAATTGGGCTTCTTCTGGGCTCTTGTGCCAATTTTTCTGTCAGCTTTCTGTATGGCCTTGGCTGCAGTATGAGCCTCAGCACAGCCACTTACAGGAAGGATACTTAAGCTGTCTGTGCTGTTAACCAAATTTCCCATTACTGTTGTTTGCCCTCACTGCACAGCTATCCATTATCTTAAGGCTCCCTGGGCTGGCTAGCACACTATTTTCAATTTCTTTTCCAACTTACCCAGCTGGAATAAACTTCCACAAACTGGCACATCTGTATAAAAACATTCACTTGGCCCTAAATAGCTACTGAAATGTTCAGATTTTAACACTGCTCTTTTTGTTTGTTTTGAGGTTTTTTCCCATTTAGTTTAGGATAATGTGCATCAAAGCAACAATGGGAAAGTTTTGGACCTAGGGGATTTCTGGTCCATAAATTCTGTCAGAACAAAAGTGCTGGAGATGCAGAAGAAGAGTGTTACAATGCCACCTGCCCCATGCTGATGCAGAAGAAAGATTTTTATTTTTTTTTCTAACCACTTTACTTGTATGTCAGAACAAGATGCTGGGTGGAGATTGCTTCCTGTTGTCAGACTTGGGTGTTATGCAAAGATCAAGACACTTGCCTATGTATTATTCTGATGCTGTTCTGTCAGGAAAACAGGTTCCTGGTGTGGTTCAGTGTTTTCTTAAAGTCTAAGTTAATCACCAAATGATTAGCTGACAGGGTGATAATAGCAGGTCTTCCCAAGCATCTTTCTTCTTCCTTACCTCTAACTCACATCCTGAAATGGTAGTCTAATGACCAACAGATAATATTATTAAATTGTACAATTGTGTTAGTAGGCTATTTCCTTATTTGCTTGTTCCTATTGAGACCTACTTACCTCGTTGCAAGCTGACAAATTTGTGACAAAGACTTTTGGTTGAATCCCTCTGAGGGTTATCTACTAATTAAGGGATAAAATCAAGAAAATCTTGTAAGGAAATTATTTTTCTTTTTTATTGTTGTAATACTCCTCTTGCTCTTTCTTTTCTTTTCCTGATTTTGAGACTCCTGTGAAGATATTATGCTTCAAGTAGTATAACACTTTGAGGAGGGAAAGTTCTAAGCTTTTTCATTATTCCATCTTCACAAAGGTGGAATTCTAGAACAGACCTCTGTAGAGAAGATACTTTAAAGTAGCCAAGGAAAGAAAAGGCTGTTGCAGAAGTAGACTAGAGACAAAGCTAAAGGGAAAGCAGTTGCAGGGTTTTTCAATGTAAGTGTGTAAGGAAAAGGCTTTCTTGCAAAGTTTGCGCTTTTTAAAGAAAAAATAGCAATTTCAAGTATTTTCAGGCAAGCTCAGTGAATTGCTGATTCCTTGTAGAAGTCACTACATTTTGGAAGCTCTGGAATTCAAGGTTTTACTTCTGTCATGTTTATAAATTGTTTATATAAATTATATATAAACATAAACCATATAAATTATGTTTCTGTCATGTTTATAAATTATTGTAAATTATGACAGACACATAAATTCCAACTGCCTTAACAGGGAACTTGGTGTTAATGGTGACACTTGCGGCTCCACTGTTGCACCACACAAATCCACCTTATCTGTGTTCCTGAAATACTAACAGATTTTAAAGCATAGCTAGCTGTTGATGGGATATACTGTTCCTGTCCCTAGACATCAGGTTGGCCAAATATCTGGCTGTTGTGTATCTGGACCAGGCTTCAAGTATGACAGGGTCAGAAAAACATAAGCTGAGTGTACTGCATCCCATATAACCCTTTAGTTATATGGGCTCTACTTTCTATTGCTTGTGTGCACCTAAATACAATTTAATTGAAAGTTGCTCCTCACAACACTCAAGGCTGTTTAAAATATTCTTATATTTAAGTACAGACTAATATGCATTTCCTGTCTTGGGTTCCTGGACTGGTTTTGAGCAAGATCTCAGTTTCTGCTTCTGGCTCTCCATTTCACTTGCATGCAATAATTGAAGGAATGATACCTTTTAGTGCTAATAGACCATCCCCATTTTCCACCCAAGTTGCCAGACTCTTTTTGGCATCCCAGAACTCTTCTTGTCTCTCATTTTCATGTTGTATTTTTTCCTACAGTACAACTATGAAATGTCCACTTGGGACAATCAAAATGTGCTCTGTTTACAGAGAATGGATCTGCAGGGGGAATGGTCAGAAGGGAAGCAGAATAGATGCAGGACTATATCAAAGCTGTTATTTTGCTCAAATTGAGTGTCAGTCACACTCATTCAGAATTTCATGACAAACTCTTTTAAGCCACTAAAATATTAGAGGAAATTCTGTAGTGCACATAGAAGCATGTATCACTGCTGAATCAGTTCAGTGACTATAACATCCAGTAGGTATTTCACAGTGTACTTTATCTTCTAACAGATTGCTTCTTGACCACTACATAAGGTTGCTAAAAAAGCACACTGACTTTCCAGGCAATGAATAGGATCCCCTGAACACTTTATCACACAGCCTGAACGACGTTGCCAAAGTCTTTTCCCATGGCAATGAACACAGTTTTCCTTTCTAAATAACCTTTCCTTGATGAGGTGAATTGATTGGTTCTTGAGTGAGTAATAACACGGACTGCTAAAAAAATTATGCTTTTGTTTGGCAAAGGGTTGCTCTGAACGTTGGAGAGATGCATCCTATTCTCATTGTAACACATCTATTTCCTCAGCTATCCTACTGTCACTGACTTTGCATGTTAGCCATAGCTCAAGGACAGTTCATTTTACAAAGAGAGCAACTGCTACCATGCTTCAATTTGAGTTTTCTTTAACCACTCAAGTGCAAGAATTTTGTGTTTATGAAAGTAGGATATGGGGGTGGCATCCTCTACTGTGATCTGGAATTTGCCAAGATATGTCAAGACAGGGAATTCAAACTTATTGAAACAGACTGAAAACTGCGTCCAGTTCTGGGCCTCTCAGTTCAGGAAGGATATCGAGGTCCTGGAGCAAAGGAGGTCCCAAAGGAGGGCAACCAGGCTGGTGAAGGGACTCGAGCACAGACCCTATGAGGAGAGGCTGAGAGAGCTGGGGCTGTTCAGCCTGGAGAAGAGGCGGCTCAGGGGAGACCTCATTGCTCTCTACAACTCCCTGAAAGGAGGGTGTAGCCAGGTGGGGGTTGGTCTCTTTTGCCAGACGACTTTCAACGAGACAAGAGGGCATGGTCTCAAGTTGTGCCAGGGGAAGTTTAGGTTAGATATTAGAATTTCTTTACGGGGAGAGAGTGATCAAACATTGGAATGGGCTGTCCAGGGAAGTAGTGGATTCTCCGTCCCTGGAGATATTTAAAAAGAGACTGGATGTGGCACTCAGTGCCATGGTCTAGCAACCGCAACGGTGGTAAAAGGGTTGGACTCGATGATCTCTGAGGTCCCTTCCAACCCAGCCAATTCTATGATTCTATGAAATTTGAGCTGTAGCCTTGATGTGAGATAATTAGGGTAATAATGTAAAGAAAACAGGATCAATAATCAGGAAAATAGCCATAAGCAATAAGATGTCAATTTTCTAATATTTTACTTGAACAGCATATGTTTAGATGTAGTACTTCTGGACTGGCTATTTGCCTACACTAAAAAAAAAAAAGCTTTTCTATAAATAAAAATTACACCATTTGACATTGATCTTATTCCAAACTTAGATATTTTCTCTAGGACTAAACAAAGTTTTCAAATTGTTTAAATACAAAGAAATGCTTCCAAGTTTCCTTCTTTATTAGCACATCTCTTCATGATGGATTAAGGATTGTGAAAAAAGTGTTGAAGTAATCTGCATAATCCAAAATGTACATTATAACCTAAAACAAGCCTATTGCAAAGCCATCAAAAAGGTAGCCTTGCAAAAGCTAATCTTTAATGTGAAGTTTTTTATATTCCACATCTTTGATATACCATAAATACTTATGTATATACTTAATATTTAATACTATTTATAATACTATACTATATATAATATTTAAATACTATTTATATACTTTAATTACATGCACTTTAGGAAAACATGTTGACAAAGGATTGCAAAAAATGTACTTCAGAGAAAACACTTCCAAATATCTCCTGTGGATTAATCATAAAATAGGACACTTTCTGATTAGGAAAGTATTATGAGACATAGCAGATTGGGTAGTAATGACCACAATGGATTACACAGAATGGCTCTGTTTAGTAAGAACATGTACATAATATTATTCCTGTACAGCAAACTGCATTTCAAGTATTTTAGGTATCTGTAGATGTATTCTGTAACATCCCAAACCAAGAAAAGTTTTTAATCTACGTACACACAAGCAAATTGAAAAGTAAGCTGCTATATGGACAAGCTGTTTCTGTTCAGAATGTGCTGTAGTAAACATAGGAGGATTGTACTGACAGGGTTTTCCTCCTCTCTCACCCCTTGTCTCCTAGAAAGAGCTCAGCTACTGTGCCCTGTTCTGCTCATGTTTTGTGATGGGTACCAGAAATTCCCATAATACAAATGAGTCAGGGCAGTTTGGTTCTATTAAATATTTACAGCAAAGCATTCCCTGATAAAAATTTTATAGGATCCTGTCCCAGAGAAAGGAATTTGGCAGTGGAAAGAAAGAAGAATCTGGTATGTTTTTTGGATATTCTCTTCAGAAGCTTTCTTCTGTATGCTTCTGTACACAAAAGAATATTAGGAGAGCACTCTTGGGTAGGGCCCTGGTTATCTTATGTCTCAAGGAAGAAGGGAATTGTAACAACCATGGCCATACAGGAGGAATGTACATACTTGCAGAGACTGGATTGAAGGGGAATAAGCACCCATACGTACAGACTTCAGCATTTTTGCACAAACATAAAAGATTTGTGAAACTGCAACATCGGGTCTTGAAGTGCAATGATCTGCACTACATGTGATGTTTACCCTGTTTGCTCTGGGTTCTTTTCATCTATGTGCTCCTGACAATAGCCAGGAAGCGATAGGTGGCTAGCTGGCCTTTGGTCTGATCCTCTCTGGATGTATTTTCCATATGGATGATAATCACAAATAACCACTGAGCAGAAGTATCTGCATCGTTACTAACAAGAAATCAAAAAAATAGCAAAGTGCAAAAGGAAAAAAGGCTCTGCTACACTGGTATGTTTCTTTACCATAGGCAGTTTTGCTTTTGAAGGACTCCTACTGATTGCCTGCTAATCACACATCCAACAGAAGAAAATAAAATTACACCATTATTTAACTTATTAACCACAGTGAGATTGTACTAGTTGTCCACATTGTCCAATATAAAACCTCTCCAGAAGCTTTCAGAGTCAGTGACATTCCTGCTTGTATCCAGGCCTGAGGTTTTTTGAGATTTGCAGCTATATATCAATTGAAAGAGCTCAATTACTACAATTAAACAAACAAAACCCGACAAAAACAAACAACAGAAAAAGCCAAACCAGGGACTGAATGGCTCAATCTCTATTCCTTGCTTACCTCTGAAGAATTTCTATGTACTCCCTGGTTTTGTCCTCCGACACAGATGGGCATATCTAGGATAAGTGCAATAAAACTAGAGGGCTGAAGCTGGTGAAACCAGAACTCCCAGTTAACTGACAGTCTTCCACTGGAGAACTGTGAAAGTCTGTAATGCTTATTTTCCATTTACAATTCAGTAGCTTGTGCCTGTCATTTCTTTTAATCTTAAAGATTCTTGGGTATATTATGAGGCGACATGAAACAGCCTTGTTTCCTGTGGTATTGCATACATTTTTACCTGAAGAAAAATGGAAACTAGAAACCTTCAGAATGTACTGATCTTTTCAGACTTCAAAAGGTAAGGTCTGCCCTAAAAAACTAATTGTGCTGTTTATCTCATTAATACCTTTAATATATTAATTTCCTGTACTGTTGTGTACTTCAGTCTCTGTCCTGTCTGTCCAAACACTTCCATGATGCTTACTGTTCATAACAAGCATCTGACCTGACATTCTCACAATCCCTTCTGGTTTATTGCTTACTGACATTTCCCTGGGTAAAGCTATATTTTCATTTTTACACATACAGAACAGACATGGCAGGTAGATTGAAATATTTACCTAAGGCTATATGTGAAGTCTGACAGAGCCAGGACCTGACTCCAAGTATCTAGAGTTGCATGATCCCCAGACATATGTTGTCATCTCCTTGCAGTATCTTCTAGTGTATTCCATCAAGGGGTAAAACAATCACTTTTCCTATGGGTCTGAAATACAGTCCTATAGAAAGATAATAAATCTATTACTGATGCTTGGTACTGGCCAAAATAATTATGAATTCTTTTGCAGGAATCCTTTCTCTTTATGTATTCATGATTTAGTTTTCTTGCTTTGACCTATATTCAGTCTCATAATTCATATTATTTTGGGTAAAAGCTAAGAATTATCAGAAACACTTTGCTCAATTGACAGATGAGAGAAGAATTGGATGCATGGTATATTTTTATAAACATCAGTTTTATACAAATAGTGAGTGTTAAGTTTAACTTGATTTTCCTTCCACAGCAGGGAACCTAGTACTGCAGAGCTTATTTTAAAAGAATGCAATTTTAAACAGTATAAGAGTACAGTAAAACTAAAAATATCACCAGACTATTTAAAGCAGCTATAGAAAAAAACAACTCCTGTCCTAAGGCTCCTGCACTATTACCCAGAAGTCCCTGAAGGTAAGGTTGGGTGTATCTGCTAACTTTAGGAGTAAAAAGGATGTTGCATTATGAATTTTATTTTTGGTAGTGTTATTTTTGGCAGGAGTCACTTTCCAAGAGAAATGTTGCCATTTTCTGTAGGTCAGACAGACTTAGTATTTGATCACCTTGGAAAAAATAAAAGCAAAAACAAACGAAAAAAAATCCACCTGCTGGTGGGATACAACTTACCAGGAAAAGCCATGTTCCTAGTAACATTCCCAGGCTTCCTAGGAGTGGCAGCTTGCAGTAGTGAGGAATGCCAGAATTTGTAAACAGAGCATAATTTTTGTGGAAGAACAGTGCTCTAGGCCAATGAATTGCAGCTTCTTGTAGGATAAAATCTTGCTGTACTACAACCCAGCTGAGAACACATGTGCCACCCTGCACTGTGGAGAGTTTTGATAAGGGGCAAAGATAAGTGAGTCCTGATGTCCACAGGGAATTCTGGTCCACATAGATGTTATCCAGAGAGCTTTGGCTAACTGCTGGAAACCATATTTATCTATCTGTGGACAGATGTGTACAAGCTCTATTGAAAATCATTAGGTTATAGCAAAACCAGACATCCTCCTTTCAGCTACTTCCTTATTCCTGCTCTGAAGTATGAAGCCTGAAAAGCATTAATCACAAGGAAATTATTTTTTGTAGACTTATAAAAAAGCAATTTTAAACATTTAAAAAATGTTAGTTATGTTAGAGCTTATCTCAAATATTAAAACTGAAACCAGCATATTTTTGGTACTTGTCTTGGAAGTGTAAGAGCACTAGGGTGGGTGCTCATATAGGAATGAAGTCAATTTCTCTGCATGTGTCTTAGACCAAGGTAACACTGAATTTTGATAATGATACCTTTTTGTAACAATTAGGGATAGATTCCTGTCTCACTAAGGAACTATTTTGTATATAAACCAGTGTGACATATTTGAATTTAGCCATACAGGGATAGTGCTCATTTCTACTGCAGGTTAAAATGCATTTAACACTTAACATATTGAAGGCTGAAGAACACTTTAATGAATGTACTTAATCTCCGAGTGTTCAGTACTTCTTATAGTATTTTTTGTGCTCGTGTGTCAATTGTCCTCTAATATCACTTCTGTATTGTGTCTTCTTTTCACACCAAATGCCACTTTTACCTTGGATTCAGACCCTGCTCCTGGCATGCAAGTACTCTGTCTCATCAGCCTTGCAGAAAGAATCACTGCAATTTTCTTCTTGCACAAAAGTGCACCGTGATGGGGCAGATGGGACTGCAGTGTGAACTGTTCTTTGCCATTTATTCAACACAAGGAAGAGTGAGGGGAATATGGGAACAGACCCTTTACAACCACATAGCATGGAAGGACACTGCTTTATAATGTCTGGTGACTCTTCACAGATGTCTTGGTAGAGACAGAGACACAGGTACACCACTCATACTGACTTAGAGGGCTTAGAAATCCTAGATGTTTGCCCTGTACACGTGGCTCACAGCTGCTGCTTCTGTATATGACCTGTCCAAAATTTTGTCCCTGCTTCTTCTCTTTCAAACTCTATAGTTCAGCCCTAGGATGTAATGTGCAACTCTTACTTATTCAAGAGAACAGTGTGCCGTCAGTCACATCTGCTAACAGTGTCAAAACAGTATTTATTGCTTGTTACTCCTGTTAGCTTTGCAGTGACGATACAGCTGAATTGCAAGGCTGGTGCATTATTAACAGCTCATTTGCTGAGTTCCCCATAGAGAATGGTCTCTGCTAGAACTGTGCGAGCAGACATGCACCCTTGCTAACTCCCTGATGCAGGACTGGATGTAGAGCTGCTGGGAAGGAGCAGCTTCTCTCTAAGTTTATCTTAGATATGAAGTGGAGTCATGAAACTGGACTTCCTCCATGCTGTGCTTCAGAGAACAGACAGGGTTAAAGAAATACAAAAACAGAAGGAAATCCCAGGTGTAATTCAAGTTCTACACAACTGCAGAGACTTAAATTTTGCTACTACTTCACATGTACTCAAAGAATTACCTTGGTTGTAAAAGATCATTAAGTGAAACTATTCACCTAACTCAAAAGAAGGCAGGATTTGTGCTGTGTATGTGCTGTAGACAAATCTCCCATATAGAAGTGTTTTTCAGTGGTGCATAAGCCGTTTATTTGACCTACAGATACAATTTTGCTACGTTTCTTAGTCATTGGCTTTTACTAAGACAACTAACATCTATCTTTTTAAGATAAATTGATGAAAGCAAAGGAATTAGTTGTACTTTTCACTGATCACAGAAGCATTTCTTACGATTTTTTTTCAGTCTGACCTTTAGGTTTAAAACTGCTGAAATGTTTGCTGGGGCTAATGAACATTCCTGGTGGTGTTCATACAACTTACAAGAAAAGGGAAACATACTTGAAAACTTCAGTGGCTTCTCTGCAGCAAGAATTTCTCATTTTATATATATATATATATATATATATATATGTATTGTTTGTAACTAGATATTAGTAACTGCATGAGCATTTAAAGAAAGAAAAAAGGAGCTCTGTACACTTAGTAGATACCAAAGAGATCCTGCCAGTTGTTCTATCTAACTCTTGTAAACCTGGCCCTCAGTCTTCCTATCTGAGGGCTGTCACAGTCACGTCACTTGTACATGAAAGGGAGAGGTAGGCAAATATTCATAGAATTGTTAATAACATAGAATTGTTAAGGTTGGAAAAGACCTCTAAGATCATCAAGACCAACTGGAAACCCAACACCACCGTGCCAACTAAATCGTGTCCTCGGTGCTATGTCCACATTTTCTGGGGACTCAAACTGCTTCCCTGGGCAGCCTGTTCCAACACCTCTCTTCTCTGTAAAGAAATTCCTCACAGAAACTCGTGATTCAGAACCTTCACCAGCTTCATTGCTCTTCCCTGGACATGCTCCAACAACTCCATGTCCTTCTTGTGGTGAGGGACCCAACACTGAACATAGTATTTGAGGTACGGCCTCACCAGTGCTGAGTACAGGGGAACAGTCACCTCCCTAGTCCTACCAGATACACTATTTCTGATGCAGATCAGGATGCTGCTGGTCTTCTTGGCCATCTGCATTATGTATGTGGAGCAGTATTTTCTCATGATCCAGCAGGTACAGTAATGTGGTGGCATAATTTAAAGTTTGTCTAAGTGATTTTAGTCTGTGGGATGAGGACTAAAAGGAATTGCTGGGCCTGCAGAGACCTTGAAAGGGAGACAATGGAGCTGAAGTGTTGATAGAAAAGAGCACTAGCTACAAGCAAAGCTTTCTTGATTGGCTACAAGTGTTGGCAGAAGAAGAGTAAAAACAGAGATGGAGAAGCAGACAAAGCTTTAAACAGGGGTGTAGGGTTCAACCAGGAGAACAGGTATTGCTTGTAACCAGGACGAACAGCTAATGCTGTAGGGCCAGCAACAGCTGGCATAAAGCCTTATGATCCTGCTGTTCAGGTGACAAAGCTCTGGGACCTGCTTGATTGGAAGTTGAAAACAGTGATAGTACAGAATATGGGGAAAACAGATGGATGCACTGGGGTGCTAGGGAGGAAGGCTGTAAACAAGTATAATACAGATTTGGGAGAGGCTTTCTACCTTATTGCCTTATTGCTTTTGTCTTCCTGCTGTCCTTTTCTCCCATTCAGTAAGGTAATAATTTATTGAGAAAATTCGTGTGTTTTTAGGTGTGGAAAAGTTAGGCCTTTGAGCACCAGATGGCTTACTTTAACTTTGCTAGTTTTGGTGTTGGGGATTCAAGCTGGTGTTTTGTTATTGGCCACTGAAGTTTCAACCTGGCATGGTTTGGTATCAGCCAAAGGCTGTCAGAAACATTGCAGAGGGCTGTGTATAAACTCAGGACATCTGTTCTGAGTGAATAAAGTATTTCATAATAGAGCCTTTTGACCACAATCGGAAGGGATATGCTATTTAAGTGCATATCCACTTCTTTTTCCTTTTATTAGTAGGATAGATTGACAGATAGAGGAAGGCAGTTGTAACTGAACCCATGCCAGATTTATCTCTGCAGTATTTGCATGAGGAGGTGGATACAAAATTGCAGAACTACTGTGAGGGTGGCAGTGGATCTGTGCTTACTGTAGCTGTGTTCATGTTATTGCAATTTTACATATTTGTAAAAATAGCAAAGGTATTCACCCCACACAAAATGGTGTGTGCATTGTGTTGCTTGTTTGGACTCTTGGAAAGCACTGGTTACAAAAACCAGACAGCTCTGAAAATCTCAGAACAAAACAACAGATAGTTAGGAAGCACTGTGACAATCAAACAACAAGAGCAGAAAAAATGTTTAGAAGAGACATATGGCTTACATGCTGGCCCATTTTTGGTTGATCTTTTTCCAATCCTTCTGCTCTCAACATA